>NC_063054.1:35298395-35898395 GCF_018812025.1 Megalobrama amblycephala | reverse complement strand
AGAACAAATTCGTTAAATTATGAGAAAAAAGTCGTTAAATTACGAGAACAAATTTGCTAAATTACAAATTTGTTCTCATAATTTAACGACTTTTTTCTCATAATTTAATGACTTTATTCTCAACATTTTATCTCGACTTTTTTCTCAAAATTTAACAACATTTTTCTCATAATTTAACGAATTTGTTCTCGTAATTTAACGACTTTTTTCTCATAATTTAATGACTTTATTCTCAACATTTTATCTCGACTTTTTTCTCGAAATTTAACGAGTTTTTTTCTCATAATTTAACAGGTTTATTCTCAACATTTTATCTCGACTTTTTTCTCGAAATTTAACGACTTTTTTTCTCATAATTTAATGACTTTATTCTCAACATTTTATCTCGACTTTTTTCTTGAAATTTAACGACATTTTTCTCATAATTTAACAAATTTGTTCTCGTAATTTAACGACTTTTTTCTCGTAATTTAATGACTTTATTCTCAACATTTTATCTCGACTTTTTTCTCGAAATTTAACGAGTTTTTTTCTCATAATTTAACAGGTTTATTCTCAACATTTTATCTCGACTTTTTTCTCGAAATTTAACGAGTTTTTTTCTCATAATTTAACAGGTTTATTCTCAACATTTTATCTCGACTTTTTTCTCGAAATTTAACGACTTTTTTTCTCATAATTTAATGACTTTATTCTCAACATTTTATCTCTACTTTTTTCTTGAAATTTAACGACATTTTTCTCATAATTTAACAACTTTGTTCTCGTAATTTAACGACTTTTTTCTCGTAATTTAATGACTTTATTCTCAACATTTTATCTCGACTTTTTTCTCGAAATTTAACGAGTTTTTTTCTCATAATTTAACAGGTTTATTCTCAACATTTTATCTCGACTTTTTTCTCGAAATTTAACGAGTTTTTTTCTCATAATTTAACAGGTTTATTCTCAACATTTTATCTCGACTTTTTTCTCGAAATTTAACGAGTTTTTTTTCTCGTAATTTAACAAGTTTATTCTCAACATTTTATCTCGACTTTTTTCTCGAAATTTAACAACTTTAATCTCGAGATGGTTTTATTTTTTTTATTATTGCTTGGCCCTAATCCTCTTCCGTACACTCTATATCTCCCAATAATATGTCTTCGTAAGATATTTAAATGCCTAGTTTTATGATCAAATATCTATAGCTTTTATTGTGGGGGTCAAAATATATAATGCAATGCAATGATGAACAAATGAACAAATAAACGCTCCTCAAAAACCTGATGGATCAAATTTGATACATTTTTTTGTATGGATGATCAAATATACCAAAGTTGCTTCAGCAATATAACTTTATAACAATAAAAAAATTGTTCTTACATTTATTTAATAAAAATCAGTAAAGATTTCAAAGCAAAAACATATAAAAGTATAGACTATGTACAAAAGTTTTTTTGTTTTAGCAAAGTTTTGCTCATGTTGATAATTTAGAGGCCTTTGTGTATCAAATATGATACAGTAGACTTTACAGGTTTAAACTTAGTGAAACCCTGAAATCTGATTGGATGTGCCACGTTCAGGAGGGGATGATACTGACCTGAGATTCAGCCTGATATCCAGCAGCGCTTCCTTTTTCAACGCCCGTCTGAACACACTAAAAACACACAAAAACTTGTGAGTTCATGAGCGCCTGAGCGTATGTGTGTCTGTGTATGCGTGTGTTTACCTCTATAATCTTCAGTGGCGCAGGATAAAGCCCTTTACTCTGTTTCATGACTTTACCGTGGACAGTTTTGTAGATCTGTTTCCTGACCGGCGGCAGACCCATTACAAAATCCTGCACCTCTGGAAAAACAGATTATAAAACAATAAAAAGGCCTTTAATAAACAGACAAGTTAAGAGTCTGTCTTATCTCATCTTGACACTGATCTGTTTGTCTTACTCTGCATGAGTCCTTTCTTCTTTTCCACGGTGACTTTTTTACCAGCGAGACCTTTAGCAAAATCAACAGCCACTTCCTCCAGATACTCGATGGTCCTCTCTTCTGGACTCTTCAGTCCCGGACCTGCCACATAAAACACAAAAACGTTATCAGGGTCCAATTCTGCACCTGTGCAGCTTTTAATCTTTCCTCTGAAGTTCAATTCAAAAGCGAGTAAAGGTTTTTCCATCTTATATTTATATTTTCTTTTATTTCAGCTTCAAGTAGCAAAAACAGTTTAATTGTTGAGATTATGTCTAGATAATATTTTGAACTTTATTATTATTTAAAAACAAAGCAAGAAAAAATCTTGTTTTCCATGATAAGAGCTCCTTGAATATATTTACATAATTGATTTGTGATATAGGGACTGTTTAATATAATATAATATAATATAATATAACATAATATATAGTAGTCAACATTTGAAGTGGATCAAAACCTTTCATCAAAGTTGTCCTAAAACCTTCCTCTTAGGACAACTTAGTTCTTAGGACAATTTTGATGAACTTTTTTGATCCACTTCAAATGTTGACTACTGTAATATAATATAATATAAAATAAAATAATATAATATAATATAATAATTGATTAAATCACCCAGAGGATCCACCAGCTGATGTACGAGCCCCATTTTTTTGGCTTTATCTGGCTTTATGTTCCTGCCGGTCAACATCATATCAAACGCAGCTGGAAGGCCGACCTAAGACACACAAACATCATTATGAAACAAGGTACCCTTCACCATTAGGGAGCGTCTACATATCCCTGTCCACTTGAGCGATTAGGGAGCATCAGTAAACTTCTCACCATTTTGGGCAGCCTCTGAGTCCCTCCAGCCCCGGGCAGCAGTCCCAGCATCACCTCTGGGGTGCCCAGAATCGTCTTTTTACTCTTTGTGGCCAGGCGGTACTGACATGCAATGGCAAACTGAAAGAACAAGAGAAATGAGAACCATGGGTGAATTTAAAGAAGGTTTATTGTCTCGTGTAATATTGCATGTATCTGTATTAAGCCCATTCACACCAAGAACGATAAATAGAAAGTTAACTATAATGATAAGTATATTAGCATCCACACCAGCGATATCATTCTGTTTATAATAAGCATGTGCTACAGTTATGTTGTCTGTCACTTTAAATGCTTAAGCTCTTGGAAGCAGGATGGATTCTGATTGGCTGTCAATGTTTTTTTATTGGTCATCTGCTGGAAAAAAATATTTCTGAAAGTGATTCCAACACTTATCGTTATCGTTATAGCTGTGGAGTTAGCTATTCTTTTATATTTAGAATGATTTTTAGAACTATATCTTCATCGTTATAGTTATTGTTCATGGTGTGAACGAGACTTTATCAGTATACAAATAAAGGAAACATCTGACTTCACAATACTGAATTATAGTAGCTTTTTATTGTATCTTTAACCATTTATACACTTCTTAACTGTTATTTTTAGTATTATTTATATACTATTATAGTATTTATTAATATTATAAATTGGATTTCCAATTTTCAGTTTAATTTTAGTAATTCTGTTATGTGCTTGTCATTTTTATTAGTTGTTTGACTATATAGCTTTAATTTATTTTTATCTCAGTTTTAGTTTTAGTCATTTTAGTATCTCAACTCAAACCAAAATTTATTCAGACACCTTGAACATTTCATTCATTAATACAGTTTATTCACTATAGTTTAAAAAATGGTAATAAAATATGACAAGATCTCAGAGTTAAACTGTGTCAGAAAAAATTAATCTTAATTATGTCAGATAACACTTAAGAAAAACATGGTCACGTGAAAGTGTCTGAATAATATTTGGTCAAAAATGTTTATCAATTTTACTGGTAGTCCACTGCATGAAGAATTTTTGGGTATAATGTGTCACAATTTACTTTATTTTGCTATCCTCACTTACATAAATGAATTATAGTGTCCTGCACACACTAGTAAAAATATATCAAAAATAATAAAAAATGTCTGAATAATTTTTGGTTTGACTGTATTTATTTCAGATAGTTGCCAAGGCAACATTTCTAATTTTCAATATATATTTTTTTTAAGTTTAAATTTTTCATCTAATATTTAGATTTTATTTTATTTATGCTTTATTTTAATTACCGATAAATGTTATTATTTTTAGTTAACAATAACATCACTGCTGTTCACACAGTTAAAAAGGCATCTCAAAAGTGATTTAATGACTAATTAAAAACAAAAAAAAGAGTGAAATAATAGATGATCATGTGCTGACCTCCAATCCGCCGCCCAGACAGGAGCCGTTAATAGCAGCCACAATAGGAATGGGGGATTTCTCAATCCGGTCAAACATCTTCTGTCCTTCCTGTGACAGTAATGCCACTTCCTCTGCTGTGCTGCAGGCCTGAATCATACTGAAAGGTGGAGATGATGATGAATACGAGTCTCTATAAATGGTCAAGGCAATCTGCGTGTGTGAGAGTGTGTGCTGTACTTGATGTCGGCTCCGGCGATGAAGCATCCTGGTTTTCTGGATATGAGGACGGCGCTCTTTACTGCTGAATTCCCCCAAATCTCATTCATCACCTCTGCCATCTCTGCCTGCATCTGCTTGGACAGAGTATTCACCTACAAAACACACAATAATTATATACAATCTCAGTAAAATTTCTAATTATTTCTGAAAGAGTCTCTTCTGCTCTCCAAGGCTGCATTTATTTGATGAAAAACACAGTAAAAAAGTAATATATAGTGAAATATCACTACAATTTAAATTAACTATTTTCTATTTGAATATATTTTAAAATGTAATTTATTCCTGTGATCAAAGCTGAATTTTCAGCATCATTACTCCAGTCTTCAGTGTCACATGATCCTTCAGAAATCATTCTCATATACTGATTTGCAGCTCAAGAAACATTTATTTATTATTATTAATGTTAAAAACAGTTGTGCTGCTTCATATTTTTGTAGAAACCTTGATACATTATTTTTTTAAAGATTCTTTTGATGAATTTAAAGTTTAAAAGAACAGCATTTATTCATTCGGCACGATCCTCATAGTGCATTATGGGTATCCTCTAGCCGTTGAGTCTAATTGGTTATACACTCGTTATTGTGGTGCATTGTGGGATTGAATGAGTGCACTCGATGATGTTCACTATGGTTTCAGACACCACTACAAATGGCTGTTTCCTCAAATAGTGCCCTATTAAACGGGGGTGGTTTCAGACACAGCCATAGACATTGTTACACAAGAGGAATCATGGGAGAACAGAACTCACCTTTGAGTTTGGATCATTGATTCGTACCACAGCAACATTATCCTTGACTTCATAACTGACATGAGTGCGAGCTGCAGATGGAGAGAGACAAAGGAGTGATTAAAAAAGAAAACATTAATCATGTCTCTATTCATCAATACTGTTTTTAATAGTTACCCAGCACAGCTGATGATATGGATAGACTTCTCTGTCCATGACCTATGACCCAAAACATAAATAAACATGATCACACATGTCTAAAGTTCCACTTAAACTTTCCATTAGAAAGTTACATAGTCCTTCAAACCACATAGAGGTCATTTTCTTTTAACAAAGCAATATTTATGAATACTGTAAATGGTTAGTTTGTGTTTATGATTAATCAAGTGATTTATTAACTCTTATTCTGTATCTTATCTAATAAAAAACAATTAATTTTAATAAGAATGTGTAATGTTAATACCTCTGAAACAGATTATAATCAATATTTCATTGATTATATTACAGTATAAATTGTAAGGTCAATATGTTGTACACCCCACGGCAGTCTTAAAGATAATATATTTAATTAAATTTGCGTTCTCTGTTGAAATGCACAAGTGACACAGTGACTTTGGCTCATAATCCAGTTGTCATTGGAGACATGCATGACCTTTGCCCCAGTTCCCCCATACAACCCCACCTGTCACATTCACATGACAAATCACACACACAGCATGCAGGTACACATGTCTGTGTGTGTCCAATCAGAGGTCAGCAGGTCATAGAAAGTTTGCATAAGTTAAAATAATACTAAAGAAACCATAAACTTACAACAAACATTGAATACACATCAATATACAGTACATTAAATATTATAATTGTAATTAGCTATTAATTAAACAGGTTTCAAAGGTTTTTATTATCAGATTATTGATGCTACATGTATAATATAATAAAATATAAAACAAATAACCATATATATATATAAATATATATATATATATATATATTATATTTAAAAAATATTATATGTTGAGTCTTTTACAAAGGTTAAAAGTCTACATGTTCTTTATAACAATATGAGAAACGTAATTTTCCATATTGACTATTGTTTTGTAGCATTTTTTTTTTTGCCAAAACTTCCAATTATCAATCAATGTAAAAAATAAATAAATAAATAATAATGCAAATAACAGACAACATCTCTTACATTCCTTAAAGGAGCATCTGTATTCATTTTTTTCATTGATTTTAAAGTCACAACAACTGTAAACACAGGTGAATAGTAAGCGGTCACGCCCCTGTATTACAATTAATTGTATATACTAACTATGAATTATAATTATAATTTAAAATCTTATACTTCACACCATTATTGTTACTATATTTATATTTGCTGAACTGTGACATACTGACCTGCACTGTAAAAACTAGGTGAAAGTTCATTCATGCAGGTCACCTCATTCAACATCTCCCAAACTCACTCTAAAGCGCTAGTAACGTACAATATACTGCATATACACAATAATAACATATGCGTTTATGAATATAAGTTTGTCACCTGTGACAGTTTTCACGGCTGTACAGCAGCCCCGCGCCAACAGCAGTCTCGCGCTCGCCATCCTTCTCAAAGCGGCGTCACCGTGAGCGCGCGTGTACGCACTGACAAGCGCGAGCCCCTGCAGCCGCCATTTAGGCTGCCAATTTAGCGCCTTTAAATAAAAACATATATTGGTGCTTATAAAAACGTTTTATATTTATTTATCTGTGTATATTGATGTTAACAAAATGTCGTTTAAAAAAATTTATACATAAAGTAAGTAAATATCCGCGGGATTTTTTCCCTGCTCAGGCAGTGATTCGGGTTGCCAAGTTGACGCGGGGTCCTAAGGCTCGTGCACTGCTGTAGTCATTAGACAGACGAGAGACATCAAACATCGCACTCTCTCCACATTTACAACATTAGCAGGTAAAAATATAATTTATGTACTTATATTATAACACACATTGTGTTTATATGATGAATCCTGATGAGTAGCTTCTTAAACAGTGTTTTTAGGCATGCGGAAGAATGAATCCGTGTACTTGTTTATGTGCGTTAAAGTGTTAGTTTTATGTCATTACTGTTGTTTTACTGTCATGTGTGGTTATATCATGATCAGTGTTGTTTCATAATGATGTCAAGATCTTTAATGCGGTTGTGCATTTGTCCTTGTCCAGTCTACTGACAGAAGTAGGTGAAGGGTCACACACTTATTCACACACTCTCTCTCACACAAACACACACTCACCAGATCAGTGTCAGACATATATATATATATAATATACATATATAATATATATATATATATATATATATATATATATATATATATATATATATATATATATATATATATATATAAAGATATAAAGATAAAGATATATTACTATATATGTCTGATTGCTATACATATATGATTACTAACACAATGTTAATGTAAAGTCTGAATAGCAGCTCAAAGAGCATTTGGACACTTTAGCAACACTGTCTCAACATTGTCTCAATGTCTGAAAGTCATTGCATTGATGCAAAATATCAAAGCAAGTGCCATTTATTTGAATGAAAAATAGCACAAGCAAAGGGTTTTCAATCAAAAAGGATCAAATGATACAACAAAATGTAATTTTGAACATGAAGGCAGTCAGTATAGTGTTTGTGGTTAGAGGAGCATGTTGATAGTCTACACCTGTAGTTCCTCTGCTAGGAAACATTCATACATCCACTAAATCACCAAAACACCAGCTGATTCAAAGATATTGAGACTTAAGAAAAGTGAGAGTTAATGAAGAGAAAATATTATTGCATTTGAGCGCAAATGTTACTTAATTTTGATATTTTGTTACGTAATGTACCTCACACATTTTCCATTTTTATTTTTATTATTTTAAGTGTCCAAACACTTTTAAAGGTCACTGTATATTTTATTAAAAATCTTGTACACTCCAGGGCTGTGTTTTAGCATTGTGAGTTAAGTTGATCGTAGAGAACATTGATGACAATGGTCTTCACAATCATCTTGGGCTGACCATGCTTTTGTGATACACAGCCCAGGTTAGTGTAAATTATAAATGCATTTTATTTATTATTTATTATTCATTTTTTTGTTATGCTTAACTCAGTTCTGTAAGGTTTTATTTTCATTGGTCTTTATTGAACTTATGAATGAGAAATAAAACAGTTAATTATTTTTTATTTTAGCTGCTACATGTTTTTAGTAAGTCTGAGATAAGTTGTAAAAATTCTATTACTTTAGTTTTTAAACATATGTACAGTAAATATACAGTTGTGATCAAAAGTTTACATAGGGTCTACACCTAGCAGAATCTGTAAAATGTTCATTATTTTAACAAAATAAGAGGTATCATGCAAAAGTCATGTTATTTTTTTATTTAGTACTGTCCTGAATAAGATATTTTATGTAAAACATGTTAACATATAGTCCACAAGACAAAATAAAAATGATCCTGTTCAAAAGTTTACATATATAAAGAGATTCATCATTCATACTTTTGCCTCAAGTCATCCAGATAATCAAAGATGGCATCTATGTTGTTGACTTCACTGAGGAGCAGTCCGCTGACATCTCTGCAGGCTGCCCAGTTCGGTAAGATGTTTTAGGTCTCCACAGAGCTAATGAACACTTCACATTATGCAGATTACTGAACATTTAACATGTCATTATCACTGTTTCTCTCCAGCTGCTCGTTCTCTCAGCACATCTGTCCATCTGCAAGCTCAAGGTAATGCTGACCTGTGCTCAGTCCAGTTACAATCTATTGTGCTATATTCTATAAGGTCCTCATAAAACTAAATGAAATACTTTTAATATTACATTAGATAAAAAAAGAAAAATGCACATTCCTTAAAATATTTTTGTTGTTCTTTTCTGTGTCTTTTATAACCAAATAGTAAAGAGCAAGAAGACTCTGGCCAAACCAGGAGTGAAGAACATCGTTCTGGTGGATGGCGTCCGAACCCCCTTCCTCCTGTCTGGCACCACGTAAGACATGGCCTGACAAGCTGCACAAAGTGCTTAAGTAAAATTCAAATATGGCTTTGTGAACTGAAACAAAAACAATCACACAATCATTTTTAAAGAGGAGAACGGAGATTAAAGCAGCATTGTTTATTGATAATGGATAATTGGATACATCTGATCTTTGGACACATTACAACAAATCAAAACTAAACTTTAACTGTTATTTTAATTAAATCCAAGACAAACATTTTGTTCACCCGGAATCTTTTTCTAATTTTTTTAAGATGACTGGTAAAGAAGATGATTTGTCAGATTTCCCGAAATAGAAAAAATTTGAAAATAAGGACTAATATGTATTTGGCAGAAATTAACATTTGCTTTAATGCATTTGGCAGGCACTTTCATTCAAAGTGACTTAAATTGCATTTAAGGTATAGATTTGATCAGTTTATGCATTTTAGATTCAAACCATTCAAACCCATGACCTTTGTGATACTAGCGCTGTGTTCTACTGTTTCAGGACTGAAATATTGTTTGAATTATGTTGAAGTATTTTTACTGAAATGTTTGCAGTGATATACTGGACTTGCTTTAATATGTTACTTAAGCTTGTGTTATTAATATAGAGACTAAGTATTGATTTTTTGGCTGTTAGTAACTAGATTTTAATTTTCTAAAAGGAATACCAAGCAGCAAACATGCAACAGGAAAACAGGCAACAGGAAATTTTGAAACTTTAAGGTTACAAAATCCAAAACTATATGGCACGCAATTTAAAGCTGGAGTCCATAAGTTTTGCCTCTTTGTCACCATCTCTGTTCGAAACCTGCAATTGCAGTTATTTGCGGAAATATCATCTTTACATGGGTTGTGCATGGGCAAAATACAAATGAATGTTTCAGCCTGAATTAAAGATACTGTAGGGTAGGCAGTTCCTGGTACATCCTGAGAGCAATAAATAATAGAAGTGGTCTAAATATTCAAACATATACTTATATCCTCTGCGGAAGTCTCAGGAACAAAACTTTTTTGTCCTAGCACCTGCTTGCACAGACATCACACGTTATCAGCGCGTTCAGTAAGGCTATGCAGAATTGTAGACAGACGTCAGTCACCGAGAGCCACAAACAAACAGCAGCCACCTTTTACATTTCCTTCTCAACCAAAACAACAAGCTTATGCTGCGTTCACACCATTTCGTAACTGTAATTAAGAAATGACCCGTGATATTCTACCTGGAGCTGTTAACGTCCTCAGACTCGGATTTATGCATTTCTATGTCAACACTATCAACACCGAAATGAATCTGCAGTAGTCAGGTGGTACAAGTAAGAGCCCTGTAAGTTGTTTACATTCATTAATATTGTAATGTTATGTGCTTTGAGACATGATGAAATTTAAAGCTGCACTATGTAACTTTTTTGTGTTCAAATTTTACAAAATTTATATAATGAGCAAGTACATCATGAATCCATTTTCCAAACCGTGTTTTTGTCTTATCCTGAATCACTACAGTACACCTATAATAAGTGTTTATATTCAGACTATTTTAGACCGGTCGGGTCGGCACCGCTGCGGAGTAGCCCAGTACCTGCATGACTCATCATATACATTAACAGAGAGACAGAGAACGCTACAGCTACAATATTCTTCTGCAAGACACATGCAGTTTTGCTTATTAACCGCAAGAGTGCCAAAAGTTGCATGGTGTTGCTTTAATGCCGTCTCTCGTCTTGTGACACTTTGCAGACTCTGCTGTGAGAGTTCATGTGTTTTGAAGGAGGCGTGGCTATGTAGAGCGCTCTGAAGGGAATGCTTTAGGAATATCAATGCAGTGTTGCCTTGCAAAAAACTGTGAAATCATTCTTTGTGTATCTCTGTCTTATTAGATATGCTGATCTGATGCCCCATGATCTGGCCAGAGCAGCATTACAGTACGTCACCACACACACATACACTATAAAGATTCACTCATCACTCTAAAGTTCAGGACTAACTGTCTGTCTGTGTTTTTCTTCAGGGGTCTGCTGAACAGAACCGGTCTCCCTAAAGATGCTGTTGATTATATTGTCTATGGAACAGTTATTCAGGAAGTGAAGACCAGTAATGTGGCCAGAGAGGTCAGTCTGTCCTCTAGTCTGTGATCATTTCTAAAATAGAATTTGGATGTTGAAGCTATTTTTAGTTTGTCTGGTCTGTGTTTATTGGTTGGCTGCTGAGAAACATGCTATCTGACTGACCAATGAGAGCTCAGGCATCTGTACAGAGATTTCATCTTACTGCAATGACGGTGTTTGTATATTGGGTACTGAATTAACATTTTGCCACACCTGTCTATCAGTTTGATTCAATGCAAGAGCTTTATTTTTCCATTAGGAACAAAAACTGTTTTCAACATTGATAATAATAATAATGAATGTTTCTTGAGCAGCAAATCAGCATATTAGAATGATGACTGAGGGATCATGTGACACTGAAGACTGGAGTAATGATGCTGAAAATTCACAGGAATAAATTACATTTTAAAGTAGAAAATAGAAAACCGTTATTTTAAATCGTAATGATATTTCGCAATATTACTGTTTTTACTGTATTTTTGATTAAATGAATGCAGCCTTCTTTCAAAAACAAAAATTTTTTATGTTTTCAAACTAATTTGAAATAATGCATATATAATATGTTAATTTGAAATTAAATTTTGATTGTTTTCTTGTAGGCGGCACTTGGCGCTGGATTCTCAGATAAGACTCCTGCTCACACGGTGACTATGGCGTGTATTTCCTCCAACCAAGCAATGACCACAGGTACTGAACACACATTTTGTGATGTTAGCGGATATTGAATGCAACACATCACTCTAAACAACCAATGATCACATAGTATGCATGAACAGATTGAAATTGAATAAAACTTTAACATTCTACAGCAGAGGCAACTTAACTGTTGATTGTTAATTTGTTTTCTAGCTGCTGGTTTGATCGCTGCCGGTCAGTGTGATGCTGTAGTCGCCGGTGGGGTCGAGTTTATGTCTGACGTTCCGATTCGCCACAGCCGGAGGATGCGGAAGACAATGCTGTCACTAAACAAGGCAAAGACCCTCGGGGCACGACTCTCTCTGCTGGGCTCCATCCGCCTAGCTCACTTCGCACCTGAGGTACTACATTACCCATAATACACCTCACATATTACCCCCAGTGCACCTCAATTTGATTATCAGTAGAGATGCAATCAGACGATTTTCCACATGTTCGGCCTCAGAATCACCGCTCACACTCATAGCCGCATGTAAACATGTCGTTGGCTTAGAAGTTCTTCATAGTTCAAAATTAGTAATACTTGTAAGGCCGAAGTAAACGGTGGGGGACCACCACGAAAACGTTTGGAACAACAAACCTAATTATACACTAGTTTTATCAAAAAATAGATATTTCAATACATAGCGATACTAAAATGTCTGAAATGGTTCCAGTACACCTTTTCTGCAGTACTGATACACCGATAGCAGCAATAATTGAAAATATATATATATATATATATATATATATATATATATACTTAAAGGTGCCGTAGAACGTGTTTTCAAAAGATGTAATATAAGTCTAAGGTGTCCCCTGAATGTGTCTGTGAAGTTTCAGCTCAAAATACCCCATAGATTTTTTTTTATTCATTTTTTTTAACTGCCTGTTTTGGGGCATCATTAAATATGCGCCGATTCAGGCTGCGGCCCCTTTAAATTCTCGTGCCCCTGAAGCTCGCGCTTGCCTTAAACAGCATAAACAAAGTTCACACAGCTCATATAACCCTCAAAATGGATCTTTACAAAGTGTTCGTGATGCAACATGTCTAATCGCATAAGTATTGTATTTATTTGGATCTTTACATTTGATTCTGAATGAGTTTGATAGTGTTCCGTTAGCCTGGGTGCCAGCCCGAACCCCGCCCACAACATTTTTTGGACGGGAAGTTCGGTCTGGACTCGATCCATTGTGGAGTAATTATGCTCGGCTCCCAGAAGGCTGAGCCAATCAAATTGCCAGGGCGGGCTTTAATCGATGATGGACAGGCTATCTGCGGTTACGTAACCACCCACGTCATCAAAGAGCGCTTGGGGAGTTTGATTGACAAGCGATCTAACCAATCAGAACGCCGCATCCGCCATTTTGTCCAACAAAGCAGTCAGGAGTTAGAAGATTAACATCGGTGGAGTTAAACTTGAAAAATTGTGCATATTGACGTCTTTCCGCGTTTGAAACAACATTCATTCTCATGTTCATTCATGTTTATTTGATGCTATAAATGGACTAGTAGGAAGAGATGATCGGTTAACGAGCCTCTTGAGCTGAGGCGCTACAGCAATCTGTCACGATCATGGTCACAACACATTAAAGAGCCACAAAACGGTTTTTATTGTTTGAATTTTTTTAATAACTACACAGTTTGAAAGCTGGGACTTTGTTTAATATCATAAGTAACCTGCTCTGTCTCGTCTGTCGATGTGTTGTCAGTTTCCTCTTTGCTCCGCGATGTATTTTCCACTCTGTGTGGCGTGACAGCGCCACGGCTTGTCGGACAAAGCAACAGTAACTAAGGGGGGCGAGTCTTTGCGAAAGGTCAATTAGTTTACAACAATGATGGCTGTTGTTGAAGAACTGAGATGTGTAGATTCCGCCATCGCGTCCGTTATAGAAGATATCGACAGCGCATTAATTTTAAAAGAGGAACAGAGGACCGCGATCAACGCATTTGTCGATGGGAAAGATGTCTTTGCCATCCTTCCTACGGGATTCGGCAAAAGTTTGATTTATCAGCTGGCCCCGATGGTCGCTAAGAAGAGTTCTGTTGACAACTATGCGTCGCTCAACATCAACACTTACTCTGTAGCTCTGATTGGTTGTAGGTCTATCCAATTGAGGTCTTTCCTGGATCGGTTGAAATACGCCCCCATAATCAAAGCCCAATGGAGCAGTATCAGACTCATATTCTGACTAGAATTGAGTATGACCACGTCAGGCTAGTGTTCCGTGGCTAACGGCTAATGCTACACTGTTGGAGAGATTTATAAAGAATGAAGTTGTGTTTATGAATTATACAGACTGCAAGTGTTTAAAATGAAAATAGCGACGGCTCTTGTCTCCGTGAATACAGTAAGAAACGATGGTAACTTTAACCTCATTTAACAGTACATTAGCAACATGCTAACGAAACATTTAGAAAGACAATTTACAAATATCACTAAAAATATCTTGATATCATGGATCATGTCAGTTATTATTGCTCCGTCTGCCATTTTTCGCTATTGTTCTTGCTTGCTTACCTAGTCTGATGATTCAGCTGTGCACAGATCCAGACATTAATACTGGCTGCCCTTGTCTAATGCCTTGAACATGAGCTGGCATATGCAAATATTGGGGGCGTACATATTAATGATCCCGACTGTTGTGTCACAGTTGGTGTTATGTTGAGATTCGCCTGTTCTTCGAAGGTCTTTTAAACAAATGAGATTCATATAAGAAGGAGGAAACAATGGAGTTTGAGACTCACTGTATGTAATTTCCATGTACTGAACTCTTGTTTTTCAACTATGCCAAGATAAATTAAATTTTTAATTCTAGGGCACCTTTAATATATTAAAATTGCTATCGTTGTTATTGTATATATTATATGAAAAGTATTATTACTATTAGTTATTATTATTTACAAAGATAATTAGCAAAAATGAAACAGGAAATTAGAGGAAATAACAGGAAATTATACTGGAAATTACACAGGAAATAGCTATAAATTCTAAACAGCTATTAAGACAGCTATAAACACTTTTGCTTAAAAATTATGACATACATTACTGATTGTTTGTAATTCTCAACCCATTCTGACTGGTTCTACATAGACTATCACAAGTCTGATAGAATCTGTTTTATAAAATGTAATCTATCAATAGGACATCTATATTTCAGTTTTTTAGTCTGTTTAAATATAGTCTATATGGTATAGTTGAGTTTCCTTCCTTAAAAGCTCCTAAATGTCTGTCTCTGTATGTGTTTAGCTGCCGGCAGTGGCCGAGTTCTCCACAGCCGAGACAATGGGTCACTCCGCGGACCGTCTGGCGGCTGCATTTGGCGTGACGCGTTTAGAGCAGGATGAGTTTGCGTTGCGGTCTCACATGCTCGCAAAGAAAGCTCAAGACAGCGGGCTGCTCAGTGATGTCATCAACTTCAAAGTGCCAGGTGAACAGTTAACACAATTACAACAGCACTGGCCACTTCATTTAAGTTTCTGACCAAAAATAGGTTTTGTTTTTGTTTGTAATTAATTTTATTAATTCAGCTTGCAGGCAATTTGTGAAAGCTTTTGAATAGAAATAACAAGACTTTTTATTGACGAGTCTGTTGATTTGATTTGAGCAGTTCTGATTGTTGTTCAAATGTATGTTTTATCACAGGGAAGGATATCGTGTCTAAAGATAACGGGATCCGTCCTTCCACCATGGAACAGATGGCCAAACTGAAACCCGCCTTCATCAAGCCTCACGGCACCGTTACGGCCGCAAACTCCTCTTTCCTGGTCAGTTTATCTGAGATAATGCTAGTTTGTTTTTATCCCTTTGTTTTAAGGATCATCTGTCAGATTTGTCACTCAAAGCTGAACTTTCTCTGTGTGTGTGTGTGTTTTCACTCAGACTGACGGTGCTTCTGCAGTTTTGATCATGTCAGAGGAGAAAGCTCTTGCTATGGGTTACAAGCCTAAAGCGTATCTCAGGTACAAAAGCAAAAATAATGCCTTGCATTAAAAAACTACCAACACTGACATCATCTGTATTTTCCTAAACAATTTAGCTGATCTGTGCAAATGTACCCACGAATCATGGGTATTTATTGAAATGCATTTATTGAATTTTAAGCTGCTCGTTCTGAAATGCCATCTGAAATCCAAATGCATGTATTCAGAAATGTGTGTAAAAGTGTAGAATATTTTTCTTTTAGGGTAAATTAACCATAAAACCTTTGGAAAAAGATGCATTTTACCTATGTAATGTAATGTAATGTAATTGTAAATGTAATTATTTGAATTTTCTGGTTAATCAAGCTCATGTTTTCCTGAAGCTGTTCATGTCGTGCAATGATCAGTGTTTATAGTCCCATACAGACATCATGTGCTCATCTCTACAGCACACAGCGGCTTGTGGTTCTGATGTTGATATTACTGTATGTCTGTGTGTTTTTACCTTCAGAGATTTTGTGTATGTGTCTCAAGACCCAAAAGACCAGCTGCTTCTTGGGTGAGTTCCTGCCTCTTTTCTTCTCTCCTCTCTGTTTCTCCTTCAGGCCTGTGAGGTTTTGTGCTGTGGGTTTTGTTATTGTTGTGGTTGGGTTGTTTTGTGGTGTGTAAGTTCGTGACTGACATTCATTCAGTCTGCAGAAAAATGAGACTCTGTTATAGATTGCTATTTGAAAGGTTTTGTGTAGGTTTACATTTATGCATTTGGCATTTTTGGTTTAAAGGTTCATTTTTTTCATATTTTTTTTAATATAAAGGTCTATATTTCCTAGTAGTCATTCTTAATTGTAATCTTAAAATAATCAGTTTGGCAAGAATGTTTTACCAATATTGAAACTTTTTGACTTTCAGTTCTACTTTGGTTCTCACACAACATGTTAAACACTTAAGTAATGTATTCAGTGTAATGCTTGCATAAATTAGTTAGCTTTTTACATGCACTACTGTTCAAATGTTTGGGGTTGTAAGATTTTTTAAAAATGCTTTTGAATGAAGTCTGTTCTGCTTACCAAGGCTGCATTTATTTGACCTAAAATACAGTATAAACTGTAATATTATGAAATATTATTACAATTTAAAATAACTGTTTTCTGTCTGAATTTATTTTAAAATGTAATTTATTTTTTTGTGATCAAAGCTGAATTTTCAGCATCATTACTCCAGTCTTCAGTGTCACATGATCCTTCAGAAATCATTCTAATATACTGATTTGCTGCTCAAGAAACATTTCCTATTATTATCAATGTTGAAAACATTTGCTGCTGCTATGCTTTATATCTTTGTGGAAACCATGAAACATTTATTTTTATGAATTTAAAGTTCATATTAGCATTTATTTAAAATGGAAATCTTTTGTAAGATTATAAATGTTTTTACTGTCACTTTTGATCAGTTAAATGCGTCCTTGCCGAATAAAAGTATTAATTTCTTTCAAGAAAATAATTTTACTGACCCCAAACTGTTGAACGGTAGTGTAACAGCCATTTGTCTCAAATGCTAGTAGTTAGATCACAAAACAATTTTGCATAGTCCCATAAATTATTTTAATTATTACTGTTGTTGATGTACATATTTTTACTGTGTTGTAGTCTAATATATATTATATTTATTACTGATCATTATGGTGTCAAAAAACAGAAATAAAACTAATTTAATCTGGTTCTGCATAGTGATTATGAAAAGTAATAATCTGTGTCAACATCATTCAATCTTTAACATTAAGTGAGGTTTAAATACAGTATGTAAATGTGATGTTTTTTTCCTGTGTGTGGTGATTTTTATATATAATATAATATAATGTAATATAATATAATATAATATATCTGTTTCTATCTCTTTCTCTCTTATGTCACACACCTGTCTTTGTTGTTTTCTTTCTCAGGCCGACCTACAGCACTCCAAAGGTCCTGGAGAGGAGCGGTTTGACCTTGGATGACATCGATGTGTTCGAGTTTCATGAAGCTTTTGCCGTGAGCATCACCTTCCAGTTTTCCATTGATACTACTTTAAATATCCTGTGCAGTTCCACAGACCCTTACTTAACTCAAAAAATGATGTTTCAAGATTTAAATCTTTTAAAAACCAACGCTGTTTGCATGTGTATAAGTAATACATAAATGCACCTGAATGCACCTGTTGTGGCAGAATTTTGGGGGGAAACTTTTCTATGCAAAAAGTGCAGTTATTAGTGAGTGAATGACGTTAAAGTGAAGTTTTACTGTTGTTGTTGTTGTTGTTGTTTTTTTGTTTTTTACAGGGTCAGATTATGGCAAACCTGAAGGCAATGGACTCTGATTGGTTCGCTCAGACATATATGGGCAGAAAATCTAAGGTAGGCGTGTGTGTGTGTTTCACGCTAGGTGGTGTGCAAAAGTGCTTAAAGATCGTCCAATAGGTTGTGCATTCAAAGCCCAAGAGGGCTTGATTCATGAACTATCACCGTTGTGCCCTTGAGCAAGACACTAAACCTCAGGATACTCCAGGGGGATTTGAGCGGTAATAAATGTACTAGATGTCACATTTCGTGAGAAAGCATCAGAAAAATTATTATAGAAACCAGGGGCCTCATTTATAAAGGTGTGCGAATAATGATTTTAAATGCGAATGTATGACATTTTCAGAAACGTTCCTTTGAACGATTTATAAAATGTCCATATGCACTAACATGTTCCTAAATGCATCTGTCTTTATGAATCGCAGTTCATTTTAAATTCAAGCGCAGTGTATAGAAGCGCATCAGCTCCACATATCTCTTTATGGTTCAGAAGAAGTATGGCACTCATCATCAATGGGCAAGGAAATCAAAGCAGGCTCTGAAAACTTGTGTTTTATATGTGCGGTATATGGCCTGGTATCTGTACATTATTTTCAGGAAATCATTTATATAAATGGATTTATTTCAGTGTTGTAATTATTAAAAAGCAGTTAATATTATGCTTATTTGTGCACATAATTATATCAGTGCATATTGTGATTGTCTATTTATTTTTACATTTTTGTAAACAATTAATTGTTGAATTAATTGAATTACTGATATGCCAAAAGGTTTGTAGGCATGCTCGTACACATAAGAACATTTTCATGTCAGTTTCTGCCTTTATAAATCCTGATTTGTTACTCACTTTTGACATGGTATAAAATCTATATGTGCGTTCGTTTTATAAATGAGGCTCCAGGTTTTGCATTTGCCATGCAAAACTGGTTGCTAAAGATGATGTTCAACTCAAAATTGGTTGGAAATCTTGCTTCCTTCTTTTAATGAGCAATAGTAATGTAGATGATATCGATGATAATGAAAACTCACGGTCATTGTTTCTCTGTTTTCTCAGGTCGGCGTCCCTCCAATGGAGAAGTTTAACACATGGGGAGGTTCTCTGTCTCTCGGGCATCCATTTGCAGCCACCGGCTGTAGACTGGTGACCACAGTAGCTCACCGACTGCAGAAGGAGGGCGGTCAGTATGGCCTGGTGGCAGCGTGTGCCGCTGGAGGACAGGTGTGTGACACGATCGCTTCTACAAAGTACTCTACACATTTGCACACGTGTGGAAATATCCTCATAACATTCTCTTCTATGTGTGTTGCAGGGTCATGCTATGGTGATTGAAGCTTATCCTCAGTAATCTGCGTACTTCCACTCTGTACATGCACACACATAGTTTCTGTAAATACTAATGTGCCGTAATGCCTTGAAAGGAAATGTTTCTGAAAGATATCTGGAGGTTTTTCATTTGAAATGATGCTTTTGACGTGGATGTAAATGTTAACGTAGCTTTATTTGAGAACATGTTGAGGATAAGATCAGATAAATATGATATTTTTGCATGCTAAATATAGCACTTAAAACCAGGCCAGTTAGATTTGGACATTATGTAAGAAGGCTACAATTCACATTTGATTTTGGAAGGGGTGATATGAATCTAGAATCTAGAATTCTAGATTTTTTTTTGGTCCTAATTCTAAGCATTCTAATCTCCAGATGAAGATAATTTTATCGGTCAAGTTTAGCAGCTGGATCTCTTATAGCTGTGTGATTGTTTCATACGGCAATATTAGCAGATCAGTTGTCAGTTTATGGCGTTTAGCTCTTAAGGAATGGATTGTAAGAAGGACTGATTCTAGATCAGCCATAAAGACACTGGTTACGCACTTAAACACACATGTGCCTCAGATTCAAGGAGGTGAAAGTGGAGAACTCTGTTATTGCTTTCTCCCTTTTCTATCAGTTTGTACAAATAAACATCATGAAATTGCCAGTTATGTTCATGTTTTCATGTATTTCATGTTACGTTCTATAAGGTGTGTGTGTTGTCATTGTCAATTCATGGGTCATTCCACATAATGGGCTTTTTCATGTCAATTTATAATTATTTTTTTTTAATTTATACAAAAATATTTTAAGTATCAATATGTATATATATATATATATATATATATATATATATATATATATATATATATATATATATATATATATATATATATACATACACACACACACATTAATACTTAAAATATTTTAAACACTTTAAAAAGATATATTAATATTAAAAAGACTTCAGGGGGATGTTGGGTCACAAAGGTGTTTTATATATATATATATATATATATATATATATATATATATATATATATATATATATATATATATATATATATATATATATATTTAAGGAATTGTATATTTTAATAAGGGTTATTTATGTTGGGTTGAAACACCTTGGTGACACAACATACCCCTGAAGTCTTTTTAATATATATCTTTTTAAAATGTTTAAAATATTTTAAGTATTAATATAATGTGTGTGTGTGTGTATATATATATGTATGTATATATATATATATGTATGTATATATATATATATATATATGTATGTATATATATATATATATATATATATATATATGTGTGTATATATATATATATATATATATATATATATATATATATATATATATATATATATATATATATATATATGTATGTGTGTATATATATATATATATATATATATATATATATATATATATGTGTGTATATATATATATATATATATATATATATATATATATATATATATATATAAAATATGTATATATATATATATATATATATATATATATATATATATATATATAATATGTATATGTTTAAGGAAATGGAAATGTACATTTTAATAAGGGTTATTTATAATTTATGATGGGTGAAACATCTAGGGGACACAACATCCCCCTGACCCCTGAAGTCTTTTTAATACAGTTAGTTTTGGGAATTATTCCCTTGTAATTTGGCTAATAATCATATAACTGAATATATTACATATATATTAGTTTTATATAATGCTAAACATCTCATGTTCTACTTTTTTTGCATTTTTTTTTAAATATAAAATTAATTATCATATATAAAATAATATTTGGTAATGTTATTATAATGACACTTATATTCTAGAGATAATAACAGCCCTCAGTCATATGAGGAATAAAGGCGCTCTAGCTACGGATTGCCTGATATTGACGCAGCGTTACGTCACGTGCAGCGCAAGTTTTGCGCACATTCATAAGCGGAGCGCTGTTTACCGAGTGTGTGATTGTATTCATATGCACCCAGAGGATCATCCTCCTGCGCCGTGAATCCCTTGGTGTGTAAATACGAGCGTTTCAACTCCTCAGAAGATGAACTACAAATATCGCCGTTGGACTGAAGCGCACCGGCGTCTCGATCCCATATGAACGCGCGACACGGATCCGTTTCATCCCGCCCCTTCACAACACAAGTTGTTTTCCTTCAAATTGCTCGTTTGCCAACATTTCACATTCCGCAAAACGTCGGCTTCATTAAATTATTTTTAAACGAATTAATTCCAATATTTTTCCAAACAAGCCTCTAGCCTACTTCTGTATTTGCGTATTAATGTTGTTATTTGTGCAGAAAAGTTTTTTGGAGCGCTTCAGAGATTTTGAACAGGAGTGAGGTGGAGAGAAAAAATGTTTTTATCCAGATGCAAAACGGAGTAAAATGTAAATAGCGGTTGCGTGTCGGTTTTTTGTTTTAACCTTCAAACGTCGTGAACCCGCGAGACGGGCGCCGCAGCGCGCGCTTTGATCAACCGCGCGCCTTTTATGCCGTTTGACTGGAGAATGCGCGCGGTGCTGTCGGTACAAATCTGCCTCACACTCCTCACCCCGTCAAACGGAGAGATGGAGGTGAAAGAGAGGGAGAGAGAGAGAGACAGGTGGAGGGAGACACTTTAATCTCGTCCTTCTGCTCGCGCTCGCACCTGCAGAACCTCTCTCGCGCGCTTTTAAGAGGAGAGCGTGCGGCCCCCGCGCGCCTCCACGAGTTTAACGCGCCCGGTTACCGGCTGCCGCTGCGAGGCCATAATGACAAACACAAGCTGTGAAGAGAATATTATAACATTTTAAAAGCCTGCCTCCTGCTCAGGCTCCTGGGAACCGAAGGTAATTGTTTATATAGGATAAATCTGTATTCTAAACTTCGTTTGGGGGGAATTTCCCGTTAGTAAACAATCAACGCGTTGATTTTGTAGTTTCACGACTCACTTTCTCAATAATATTTTGTTAGCATTTGTTTTGGGAGGGTTTCGCTTACAAAGTACCATGGTATTCTGTCAGGAAAAATCTGAATACCATGATAAATTAATTTGGTAGGCCTCAGTAGCATATCATCTGCTACCATTTATATCAGTTTTTCGTTTTTTCCAAAATTTTTTATCTGTAACTCATTTTATTGACCAACATATATTTACAGGCACAGCCTGGCTGAGGTGTGTGATTTATTCATTGACCTTTGACCCTTCAAAGTATTTTTTTAAAGGGTTAGTTCACCCAAAAATTAAAATAATGTAATTTATTACTCACCCTCATGTCGTTCGTTCGTTCGTTCGTTCTTCAGAACACAAATTAAGATATTTTTGATGAAATCCGATGGCTCAGTGAGGCCTCAATTGCCAGTAATGTCATGTGACTACAGTGGTTCTACCTTAATGTTATAAAGCGGCAAGAATACTTTTTGTGCACCAAAAACACAAAATAACGACTTTTCAACAATACCTAGTGATGGCTGATTTCAAAACACTGCTTCGAAGCTTTACGAATCTTTTGTTTCGAATCAGTGATTCGGATCACGTATCAAACTGCTGAAATCGCGTGACTTTGGCGCTCCGAACAACTGATTCAAAACAAAAGATTCGTAAAGCTTAGAAGCAGTGTTTTGAAATCAGCCATCACTAGATATTGTTGAAAAGTCGTTATTTAGTTATTAATATTAAGGTAGAACTACTGTACTCACATGAAATGTTTTGAGTATCTTTCTGGATCTTGAGAGGTTTGGTGACATTACTGGCAATAGAGGCCTCACTGAGCCATTGGATTTCATCAAAAATATCTTAATTTGTGTTCTGAAGATGAACGAATGTCTTACGGGTGTGGAATGACGTGAGGGTGAGTAACTAATTAATGACATAATTTTCATTTTTGGGTGAACTAACCCTTTAAGTGATTTTTCCCTTTTTCGCCCTTTGGTGCCTCTAGCACAAATAGCTAACCGTCAACCACATCACTAAAGTTTTTTGCTATAATTAAATATTTATTTATTTAATTTACATCTTATACTAATTCTAATGGAAAGAGCTCACACAACTGCTTGCTATTGTAACTTCCTCGCAAACATTTTTTTGCAAGCATGTATTTAGCCAACTTTTTTGGTTGAAATGCATACTATGTATGTGTATGTATGTAAAAAGCTGCTTAATTGTAACACCCCCCAACTTTTGACTTTCTTTGCAGGGATTCAAGTCTTTATTGGATGGGTCTTTGGTTCAACAAAACCGGTTAGTGTGAACTTCGTTATCTTATAATCAGTTTTTTAGTACAATTCAATGAGTGTAGGAATCCAAGATCAGCGCTTTTTCACTCACTCGCTCACTTTCTCTCACTTTTCTCTCATTTATATATATATATATATATATATATATATATATATATATATATATATATATATATATATATATATATAAAATAAATCTGTGGCTCCTTTAGCTTTAATCTATGTACCATGAGCGACAGACCTGCGAAACACTTTCCCTGCTAATATTTCTGTCTGATTTGACCAAATTTGTTTGCAAAACAACCTGACTCGCATTCATTCGGACCATTTTTTCAATTAATCACCTGAAGCTGTTTCTCAACAAACAGACGACACCGAGATAGGCTACTAAGAATAAACCATCTTGGATGAAGTGGATATTTTCCTACCAACAATTGAAACAAAAGGCTACTTTTGTCAATAAGCGGCCATTCAAACCTAAAGTTATGTGCGTCCACACTGTTTTTCAGTTGTTTTCCTAGGTGGACATGCGCTAAACGGATGTCTTTGAACAGTTTTTTCCCTTTTCGTGTTGTAAAATGTGTAAAAGTGTCTAGAAGCACATTCGTTGTTCTCACTGATCGTTTGATTTGAAGCATCTCAAGTCTTATTGAAATGCTAGTTACTTAAATGCTAATCTAGTAGATAAAAAAACTCTCAGAGTTTAATTTTTAACAACTTTTTAGGGTTGTTTTTGGGGAAAAAAAGGTCTCTCTACGTACCCTCAGATGAAATCCTGCAGGCGCCACTGTTCTATATTACTACAAGATCAGTTCCTTGTCTACATATTTATCGCAATCAGGCTACAAAAGCCCATAATTCTCCGTCAGACATGAGGCCTAAATCATACTGCGTTTTTCTCACAGACCTGGCACACCAATCATTACATATCCTCCACCCCTTGCTTATTCTTTCTTTTCTTTTTTTGGGGGGCTAAATGGTTAGGATGTCAGATAAACAGTCTGAGCTACATTTAGATTTTGATACTCTTTCCAAATATGCACAGAAAATACATAAAATTTCCACATATTCCGTCTGACTCTGTTCATATTTCCCCTATAAGCAACACTAGGCTCAACCAGAATGCTGATGAACTTCCAAGTCATTAAAAATCTGCGCCTATAGTTTTGCAAAGCATTGCGTGGTATCATATTAATGTTATTTATTGCACTTTTTCTGAGGTTGTAAAGTGTACTGTGTCTCATGCACATTTATTTAGGGTTGATGTGTAATTCATTCAGAAAATGCAACAGATTTCCATCTGCCTCTGTTCAAATTTCACATATAAACAACTAGGCTCAATCAGAACTTCTTAGTTGTTAAACATCGTTGCCTAGTTTTGCAGTCTCTGAAAACATTTACTTTTCACGTTAATATTATTAATACCAATTCCGTTGTAAACTGTGTGATTTATTGTTTTGATTGTGCATTTTATATAGAAGTAGTTTTATATATTTGTCATATCGCAGTGTTTTGTGTATTGTTTCGTTTTGCTTTTACTATGGAACTTCCTGTCTTTGGCATGTTTGCCTTAAACACCCCAGAGAGGGAATAAATGATTTTTTTCTCCCCGACTCTAATTTGTAAATTGCATCGATCGCGGCTGGCAGGAGATATGCCGGTGGATTCATACGGAGCGAAGGATTTATTTCATTTTTAACAGGACACTGACACAATTCTCATTACCGGACAAAAATCATTAGCAGCTCCACAGCTACATTCAGACAAATCGAGTAACTGTTAATTTTTCCGCCGAGGAGCCATGGGATCCGTGTGTGTGTGTGTGTGTGAGAGAGAGAGAGAGAGAGAGAAAGTGAAGGGGGGTTGGATCTGGTGCACAAAAAAATATAATAAATTAAAATGGACGACATGAATTGAGCGCCGAATGTCAAACACTGTCAACAAGATGGCTCTCTGTCACGGGGAGAATTTGAGACATTAACAGCTTCTGTCATTCTGCTGACAAAATGGTAGCAGAGATTTCCCAGGGTGCCGAGATGACTGCTGGCGTTTGTCAACAAGCCGCTGTCAGCGCAGAGAGAGAGAAAGAGCGAGCGCGAGAGAGAGAAGGCATACACAGTGTCACTGACAGCTACCACACCAACATCCCATGAGTCCTCGCCACCCAGAAAGAGAGGGAGAACAAGTGTGTGAGGGGAGAAAGACAAGAACGGATGGAGGAGAAGAGGGAGAGATGGATGGATGGATAGATAGAAGGAGGGGTGCAGGTCTCTGGTGCACCTTTCATATAAAATTGCAGGAGGAAAATGAGCTGTCACTCCAATTCCCAGGATGCTTTGCTGTTTAGCATAAGTGCGCTGTGTGGGCTGCTGTCGGACAGACTGACTCAGAGAGATAATTAACTAAAGCTGCAGTTTTCCTCCTCTCCTCTCCCTCCCTCCGCCAGACGCCTTCTCCAGCGCTCATCTGCATTTTTGCCAGAGGCGAGCGGTTAGCACAGGAGCCGGGTGGAGAGAGGGTAAGAAGCCAATTAGTCAGGTGGATGGATGAATGATTGACAGCAGGCTGCTACCTGAGTCCCACTCTACATTAATGCTGCTGTGCTCGGCTCGGCCTCAAACGCGCGCCGGTTCTTGTGTGTGTGTGTGTGTGTATGCGCAGGCCCGGTGTCGCACGCCATGCCGAGATGATTCTGCGCCCTGGCGGCTTTGTGCGCTTCCCGTCCTGTCTGTCTTGCTCTCATCTAAACCCTTTGTGGCAAGTCCGAGTCTTCTTTTGTACCTTCCCCTCTCCCCTCCTCCCTCAACGGAGAGCAAACCGACGTCTCGGCTACTTTAAGCGTTTCCCCGGATCTGTTTGTAGGCATCGTTTAGGATGCCGATGGCCGTATAACAATCACGTGAGTGTATGGTTTGCTTCTCTGATCTCACACAGACAACTGTGACCGTCTCTCAACAGTTGATGCTGATTCTTTAATAGGTCGGATATACTCTTTTGGTCTGAATTGAATCCTGGTGCGAGCGTAAACTTTCACTGAACCGCAGACGTCCTGCAGCGATGTCCTGACAGCATGAAGATTGGTATGATACGATAAATCGCATTGTGTCTCATGCTCCACCCTTCCTCGAGATCATTTCAACCACATTTATATCAGACGACTCCAGCGTGATGCCAAGTCCTGATCCGGAGGTTTTTGTCTGTAGGAATTGCCATGAATGAAGTCTGTACAATTGGTTGTACTGTGTTAAAGGATTAGTTCAAATTTCCTGATAATTTACTCACCCCCATGTCATCCAAGATGTTCATGTCTTTCTTTCTTCACTCAAAAAGAAATTAAGGTTTATGAGGAAAACATTTCAGGATTTTTCTCCATATAGTGGACTTCACTGGGGTTCAACGGGTTGAAGGTCCAAATGTCAGTTTCAAGCCAAGAACCCAGCCAAGAAATTAGGGTCTTATCTAGCGAAATGATCGGTCATTTTCTAAAAAAATAAAAAAATAAATTTAAGTACTTTTTAACCACAAACGTTACATAAAGCGTCACGCATTACATAAACACGTTGGAAAGGTCACGCGTGATGTATAGGCGGAAGTACCGAGCAAGTATTTACAAAGCGAAAGTGCAAAGGCTAAGTCAAACAGCGTTTACAAAAAAAATGTAAAATGACGATGTCTGACGATTTGAGTTGGAGTTTTTTGCCCTACCGCAGTACTTTCCCCTACGTCACATGACCTTTCCAACGTGTTTATGTAATGCCTGCCACAGAGCAGTGCAAGACGAGCATTTGTTGTTAAAATGTATATACATTTTTATTTTATTTTCTTTAGAAAACTGACCCTTCGCAAAGACCTGCCCCACTTAGTTACTGTAGCTTTGTCCAACAAGCCATGGCGCCGTCACACCACACAGAGTGAAAAATACATCGCGGAGCAAAGAGGACACTGACAACACGTCAACAGACAAGACAGAGCAGGATACTCATGATATTAAACAAAGTCCCAGCTTTCAAACTGTGTAGTATTTTAAGAAATTCAAACAATAAAGAAAACGTTTTGTGGCTCTTTAATGTGTCGTGACAGATCGCTGTAGCGCCTCGTGAACCGATCATCTCTTCCTACTAGTTCATTTATAGCATCAAATAAACATGAATGAACATGAGAAGAAATGTTGTTTCAAACGCGGAAAGACGTAAATACACACCATTTTTCAAGTTCAAGTTCACCGAGGTTAATCTACTAACTCCTGACTGCTTTGTCGGACAAAATGGCGGATTCGGCATTATGATTGGTTAGATCGTTTGTCAATCAAACTCCCAGCGAAGGGTCAATTGTTTTGCTAGATAAGACCCTTATTCCTCTTCTGGGATCGTGTAGAGCTCTTTGAAGCTGCATTGAAACTGCAATTTGGACCTTCAACCAATTGGTAGCCGTTCAAGTCCACTATATGGAGAAAAATCCTGGAATGTTTTCCTCAAAAACCTTAATTTCTTTTCGACTGAAGAAAGAAAGACATAAACATCGTGGATGACATGAGGGTGAGTAAATTGTCAGGAAATTTGAATTCTGAAGTGAACTAATCCTTTAAGGTCCTTACACATGGCACATGTAATTTTTGTTTTTCAGAGCTGCATTTTCAACTAATCTGTTAGTCATGGGATTGATTGCTCATCCAGACTGAAAAGCAATCAATCCAACTGAGCTCGATCTGAATTAACATTTGATCAGATTGGAAAGGGTGATGTAGACCTAAAATAATCAGATCATTAGGAAAAATTTAAGCTGGTAAACACTTGAAGCCAACTATTTTCGCAATTACAGTATGATGCGCATGTTTACATACATTTTACATCTTACAAATGTGCGTGTGTTTATTTATGTATTACATCTTACGTATTTGCTGGAAAAGCTCTTCTGACATATTTGGCAGCTTTATAAAGTTGTGCAATATGCAGTATTTGAAATTGATTGCAAAGTTTAGGGTTCATACAAACAACTTTATATGTGAAATCGGTTTGGATTAATTCAGATGAAAATGTTGTAAACATGCCTAATGTTGGATCTGCTGAATGATTGACACCAAAATAAAACAGTACGGTCCATTGAGCACACTGTAGATCCCTTCAAATTAAATATGGTGTCTTCCTGAAACTTGATTTGTAACCCTAGTCTGATGGATGCACACAGAAACAATTTCAATTAAAAGTAATAGGTTTTAATTTTGGCTGTCAATTGATTCAAATATTTAATCATGTTTAATTTCGTAATGTTGTCATTTTTAATTTAATGCATGCATTAAGGTCCAAGAAACAGGCCCATGTGTAATTATTAGCTGCACAAATTTATCTAATCTACTTCATGTAATTACTATATATATATATATATATATATATATATATATATATATATATATATATATATATATATATATAGATAGTAAGTAGCATTAAAAAAGCATAGGAAATACAAACATGGAGCTCAATGCAAAGGTGCATGATTATATTCACAATAGACTTTAGTTCTGTTAAACATGCATCTAGATTTGATTTATAAATAAAAAAAACCTGTATAAAGCATTTTCTTTATGATTTAATTATAAACAGGTGACTTTTGTGTGTGGGTGTATGTTCAGTTGCAATCAGCTAATCATATGGAACAGTTATAGTAAATTGATTAAATGCATTAATGAAGTCAATATTAAATCAATTGTACGTGTTAATGCATTAACTTTGACAGCACTGGTTTTGATCGATAACCGTGTTACATAATGTATATGTCTTCAAAACAAGAAATTTCTTTTTAAGCATCCCTTCCAAATGTGAAGTTTCACACGCAGATAGAGGCAATTACTTCAAAAGAGCATTTTTGCTGAGCACAGTGAAGCATGTCAGCAGAACTGACAGAGCGCCGGTCCGTGTGAGGTCTGGTTCAAAATGGCTGTCAGAAAGGAAGACCCAGCGTTTAGTGTCTGTTTATAGACGTTAAGCTAGTGAACGGAGGGAGGAGTGCGGATACTACACCTTAAGGGCATTTTTCCCTCTGGCATTTTACTGGCTGTGGCGTCATACTGCTAGCAGCATCAAAACACCGGCAGCCTTTCTGAGCTGACAAGATGAAGGGAACATTGAGAGGGCCGGTGTGTTTGGTGAGAGAGCATCACCAGCACAGGAGATACTCAAAGCTGCAATACTGCGCTGGGCTACTGGCAGACAGATGGGCCATCGACAGACTTCGAAGCTCGGGAAAAATCTTTTTATGTGCATTTTGACTGTCAGTTAGGTAGGATTCAAATTTGAATAAATGAAGTGATAAACGAAGTGCTTTGGTATGAGGGAGAGAAATACACTATAGAATACAAACCAAGCTTGAGTGTACACTCTTAGAATTTAAAGGTTCATTGGGGTTCTATATAGAACTCTAGTGTTCTTTACTCAGTTTTAAAAAACCCTTTATGCCAAAAAGGTTTTCTATAAGGAGAAATGTCATAAATGATTGCATACTTTCATGTTTAATTGGTTATTTCAGTTTTTTTTTCTAGTGATAGATTCTTTACAAGCTGTTTATTTAATACCATTTTGTCAAAAAATAAATTCAAACTCAATTAAAACTAAATCCATAAAATGATCCTATTATGGGAACTTCTAAAAGGTTCCATAAACTGTATAAAGCAGAACAGAAGAGAACATGAAGGACCTTTTCTTCTAAGGGCCTGTGCTGTTTCCACCTGGTATTAAGATCCGTTTTGGTCGATCAGATCACAAGTAGACGAGTCCGACACATACACGTTTACACCTGGTGTTTAATCTGTCTCTTTTGTCCACTTTCAACCACTTCTGTCCTGATTTCTTCAAGGGGAGGGTGTATTGGTGGGTAAATGTATGGGTTTTGTATCCATTCAATCTAATGGACAAAATAAGCTCTCGCAATTTACATATGAACGTGCACAGAGAGCTTTCGTTTCTGTTTTGACAGCCGCAAAAACACGCTGAAGACTGTGAATGTGTGTTAGAAATCAGGAATGGTGAGAGAACATTGTGCTTGGTATGTTTTTCGTCTTCAAACCAAACTTGGGTCTTCAGCCGACAAAGTTTAAATCCGTCTGGATAGTGCACTTCCCATAAAGTTTAGGCATTTGGTCAGTAGGCGGAGAGTAGACGGTCTTTTGTGGCTGTTCCACTACATGAGCGTTCCCACTGTGAAAACAGTCTGGTCAAATGTGTTTCCGACTACCTCTGGAAGTGGTCGAAAGTGGACAAGCTCAAAACGTTTTAGACCACCTGTATTTATTTAGCGTCGTCCACTTGTGATCCGATCGATTAAAACGCATCTTAATACCAGGTGTAAAGAGTGTCCCAAAAGACCGTCTGGTTTATGCTGCAAACAAAAATGGCAAGAGCTTTCTCGAAATGCTATGGGCCAATCTGACTTCACATAATTTCCAGGATTCAGGTGCACAGGTTTTTATCGGTCCACCAGAAAACAAAGTCAAGATCCCAGGCTGCTTCAATGAGAGCTTCTGAGGAGTATCTACTCCAGGGGTTAGTAACTGCTTAATATTTATATTATTTAGTTGTTTATTATAGAAATTCTTTATTTCCAAATATAGAAAGTCATATATTCCAATCTATCTCTTGCAGTGTGAAGAAACAAGCCAAGTGGAAAGTGCTGCACATTTGAGCTGAAAGGTCTGTTTTACTTGATGTATTTTGCTTTCAAAACAAAACTTTTTTATAATAGGGAAAGTTGGAAAAATTAAGAAAACTTGCTGATAGATTTAGATATTTTTTTAAAAAAGACAAACAAAAAGTTATGTTTGTTTTTTATAGCACAAATAAGGCTAAAAAAGCAACAACTGCTTTTTTATTTCACGAGTCAGTTGAATAAAATATGCTAAAAGAAGACTCAGTTCACTGACAAGGTGATAAGAGACTGAATTTTCTTTTTTTATTATTTTACCTGTAATATAATCTGCAAAACAAGATCTGCTCCAGACATACGCATGTTTAGATGTATGTTTCCACAGGCTTCTCTTATCATGTTGTCACCGAATTCCTTGATTCCACCCTCTTATTAGAGCTTATTTTATTCATTGTGAAAAATGCATAACAATGTTTAGGCATGTTTCCTTTTTTAAAAACATCCAAATCTGTTGGAAATTTCTGTCATTTTCACATATAAATGAATGGATTACTATGGTAACAGGTATTTGTTTTGCCTCTACAAAAGTAAGTGATTCCCTTCAGCAAGGACGCATTAAAGTGAAAAGTGAAAGACATTTATAATGATACAAAATATTATCTGTTTCAAATAAATGCTGTTTTTTAAACTTTCTATTCATCAAAGAATCCTGAAAAAAAAATTAAGCAGCAAAACTATTTTCAACATTGATATATAATATAATATAATAATAAATGCCTCATGAGCATCAAATCAGTATATTAGAATGATTTCTGAAGGATCATGTGACACTGAAGACTGGAGTAATGATGCTGAAAATTCAGCTTTGAATCACAGGAATAAATTACAGTTTAAAATATAGCAAGACAGAAAACAGTTATTTTAAATTGTAATAATATTTCATAATATTACAATTTTTACTGTATTTTCTAGCAAATCAATGCAGCCTTGTTGAGCTTTGTCTCTGCTCAAGAAGCATTTCTATTATCAGTTGTGCTGCTTAAATTTTTTGTGGAAACCATGATGCATTTTTATTTTTCAGGATTCTTTGATCAATAGAAAGTATTTGAAACAGAAATATTTTCTAAGATTATACATATCTTTACTGTTCACTTTAATACATCTTTGCTAAAAATAAGAGTATTGATTTCTCTAATTTCTTACTGACCTCAACCTTTAGAAAGGTAGTGTAAATATTTTTTCCTTTAATTCAGCATTTTCAATTCAGTTTTAGTTGTGCATGTATATTTTACATTGAGTGTTAAAGTTTGCTTTTGTCATCCTAAATTGAGATCTAATTTATTGAGATTAATTATTATTATCTAAAACATCCCCTTAAAGGATCCCCTATTTACCTATTTTTCCAAAAAGATTCAGCATTGTTAATCACTAAAGATTGTGTGGTTGATCAGTGCATTTTCAGTGACCAATTCCTAAGCTTTAACATTTGGTCTCCATATCTTGAATATTTCATTACATCTTAAAGGGTTAGTTCACCCAAAAATTAAATTTGTCATTAAGTAATCACCCTCATGTCGTTCCACACCCGTAAGACCTTCGTTCATCTTCGGAACACAAATTAAGATATTTTAATGAAAAAATAACGACTTTATTCAACAAATTCGTCTCTCCCGTCATTCTCATATGCAGTTGATGCAGTGTTTCTGTGTTTATGTCTGAACGCCGGCTCAGTATTGGCCGGCTCCTGCGTCAGCATCACACGCATATGTCGTTCGGCTCACGTGTACAGCGTCGGCCAATACAGAGCCAGCGTTCTGACGTAGAACCTGGAAGCGCTGGATGTAAACAGTGTAAGAGAATGACACAGAAGATAAGATATTGTTAATAAGATATTGTCGCTTCATAACATTAAGGTTGAACTGTTTTAACAATGTCTTTAGTACCTTTCTGGACCTTGAAATGGTTAAATTGCAGTTTATTGAGGAGTCATAGAGCTCTTGGATTTCATCAAAAATATCATAATTTGTGTCCCGAGGATGAACGAAGGTCTTGCGGGTTTGGAACGGCATGAGGATGAGTAATTAATGGCAAAAAATTAAATTTTAGAGTGAACTAACCCTTTAACTACTGAAATTATGAGTAGCTTGTGGCCTGGCAAACTAGTTTCAGGCTATATTTGGTTCAGTGTTTTGGTCCTGAGCTTGATTACACCCCCTGTCCCTGTTGTACTTCTGAATACCACCGTGAATACTAGTACAAGCTTTCTAACTAGGTAACCCCTCAGGATGAGAAGGTGTCGCTGTTTTATTCATGTTTCTCAGCTTTGGATTTACCACCAGAACATTACACGCACTTGCATTTTTCATTGCAAGAAGGCAATTCATTTGACATGCAGCTTTCAGAAATGCCTTATTTATAGTAAAATATTATTTAAATGATTTTTTTTTTTTTTGTGACCTGGAACATGCAATAAAGTAATAGTGGTGCTTTTCCACAATTAAAGATTTCAAACCATCTGTACCATACCAGAGTTCAACAGTTTTTGCAAGTTCAGAAAGCCGTTTTCACATCAAACCAAACCTGAAGCCTGCATCTAAAGCTCTAGTGTGAAATTGCCCACAAAGTAGCTTCCCCAGCACTGCTTGAGATGATTTTGTGTGTGAATTGTCAGTTGGTTGTGGTTCATGTTGTACATACAGTATCTGTCAGTAAATGGGAGTTTGAGCCCCGGTGAAGGAGATACAGTCACAAGAGCCGAGAGCTGTGAAAGCCTCCGTCGGGACACACACGCGTACATACACACACTGTGCTGGGACACGGACACCTGCTCAATAACGAGGGAAAGGGAGGAGAGGATGGAGCGATGGTGGATAGACTAAATCCTTTTTTCCATCATTACCTCAGTCCCGGCCCAGCGATGGCTTCTCTTCAGAACACTCTCTGCCTTCTGCTCGTTTAATTAGTCTCAGAGCTGCTCTCTCTCTCACACACACACTCACACACACACACACACACACAAACACACACTTTAGCTCTCAAATACACTTCTCGATCACTCCTGTAACCTTGCCTTACTCTGTTAACTCAAAACCCTTCCTATGTTCCCCACATTTTCTCAATTTCTCTGCCTTCCTTTAGAAGTCACATTATACAGTGGGATCCAAACTTCTGAGACTAAGTTGGAAATGGGGGATTTTTTTTTAATTCAAACCTGGAAATGAACAGATTTAGGATTTTGGAAGATTTTAAACACAGTAAAGTTTTGAATTATAATTAGAGAAAAAAGTAATATTGTCTACTATTCTAGATATAAAATGTGCGTAAATGAGTGTCATTGATCATGTGGCTCTTTGTAGAGATGGTCAGATGTCTATCTATTTTTCGCTCTATCCATCCATCTATCGCTCCATCTATCTATCTATCTATCTATCTATCTATCTATCACTCCATCCATCCATCCATCCATCCACCTACCTATCGCTCTATCTATCTATTGCTCCATCCATCCATCCATCCACCTACCTATCGCTCTATCTATCTATCGCTCCATCCATCTATCGCTCTATCGCTCCATCCATCTATCGCTCCATCCATCCACCTACCTATCTATCGCTCCATCTATCTATCTATCTGTCGCTCCATCCATCCATCCATCCATCCACCTACCTATCGCTCTATCTATCTATCTATCGCTCCATCCATCTATCGCTCTATCTATCGCTCCATCCATCGCTCTATATATCACTCCATCCATCCACCTACCTATCTATCGCTCCATCTATCTATCTATCTATCTATCTATCTATCTATCTATCTATCTATCTATCTATCGCTCCATCCATCCGTCCATCCATCCACCTACCTATCGCTCTATCTATCTATCTATCTATCGCTCCATCCATCCTCCCTCAAAGTATTTTTCTAGCATGTTTCGCATACAATTATCATATACATACAAGATTCATCACACACACAAAAAAAACAGTGACAGAAAATAATTATGTGCCAGTAGTAGTTATGCGAATAATTAAAACATTCTCTCTTTCTCTCTGTGTGTGACCCTGTGGTTCTGACCCGTCCGTACCCTCCATTGAGACGGTTCTCTTCAGTCAGAGTGTCTTCTGCTCCGGGCCTTCTGACCGCTCACCCATCATCGCCCGGCCTACACCTCACCATCTCTCGAGTTCATCCCTCCATCCGCTGTCGTTGCTCTTCAGAGTCTTTGTTTTCTCGCTGTCAGAAATGAATAATTTTGAAAGTGTTTTGAACTGTTTTGAATATCTGATGTGTTTAGCATATTATTAGTGCCTGGCACACAGAGCAAGTGCAGAATGTGAATTTAAATGAGTTTAAAATCTGATCTGAGATCCTGTTTACTGTCGAGCTAAAACATTTAGTGCCTGTGTTCGCTCCGGCACTGCGAGGAAAGTTTGGGTAAATTGTTTAATGTGCAGGGCTGGAGGGAAAAGATCGCGAGCAGAGCGAAAAGCAAACAGAGAGACAGAGCTGCACTCCTTCAGTCTGTCTGTCTCTCCTCTCTGTTCTCTGCGTCTGAAAGAGACGCGCTGGTGTGATAGAGTTCACGCTGACAGCCTGACACCACTCATCTGTCTCCTGAGAGTCAATCATTCCAGACAGGTACCATTACTCAAACACACATACATACACACACACACACCAGCCAGAACATGCATGAGAACACACACCAAACAGGAAAGTCACTCTTTAGCATCTCTCACAATCAAAACAACATACATGTGTGTGTTACACACAACTCTTTTAAACACAGAAATGTAGAAACGCACATCTATAAATGATCACATTACATATCTGACACATCTCGGATGTAAATACTGCGATTCAACTTCATGAACACCATTTTATCAAATTAATCTTTGGCTCTTCTTGGTTTCAGAAACTAAATTCGATGCAAGTTTATAGAGGCTGCTTTGTTAACAAAATGAATTACTGTTTACTTTTCTTCTGACTGTATTAATGAAAGTTTCTCCACAACAATCTTCACAGTGCCTTCCAAATTGCCTTATTCTGCAAATCAGTATCTCAAGAAGATGAATTTGGACCTTGATCCACTTTGCATTGGGACACTGATGACTGTCCAGCGAAAGTTTTCAACAGTGCTGTACACACCAGGAACAATATCCATATGGTATGATTTTATTATTGTGCATCTTTGTTGTAGTTGTTAAAGATGATGAAGCATTGGGTCAGATCAGTTTTCTTTATATAACACTTTATACAATACAAATTGCTTTACAATTAAAGCTTTATGGTAAATATCAAATGTGCTTGTCCTCTATTACTAGTTATTATAGTTATATTGCATTGTGGGAGTTTTAGGCAGTTTTGCGCCCTTGAAGGCACCACAAGAAGGGTGTTTCTCGAAGGGTGAGTAACTGAATCACTTCTCACAAAGGGCCCTTTCACTTTTTTAAGGGCGCCATCATCATTTTGAGACAGTTTTTTTGTCGTTTATGATGACATGATCCTGTGTGGTGCATTCTTCTGATTCAATTTGAAGAAATTTATATTAAGAGATGTTACCTGAGATTTAAACCCAACAGGAAATTATTATTTTACCATGCGCCACAGCAGACACAGTACACAATATATTTGAATTAAAGATATGTACAGTCAATATTGATGCAAATGTACTTATTTAACAGCTGATTTTTTTTTTTTTTTTGTGCTACATTATCAAAACAAGGTGTTGTGCCTACATGTATGGTGTTCAGACATATGCCCATAGGGCATGACAGAAATGAGTAGGGCATAGTTATGTTCCCCTCCTGTATATTGTAATTTAGCATGAATGAAATGCATTGACCAGTAAGCTTAATGTGATATAAGAATATACATTTTCAAAATGTAATTGTAATTTTATTTAACAAAATATTTATGATAGTGTTAAATCATACTAAATGACTACAGTTTTAATTGTAGTGCAGGTAAATATGGTATTTTGGCGGGAACTGTGGTAAAGGGAGAGTGATAAGTTCTCAGCAGATGTCGCTGTTGCCACAGCAATCCTAACCGGCTGCGCGCGGCGCGCTCTTTATTTCCACATCCATTAACTAATTTACCAGTTCTGCTGGTGGACTTTCAGTTAAAGTGATTTCACATACGTTCTGAACGGTAGAAACGGCATCAATGCATCGTCCGCGGGCTTCGCGCCACCCTGAGCTTCACCAGGCCTCACCTGTCTCGAGTCCTCGCGCGCGCTCTTGTAACCCAGAAGATGGGCGAGATTAATTATATCAGAGCTGCCGCTCGCGCCAGCAGGGGGCGTTACGAGCACACTGTGATCAAACCAACTTGGCTCTAACAAAAAGTACTGTGGTACCATGGTATTCTTTAAGTAGATTTAGAGTACCATGTACTTTAACCTAGTACTTTTTATAGTTATAGCTTACCCTGATACAAATCCATAGCATTGCATTGTTTTTGATGACATTGTGTTTGTTCTGCAATGGCGCGATTGTAATTCCATGGTTTAAGAAACTAAAAAACACCACATTACCTTTTATAAGGGATGATATCATATGAAAATGCAATGCTTTGATAGGCTACTTCCTCAAATTACTCCAACAAGGTAGCAGCTCCACAGTATAGGCCAACATGTCCAGATCCAATTGTTTCCTTTCAGTTGTTCTGTTGGCATTATGATTGTTTTTGTGGATATATGGTATAGTAATCATCCTTGGGCCTCTCAACGTCTTTACAATCTTCCTCTGTAGACTCTCAAGTGAGTTCAATATTCATAACTCATAGATTTACGCGTTAAGAATAAGCATTCACACATTTTCCTGATTGAAATAACGAGACAAGATTCGCTTCCTGCCTCCAGGTGCAGACAAACACCTGAACATCCCGCGCGATTCTTTCATTTTAATTAAACGCATCACGATCAGGCCTATAAACGCGTATTTTACTAATCTTTTGTTGGCAAGTTTGAAATTCAGTGCAGTCAATTCTGTACTTGTTTGCAGAGCCGTGTTCATTAGCGCCGGAGTCAATAGCAGCTCTTAACATATCTCGACTCAGATTAAAGGTTTAGTTTAGCTTTCAAAGTCTAACGCGCGGGTCAGGACTCGCTGGCTGTCTGGATTACAAGGGTTAACAGTCGACTTAACCGAATCAACTTAACCAGATAATGCAGAGGGTTTATTTCTGCCTGATTGTTCTAATATGCTTTAGATGACGACTGGTGTGAAGACTCTTGCTCTCACGCACGCGCGGCACTAGAAGACCTATAAACTTCCCTATTAGCTGCTTCAGTTAAAATGGCATTTGTGCAGTATTTTATCAGGCAGTTGACAAGTGAATTAGAGTTGGCTGTTAGCGCCGTTGAGCTTTATGACAATAGCCTTAGGGTCTCGCTAAAGATCGCTGCACCGCCCTGCTCAGCCCGCGCCGCTGCGCTCGGCGCGCTAACCGCTGACGCTCAAACCGAAGTGACATGCTGTCATAACAATAGTTTACAAAAACGTGAAGTTCTGCGTTTGGGCAGAAAAAGCCAGAGAGTTTTAACTTCTGCGTCTGTCTCTTTTCCCCCCCCCCTCCCATACCGACATCCCATTTGCGCTCTGACAGATTTGGATGTTTTGGTAATGTTCATCTGCCTCCATACATAACATGCTAATACTGGGATCGTCATTTGTAAACGGTGTGTGTGTGTTTGTTTGGTCAGAATGTTGCTTTCACAGAACTGTCTCCCTCTATGACTTGTTGTAAAGGTAAATATAGTGAAATATTGAACAATCCTGCTGCCCAAAAAAACGTACGCGCACTGAAAAAAAAAAGTTTTTCTATCTCTCACCAACACACAAAATACATCAAAGAATTGTTCTTTCTTATTGGTATTCTCTGAACGCTTCTGAAGGTACTGAGGTCGCAGTGAGGTCTGTAACCCTACACACACACACTCTCTCACACACACACACACACACACTCACTCACTCACTCACTCACTCAAGACACAGTCCAAATGAATTCACACACTGTCATACACAAAGACAGACAGATGTATTGTATATTGTGAGTGTGTGTGTGTGTGTGTGTGTGTACCTGGCTGCTCTGTGAAGTCTTTAATGGGATTTTGCCTCGGGCTGTTTTATTAAGATGTTGCTTTCTGCTGCCTGTGCAGCTGACACCATTCCCCCCACCCCAACCAAACACACACACTCACACACACACACACACACGCACACACACACACACACACACACACACACACACACACACACACACACACACACACACACACACACACACACACGCACACACTCCCCCCAAATCCCACCTCCAAAAGTACACACACACACACACACACACACACACACACACACACACACACACTCACACACACACTCCCCCCAGACCCCACCTCCAAAAGTACACACACTCATTCATCCCTCTGAAATTTCTGCCACACTGCAGTCCTTGCTCTGAGTCTGAGGCCGACGTGTGCGTGTGCAAGAGTCAGGGGTCCTTATTTCTGCGTATATCATTCTGTTTCTGAACGATTCCTCAGACAGATCAGTTTAACTATAAGCGTGTTAATGTGTTTTGATAGTTGAGAGTGTGTCTGTATTAACAAGTGGGGGTTTGGCTGTATTTGGGATAGTCTGTATCGTATTTGGTTATATTTAAAAACAACAGAAGTTAACATTCCCTTGGTCCTCATTTACATAGATATGTTAACATGTGGGTTTACCTATAGTTGTTAAAATTGTTAGCTAAAATGAAAACCATCCTTAGGGACATTCTCATTTGCAACAAATATTCATAAATAAAGTTAAATATTTTGAATTCTAATAGGGTTCTTTAGGGATTATAGGTTAATGTTTTGGTGATTATTATAAAAACTGTTGCAATCTGTCTTTATTTAGATAGCTAAGTGTTTGTATATGTGTGTACTTTAGGGACAAATTTGCACAAGTTATAGCTAATTGACTAAACCTGGTTGGTGACATCCTCAAAGGAAAAGTCAAATAAAATAAATTTGATTTATGTATTTGGCAGATGGATTTATAAGTGACTTACAGTACATTCAAGGTATTTCAATGCTTAATTCAGTGTTACTTGCTGTATTTATTTGTTTACTAGCAATTTCTAGGTGAAAATTTGTTTCAATGTATATATATATATGTCCTCATTTAGTGGTTTTAATTAAGGAGCTAAAACCACATTTTTCCTCCAGAAATGTGCTACAAAATACACCTGCCTTGGGGAAAAAATATATTTATTTATTTATTGTAATTATAAAAATGGAAATGTTTTAGTGTTTGGGATCAGTTTGCCTTGCCTTGCCTAAGTGTGCGTATAGTGTTCATAATTAGTTTTATATAAAAATAACATAAGTCTATGATATGTCCTCATGTATATATACATGCTACGTCAAGTGTGTGTGTGTGTGTGTGCACTTAGCTATATTTTGATACAAATTTGTTCCTTGCTTCAAGTCAACTAAATCTGAAAAATCTCACTGATAAAAATTGGTGTATACTTTGCAAAAATTTTCACTCAGAAATTGCTTGTAAATTTTATAATTACAAAGAAACAGAAAGTGACACAATGTATTAAACATGACATTTTGAAGTAAAAATACTGAAATAGTATTTTCTTTTAAACATACTCTATAACTTTGAAAAATATTTTTTACGATTATCAATTTGTGAATCTTTATTTGTAAAAATGATCCATCAATCGTTTAAAATAGCGTTCTTTTCTAAAAAATGAAGTTTTCATTTACGCATATAGGGTTAGGTTTAGATAGCTGTGTGTGTGTGTATATATGTGTGCCCTCACATAGACCGGACTCCAAATGGAAAAAGAACCACGTATGCATGTGTGTGGATGGCTGCAGTGTCAGGCTGATTGTGCTGTCAGGGTTCGAGATGCTCAATGAGCTTCCTGTTTGTCTCGCTCTGGGCACCATGTTCATCTGCAGACACTGACTGAGTGCCCTGTCTCTCTCTCTGTCTCTCTCTCTCTTCTCTGCTGTATCCCTCAGGCCTATAGATTGTGCAGAGCAACCCGCATTCAGCAGCTTAAAGACACGAGAGAGACAGGGAGGCTGGAAAGGAAGGGACACGGCAAAGAGTGACAGGAAGATGGAGGAAGAAAAGAAAAGAGTGCATAACAGGAAAAAGGGTTCAGTTAAGCTCTTTCTCTAACACATTTACACACACACATAGGGAGTTTGCTGGACACTGATGCTTTGTGACATCACAGCACTTTGTCTGATATTTTAAATATGAGGTTGAGACCCTGGTCAGGGGCGGAGCAGAACACACACAGAGACTGTAGAGCGCAATAGTAACTGGCCATTTTTTAGTAGCTTTGGCTCCGGAAGTATTTTTCACTTTAATTTTCTCTATAGTGATTCAAAGTAATAAACCACCAGATCAACCATTACAAACTTTGATTTGATGGAAGAAAATTTTGAGAATCGTACACTGTTGGTTTAACTTAAAAAAGTAAGTTAACTGGTTGCCTTAAACTTCTGAGTTCATTGAAATAAAAAATTTGAGTTTATACAATGAAGGCAAATCAACAGAAACTCAAAATATTATGTTATCTGAACTACATTAATTATCTAAGTTGGTTTGACAAATGAAAAAATATTCTGATAACAAATCATGAGAATAATTTTTTACAATATTTGAAGATGCAATCGACTACTCATCCCATATAAGCACTGCGATTGAGTTGAAAATGTAATTATAAAAACAATGTTTGCAATTATTATTTTTATTACTATACATTTATGTTTTAAAATGATTATTGTCTTTAAAATGATCAAATTAACTACTTTAGTTAACATGAACTAAGAATGAACAATACTTACAACATTTATTAATCTTAGTTAATCTCAGCATTTACCAATACATTATTAAAATCAAAAGTTGTATTTGTTAACATTAGTTAATGCACTGAACATGAACAAACAATGAATGACTGTATTTGTATTAACTAAGAAAGATTAACAAATACAGTAACAAATGTATCGCTCATTGTTAGTTAATGTCAAAAAATGAGCCCTTGTAAAGTGTTACCGTAAATGGCTTAACAAAAAAAAAATATCATGTCTTAATGAAAATATTAAAATGTGTAAGTGCAGAATATTTCTTAATTTATTTTATTTTATTTTAATTTAAAATAGCTAAGTGAATCAAATTTAATTGTAAAAGGAGAAATATGCCGTGAGGGTTATTAGTTAGTTAGTATTCAGTTAGTTAGATTTCTCTGGGTGAAGGTTGGTAGTTTGCTCCATCGCCAAGGGAAAGTTTGTGCAAAGTAAAAATATCAGTAGCTCAGTGTAAAAACAATAGAAGTCAATGAAAAGAAAAACAAATGTGTGTTTGTGATGCAGTAATTCACCAGGGAGAGATCGACTGACAGGCTGAGGGGCGGGACTTGGACTGACTGACAGTCATTAAATGTCATTAAGAGCAATTAGCAATTAATACAGAAGTTGCTAATCCCTGAAACAGCCGCAGTAATGAGCGTATGACAGCACACACACACACACACGCACAGTGACTGGTGGAGACTCGTCAGAGGAAGAAACATCAGTCAGTATCGATTGTGCTTTAATTTCTGCAGTCAGCCTTAGGCCTCAATCACACGCCACGTTTACAACTAAAGACACGCAAACACGCTACATTTACACAGGAGCTTAGCACAAACGTGCACTCATGTAGTCTGTCAGAGTTTGTATTATGATTATTGTCCATTAATTTCTTTTTCGTATTAAACTGCCAAAATTATTTTTTTCAGAATACCTTGATGAATGAAATTTTACAGCATTTATTTGAAATAAATCTTACATACACCCAAACTTTTGGTATAAATTGTTCAATATAATAACTGTATTTATTGTATATATTTTACTATGATGCATACCTATTGTATATGTATATGTATCGTTCAGATGTTTGGTGTCAGATCTTTTTTGAAAGAAATTAATACTTTTATTTAGCAAGGATACTGATCAAAAGTGACAGTAAAGACATTTATAATGTTACAAAAGATTTTAATTTCAAATAAATGCTCTTTATTCATCAAAGAATCCTGAAAAAAAAAAAAAAGATTTCTACAAAAATATGAAGCAGCACAACTGTTTTCAACATTGATAATAATCATAAATGTTTCTTGAGCAGCAAATCAGCATATTAGAATGATTTCTGAAGGATCATGTGACACTGAAAATTGGAGTAATGATGCTGAAAATTCAGCTTTGCATCACAGGAATAAATTACTTTTGACAATATATTCACATAGAAAACAGTTGTAATAATATTTCACAATATTACTGAATATTGCTGAACTTAAGAGACGTTTTTCAGAAACAGAACAAATCTTGAACTGTATTGTGTGTGTACATATATATATATATATATATATATATATATATATATATATATATATATATATATACACACACACATATATATCTAAACATACATACAAAACAGCATACTACTCTTACTATTTCTGCTATATAAAGATATGTCACAAATTGCATGAGTAGTACTATATGTCTCTCTCTCTTTATCGCTTTTTCTATGTCTTTGTCTTCCACTTTGCCTTTCTGCTAGTTTCTGTCAGGAAGGTGAGAGCGAAAGAGAGGGACGAGAGGAAGAGATGATTACAGCGGCGTAACTTTGGAGCAAAAGGACAGCGAGAGACATTTCTGAAGCATTGAAGGAGATACGTGAGCGAGAGAGGGAGAGGATGCGAAGGGTCGATTTATCTTACACTGACAGGAGCGGCTTCAAACGATGACCTTGAGGACTAATGAGAGTAAATGAGTGAAATATTTTTCACTTTTAAAAAAGTGAAACTATAATCAAATGGAAGCCTGAAAGATGGACTAATGAGCTTCAGCAATGATGAAAGCATGCGCGAGAGAGAGAGTGATACGGACTGAACGAGAGAGAGAGGGAGGTAGTCATTTGGCAGAGCCTGCAGTGTCAGGCCCTCACTCCTGCCATCTCATTAGCTGACCTGACGACTGCCTGATTAGAATACGTTTGATGAAAATTTCAAGGATTCCCCCCCCCCCCACTCAACATTCAAAATTTTTGGTGTGATTTAATAAATATTGCACAACTTTTTTTTTTTGAGACACAGAAACTGTGAGGTAATTAATTAAGATTAAAGCCGTCTGGACCAAGTTGATTTACCATCATTATTCGCCCTGAAATCAACAAATATATTTAAAACGCAGAGACAGCAATGGGCATGTTCAGATGCACACATCGCTTTTCATGAGAAACTTGTTGAGCACACAAGTCACATACTTGCATGTCAGATGTTATTTCACTCAACACAAGCTGAATTTGTACCCTTCAAAAATTAATTGAACATCTTATTTCAAGCTGTCCAGTTTGTTCCAGATGCTTCGTTCTTTGGTGTTTAATGCTGGGTTTACAAAACTGCTATATGTGCATTAGCGCCACCAAATGCTCAAACCTTATTTGTTGACAACTGAAGCAAACATCTCGCTCAAGTGGATTTGATGTTTTCTGAAGGATCATGTGACACTGAAGACTGGAGATGATGCTGAAAATTGATGCTGAAAATTCAGCTTTACCATGACTGCATCCTTATAGTGAGTATAGATAGATAGATAGATAGATAGATAGATATTTGCATACATTAATATGTTAACTTTAAACTTTCAACTAAAGTTTTATTCAGATTGTTTTTCATCCAGGTAATGTAGGATGCTGTTGAGGATCAACCCTGAAAACCACAGGTTAGTCACCTAATTTTTTTCTTTATTGCCAAAGTGTGTATTTTTTTTTGTGTTAAAATATTGTCATTTTAATGCAGTGACACTGGCTCAACCAATGACGTGAGTTTGGGGCGGGGCTATGTTTGCTGACACTAATGGCTCGTTTCCACCGAGCGGTACGGTACACAATTATTTCCATTTCGATATTGTCAGAAGTTGTGAATGGTACCAAAATACCGAACCATACCGTACCACTTTTTTGGGACCCTTCTGTTGGGGTACCTAGCACAGTAGTCTGGTACCTCAAGGGTGGAGCTAGACTCACTGCAGATTGGTTGACAGAGAATTGTCACATGCGCGTGCTACAAGGGGAATGCCATTTTTCAAATATACAGTTGAAACACAATACCGTTGCAACACAAACAGCCACATGCGAGAAGGAAAAACAAGATCTGCTGTATGTCCTCCATTGTTGTTTACCGTGTCACTTTCTTCTTCGCGTGAGAATGATGTCGATCTGTACTTTTCGGCATACACCACGTCTAGTAAGGGTACTGTTGGCGGTGGAAACGCAAGCCAATGGGCAGCCATTTTCGCTGTGGCGCCCGTGGAGCGATTGGGGTTTAGGTGCCTTGCTCAAGGACACCTGATTTCCTGCCGGTATTGAGAATCGAACCTGCAACCTTCGGGTCTGACTCTCTAACCATTAGGCCATGACTGCTCCGTAGTATTGCAAAAAATGTCACATTTCACCTTTAACTCCCGAATTGTCCACATCAGCATCCCTCAATCTGTTTCTGGTTCACATCAATGATTTGTTTAACCGGCTGCTCTTCGAGAGCTCAGTAAGCACTCATTCTGTGGTCCGATTCATTTGTGCACAGTCAATTCCCTGTGGAAGATCTAGGAGGAGCTGTTTGTTGGGCTGGAGGAACTGCCCTGTGGCGGCTCTTTGAGAGGTTAAGCTGGAGATTGTCATTGCCCAAGGTGAACTGGCTTTCAGTGGTAACCGGATGGAAACTAGAAAGGCGAGTTCAGGTCAGTTATAAATTATAACAGCTCCATGCGGAGTCACAAAAAACAATTAATAATAGAAAATATTCTCTCTAATTGCTGGACTTTAATTAATGAGCCCTAACCTTTGGTGAGAGGGAAATTATTCATGTATCCGGTCGAAAATATGAATATGCAAATACCAGTTGCACCCCTGGAGGACAGCACACAATGACAAACCAATGTCTATATTTTCATATTTCCGTTTGTTTTATTCATCCTCCCCTAGACACACACATGGAACCGTATGAAAAGCCATTACAGAAAACAGCCACAGGTGGTGACGGCTAATGCGCAACTTCCCCGCCAATCCGAACGATTCGTTGCCTTTTGCTTTTTTCCCCTCCACATCTATAAGTCGTAATTAAATCAGTTTTGCATAAAAAATAGTTTCCCTGCGTGAGATGAGGTTGAAGTTAAAACGTGACCCTTTCTGGCCCGAGAGGACGTACGTAGTAATGAACAAACTATCTGACACGAATACATCCAGCAAGCTTCTACAAACACGTACTCGCTATTTACTAATTCATTTGCGGGAAGAAAAATTCTCTCTTTACTCTCTGGCTGCGGAGTTAAATACTCGGCCTTGAGAAATCAGACCATCAACCTCTGAGCTACAGCAGCTGCAACTAAATTAGTATGCCATTAGCATGTTTTATTTCTTTAGGTGAGGAATTACATTTAAATATTAATTTGACTGCATGTTTAAAGGCAGTGCTTACCGGATCTCCATAAATTAGCTTTAATATGTGGATTAGCCCCTTAGCATCATACGCCAGTGCAAGGCAAGAGACAAGACTAGCGTCTGAAGTGAGTGTTTTTCTATCTCGGATTGCCATGAGCGGGACGTCGGGATCGTGACCCGTCAGGCCTTGCGCCCTAAAGCCGCGTATGATCGTAACATAACACGGTCTGTGTAGCGGTTATGTCACTGATAGCAACAGCACAGAGTGCTGGAATACTGTCACAGCTTCAACATGTCAAAGTATTTCAAGTAGGCATGAATGTTTTTACATTATATTGCCAAAGCATTTATACACATGCATTAATAAAGTGCCAATAATGGTAGCAAAATATTATTTATGAAATATTAAAAGTTAACATGTTTTTTAATTAAATATGTTTAATGTTTTTTTTTATTCTTATTGTAGGTATTACTTATATAGTTTATATTATAGTTTTTTATATTTTCTATTTTAAATTTTTTGTGTTTGTCATTTTAGTAGTTTCTGTACATGTCTATCAGTGTCGTGTGGTGGTGTTTTAAAATGAGGAGGCAAAGTCCTCACACACACACACACATATATATATATATATATATATATATATATATATATATATATATATATATATATATATATATATATATATATATATATATATATATATATATATAAATGTAAATTTATGTCCCTGTTAAGTTTAATTTTCCTGGTTAAATAAACATTACATAAAAAATAGAGACCAAATACAATTCTAATTTGTATTTTTACACTATGTAATGTTCTGTTTATTAAAACCAAGTATTGTTTTTATGCATTTTTTTACATTTATTCCAAAATAATAACTAAAGGTAGTAACAATTTAAACAATTATATATTATTTGTGAAGTATTAAACTTATTTGTGAAGTATTTTCTGCAGTTATCAAGCTTGTATGCACTGGTCACAGACAGACACAAAGATGTACCTTTAATTTCCCCAAGCTGATTGCTCACGAAACCCCCCACAGTCTTCATGTTTTCAGGCCATTTCAAGTTTGATTTTGATGTGACAAAGTGGTGATATCTAAGAGGCTGAGTTGTTTACTTACTTTTTAAAGGTCCTGTTTTTCGTGGTTTTTTGAAGCTTTGATTGTGTTTATAGTGTGCAATATAACATGTGTTCATGTTTCGCATGTAAAAAAACACAGTATTTTTCACATAATTTACTTATCTGTATAGCGCTGTTTCCACTGTCATAAAAACGGGCTGATGACTTCCTTGTTCTATGAAGTCCCTCCTTCAGAAATACGTAACGAGTTCTGATTGTGCCAGCGGTTCCTGTGTTGTGATTCGACAGCAGCTTAGCGCATCTTGCCCGAAAAGGTCACGCCTCTTACCATAACGCGGAGATGCAGGCGCTCAGTGTTATTGTAAACATGTCTTTAATTTTACCCTATCAATTTGAGCCGGAATCAGACCCGGTGATTGGACTGCGGGATGAAAATAACAGCGTTTCGACGACATGGCGACAAACACACTCTACAAATGCAACTCTTGTGTATTCCTGTGGGCGGAGGTTAGTCAAAAAAGTGACGTCATTAAAGAAGGAAGTAGAGGGATGTAGTCCAAACTGGCCGTTCGATGTAGGCGACTTCTGTTAAATAAAATATCTCGCTTGGCATTGAACTTTGAGCTTTAACATTTTACAGATTTTATTTATACTCTAACAACAACATTACACACTAACTAAAGTTTGAAACATGGGATCACGAAGAACGGGACCTTTAATTAGTCTTCCTATTAACACCATCATTGTCTTCATTCAGGCTAATGCGAGAATGTGCACGAAAACAAGAGGCGAGATTTATCGCATGAACCAATCATGTCCATCATAACCGACCATATTCAATCATAGTGCGATGGAGGCATTGCCTCTTGTCTCATGACTTTCCCCCATTCATTCTCAATTACCCCCCATCAAACTCACCGCATGCTTTGGGGAGGTCTGTTTAAAGTCAATGGGCTCAGGGGAGGCAAGCCTCCCGCTGCGGGTGTCACTGTTGGACACTGTTACTTTATAAAAACGAGTGACTTTTACACTTTTTAATGTCACAATTTGTAATATTTGCATTGTTTTGTTTTTGTAATATCGATTATTTTCTGATCCAGTTTTTTTGAGGAGACACTGCCTCCTTTGCCTCTTCGGAGGAAATGCCCCTGATGTCTATATCATTTTTATTTGAGTTATTTTAGTACATCAAGTTAAACTAAATTAACCCTTAAATGCATGACTGTTTCGTCAATCATTATTACATATTCGGGTCTTTATCGACCCGGATCTATATCTAACACGGATGGATCTCTACCTGTCGCTATAATATAAAACTCCTCTGATATTAGAGTAACAATTACAGAAGAATAAAATAAACCATATTTTGTTACCTTTTGGAGCTTGAAAGGGCTCCGTTTGAGCAGATGTTTTATGCCATCATCACTGTCCTCGTCAGAGCTCATTTCCCAGTAAATTCAGCAAATAATGGGCTAGTTTTATGTTTGAGGTCACGAATATGAGCCCATTCACAATCTCAAACGTATTCTCAAAACTATATAATTTTCAACATCTTCAAAATCAATATTTCGATAGCTAACAGCTTCACCAGATCCATCCAGTAACAGTTACAGTCATATTTGATTGCGTTCAGTACTTGCTCTGCAGTAAATCACTGAGCCATTTCATGTTTTTCTTATTATTTCGTTTTCTGTCTGAATGAGTCGTCACTTCAGCATTGTGTATCAGACATTGCCACGTTGTGGAATAAAGGTGAATTGCACTTATTCCGTAACCTAAGATTCAATTATTGTTGTGCAGAAACAATATACATACACTTATACACACCTCGGGTCGTTAGCGACCCTATACAATTTTTTACAAAAAATGAATACAAAACTAGGCATTATTTTATAATTTTATCATTTTTTTCTTGTTATATTCTTTATAATGAATTGATTGAGAAATACCAAGAAGGTTGATGTCTAACTTTAAAAAATGAATGAGGAGGAGGGTAGTGAATGACGTCCTGGGTCACTAAAGACCGAGGTATGCATTTAAGAGTTAAAATGAGGGGTGAGCAGCTCAAAAATTAATTTGGCTGCAACAAATGCACAACTGCTCTTTGCATTGGATGACTTATCTGATAAAATGTGAAACGAGGATTGTTTTTTAAAAGTATTTGTCTCTTATTTTTCTAAACTTGTCACGTACATTTTTCCTCCAAAGACACGTGTCATTTCACTCTGTTTTAAGCATTATATTTATGTTGCGATAAATGTCTTTAAGAGAGCAGACACCATAATCATAAGCATTGCATCTACAGGATGTTGTTCAAACATTCAAGAGGAAACATTTTGCAACGTATTGCAGATTAGTACACTCTCCAAAACGTGCATAAGGAATAAAATTAGTTTTTTTTTTTGTACATTATGTTTTTGTTCATATGTGATTAGCGCCTTTAATATAATTTGTTTGCTGACTAAAATTAGAATGTTTCTCACATGTCTCTTAGCAATAGCAAGTATCTAATCAAGGCAAATGGCTTTGATGTGAACTAAAGGCTTTGACGTGTTCTGCTTCAACTTCCAGTTTTGATAGGAAATACGTCAATACAGAAAAATGTAAGTAACCATTAGTCTTTACATAATCATGGCGCCCATCAGCATGCTGGAAACTACAACCTGAGGGGATCACTGTGGTCAAGGGATGAGACAACAAGCGGTAATAGCTTGAAAGGAAGGTATAATTGGTTATAAAGAAAACAAAGCAAAAGAAAGAGGGAGATGAAGAGCGGCAGACAGCAGTAGAGAGAGAGTTGAACTAAGGGATGGGAGATATGTCTGGATGAGTGTGTTAGAACCGAGGCCTGGGGCCATACTGAGAGCGAGAACCATAACCTGCCTAAGGGAAGAGGGACTAGCCTCTGCTAACACAGGTGAGTGCATGCAGTTTTAATACAGCTGTTGTAAACATCATTATACACCCTTAGCACAGGCTTCAGATGTATTTACAAGGCACTAAATATCTCCATCTTTCATAAGGCCTTATGAATGGCTCATGGTATTGACATTTTGTGTGACTTATAGCTGTGATGACTTGTGAAATCTGTATTTATAGAGCAGCACGCAATTGCTATGGGGTTGTAATATCAGGTTTTAGTTTCCAGCGTGCAAATGTGTAAAATTATGTAAAGACTGATAGTTAAAGGGATAGTTAACCCAAAAATGAAAATGCATTTACTCACCATCAAGTTGTTCCAAACCTGTTTGAGTGTCTTTCTTTTGCTGAACACAAAAAATTATTATGGCATTTTATTGCAGCATTTGGAAGATGTTAGTATTAAAGGTACCGCCTTAGACTGGTTTAAATCATACTTGAAGGATAGATCATATTCGGTTTGCATTGGAAATTTGTGTTCTACATCAGCTAAATTACATAATGGTGTGCCACAGGGTTCTATACTTAGGCCTATTTTATTTTCATTGTACATGTGCGTTTTAGGCTCAGTTGTTCGTAAATACAGTATTATGTGTCATCTACACAGATGATACTCAGTTATATATTCCAATAGATCCGAAAGGCTCTCAGTCTTTTGATGCACTTGTACAGTGCTACCCTAGTTCTGGTGTCTTTACACTGCATTGGTAACCAGAATATGGGTAACCAAACAGTTGATGGTCCCCATAGACTTTCATAGTATTTTTTTTATCCATATCAAGGATGTCATTGGGGTCCATCAACTCTTTGGTTACCCATATTCTTCAAAATATCTTCTTTTGTGTTCAGCAGAAGAAACAAATTCATACAGGTTTGAAACAACTTGGGAGTGAGTAAATGATGACAGAATTTTCATATTTCATTGAACTATTCCTTTATTCCTACATGTTTTTCTTTCCTGTGTTAAAGTATTTCCTGTTAAAACAGGAAGTTTGGTTGGAATATGTCGAAGAGCCCTTTTTTAAAAAAATAGCCATCGCTGTTTGCAAAGCTTTTCTGGAGCTCAAACAGTAGAGCATGCTAGCAACACCAAGAACATGGCTTCGATACCCAGGGAATCTGGTTTTAGTTCAGCATGCAAATGTGTAAAATTATGTTAAAACTTATAGTTAAGCTCTTCTAAACATGCCCTTTCTGTTAAAACACCAAGCAACACCAATTCAATTCCCAGGAAATGCATCACGTCGCTTTGCCTAAAAGTTTGTCGAATGCATAAATGCATAGATTTTCATTGTGAATGTTGACTGTACTGTTTGTTTTGCAGGCGACAGGCTGATGACAAACTACATTTCCCATAATTCCCTGTTTCAGCTCAAGAAAAAAGTTGCTTTCAATGCTCAATTATTTTGTAGAGAATAAAAATAGACACAAATGAATCAACTGTTGACACACATAGTAGCCTACAGAGCTATAAAAAGCTTAGATAATTTGGCGAGAAAAGTTTGAGTTCATATTGATATCTGACTTTTGATTGCACACTTGGTATCTTGGTATATTTGAAAACAATGTGAGACTTTATTGAGAAACTTATAAGTTTTGAATTAGCTTTCAGTTTTAATTTTAGTAATTTTGTCATGTGCTTTTGTCATTTTAATTTAACTATGTATATATATATATATATATATAGCTTTAATTTATTTTAGTTTTAGTAATTTTATAACTTTTTAGAAAGGTTTTTAACTCGTATTTATATTTTATTTCAACTTTATTTCAGTTACCAAAAATGTTAATAGTTTTAGCTAACAATACCAACACTGTGCTCCAGTTGCTCTCTATTGAATTTCATTTCTGTGTAAGAGAAACGGATATTATTATCTCATGAAATTCATACTATGAAATTTGGTTATGTCGCTCATAAATGCATGTTTCTCCACAGGATGAGCTCTGGGGCTTGGGTTTGTGCTGTGGTTGAGCTGGTAAACCCATGAGGTGAGCAGATCCTAACCCCTGACATGCACGAGAGACACTTGTTTATCTACTGATCTGTCTGTGAGCTTTAAGAGAGCGTCGTTTGAGAAACGCACTGGATTGTGATCTTAAGCAAGTAGTTTTTATGAGATAAACACAGGATTTCCTCAAACCCAACAAGGCTGATTTTAAAAATCTTTTTGACTGTCGATTACAGAGATCTTAAATATTAATAGACAATCCAACAGTAAAATGTCTCCTTGAGGAAATCTAAGCTCTCGTATAAAGGCCTAAAGAGATCCTTTAATTCACATCTTGATATTCTTCCTTATTTTAGACAGACTGTCTCTGAAATCTACCCTACATCACAATGTTCGCTTTGTTCGCTTTACAGGAAAACTCAGGCACAAACATGTACTGTAGATGGGGACAAATTGATTTAGCAGTAAATCCATCCAATAAGCACATGCACTCATTATTTAGTAATTTGGGGCTTGTTTAGACTAGCATCTATTGCTCCTAATCAGGTTAAGTGGTTTAAACAACCCCCAAAATGTGTTCCTATGTGTTAAACTTTAACACATAAGTGGCTTTTACATTTAGCAGACAGTTTTTTCCAAAGCATTCAAGGAATACGTTTTTCCAAAGTTCATGCATTCCCTGGGAATCGAACCCATGATGTTGCCATTGCTAGTGTCATGTTTTACTGTTTAAGCTACAGAAATGCTGTGTTATGGCACCATTGTATGTGCAACAGAACTGATGCCTTAAATTATGCAACTTTTTTCAGATATGGTGTCCTTTTACTTTTCTAAGTGATCAGACTTATGATATTTGCCTGGTGAACAATAAAAGAAGTGAAAAATTACACAGACTCATGATCCACGTTCACAGCAGCAGAATACGGTTGTCAGTCCTGTATTTGAATCCTTAAAGTGTTAGTTCACCCAAAATTGAAAATAATGTCATTTATTCCTCACCCTCATGTCATTCTACACCCGTAAGACCTTTGTTCATCTTCAGAACACAAATTAAGATATTTTGATTGAATCCGATGGTGAGGACTTTATAGACAGCAATGCCATTGTAACTCTCAAGATTCATAAAGGTACTAAAACCATATTTAAAACAGTTCATGTGAGTTCAGTGGTTCAATCTTAATATTATAAAGCAACGAGAATACTTTTTGTGTGCCAAAAAAACAAAATGCCGACTTTTCAACAATATAGTGATGGGTAGATTTCAAAACACTGCTTCGGAGCTTTACGAATCGAATCAGGGTTCGGATCTCCTATCAAATGGCTAAACTGCTGAAATCACATGACTTTGGCGCTCCGAATCACTGATTCGACTCATAAAGCTCTGAAGCAGTGTTTTGAAATTGGCCCATCACTATATTGTTGAAAAGTCGTTATTTTGTTTTTTTGGCACACAAAAAGTATTCTCATCGCTTTTTAATATTAAGGTAGAACCATTGAACTCACATGAACTGATTTAAATGTGTTTTAGTACCTTTATGGATCTTGAGAGTTATAATGGCATTGCTGTCCTGTCTATAGAGTCCTCACCATCGGATTCAATCAAAATATCTTAATTTGTGTTCTGAAGATGAACGAAGGTCTTACGGGTGTAGAACAACATGAGGTTGAGTAATAAATTACATTATTTTCATTTTTGGGTGAACTAACCCTTGAAGCCTTGTCTGTGAAACTGGGGGATGGTGTCCTTTTACTTTTCTAAGTGATCAGACTTATGATTTTTGCCTGGTGAACAATAAAAGAAGTGAAAAATTACATAGACTCATGATCCACGTTCCCACAGCAGCAGAACGGTTGTCATTCCTGTATTTGAATCTAATACGGTTATGTTCGGACACGGTTATTATATTATATACGGTTATTTACGGGAGTGACTCACACCCGTACATTTTCAGGACTCGCAACCGCACTCTCCGAAACCCCGCGCTGTGTGAACGGAACCGCACTGGACAACTAGTTGTCTGTCACGTCATACTGTGCGAGAAAGAGGGATTTCGTGTGTGTGGTTTCACTTTCGGTAACTTACCGCGACGGAGATGTGAGCTTTGTGTCATCTGAAGGTTTTAGATCCAATCACTATCCTCCACCGAAGCCGCTCCTTTCAGTTTTGTTTTGTTTATGCGCGACTCAAAATGGCGCGTCATGCGCGAGACACTGCAAGGACGTTAGACGCTAGTGCGATGGTTAGCCTAAATGCGTCCAGCTAGCGCGTTTACATCGAAGCTTCTGTCGGTTAATTCAGATTAGACGGATGAGTGGCTCAGTTGGACTCTTATTGTGTCAAAAAGTGATAAGACTTAAGTTTTATGGACGTCGCCATCTTTGATATTACTGCACTGTTACTGGAAAGAGTATACGGGCTTGACTCTCGTTGAACGTTAATACAGACCGTATTCGAGACGTTACTGTAAGATGCTGTGTGAACGGGACATTTCCAGACTCACACCTGTTAGTAAATGCGTTTGTCAATCCCAAAAATTGACAGTTTGAATGCATTGAGAGGGACTTGAGACCTATCTTTGTAGGTCACGTGTGAACAGGACATGATTTTAAAGCGATTGAGGAATGTTTATCTCCAGTGATCTACACTGAGGAAAGAAATGTTGTCAAATTGGACAATTGCTGAACAAATTAGCATCTCTCCATCTGAGCAGATGAAGAAATGACTTGATAAATTATAGAATACAGCATAAATTCTCTTACTATCTTACTGTATTTCCAGTTTTAATACCAATTTGTTGCTGATGTGTGAATGATATCAATATGTATGAAAGAAAGTTGTTGCATGTGTTAATATGTGGGCATTTTTACTGTGAAAGTGTTTAAAGAGACTTAAAGAGATGACAATTTTGTACTTTCGTGTGTTCCAAATCTTTTATTCTGTCAAACAACCCCATTGAAATTCTATTGTATGGATATTTTTAAAAAATAATTATTTTATGTTCCACAGAAGAAAGAAAGTCATACAGGCTTGGAACGACATGAGGGTGAGTAAATGATCACTGAATGTAAATTTTTGGGTGAACTGTCTCTTTAGGGGACTTAGAAACCATTCACAGCTCACATTTTCCTCCGAAAATTTAACAAATGTACTGTTGGCATGTGTATTTTTATGCACTATATAAAGTGTGAGATATTAGACATTCAGATGCTGCGATTGTGGAGTCAAGGTCTGAACCCTCCCTCGACAGACGCTCGCTCTGCATATGTCATTAGCATAATGAGCACACGCATAATTTACAGTTTATTTAACTTTAATTAACACAACTACAAATAATAAAATGAATAATAAATAGCTGGCTAGAATTTAATTTCCTGATGTAGAGCTCTTTTTTTTTTTTTTGCTTTGACTTTTTAGGTTTTTTTAAGGAATTGTTTGGTCCCATCCACCAAAATGCGTGCACACACACACACACACACACCTTTATGTGCTATATTGCACTGTTCTCTCCTGCATGTAAGATTTATTCTCACATGTATCTTTAATTCTTCCATCAGAGCAGAGTGCTGTTTGAGCTGAGAGGGAGGCAGGCGGCTCAAAGCAGACGTGTCAAACCAAAGTAACAACCTTAAAAAACGATTTCTCATCAAATTAGGCTGCAGTCCCATGTCCCACGGTACCTCAAATAAAAAGCAACCATCAATTATGGATATGACGCTCCTTCCTGACTGCAGTTATATATATAAATGTGTGTGTGTGTGTGTAGCATTTAGAGTCTCTCACTCATATTAGCTGCAGCTCCTCCCAGGTGTGCTGCTGAACATTTAATGACGTCCTCAGGGCAAAACACTTAAGGGTTAACCAGTCCGCAACAGCCCAGAAACACACTCACACACACACACACACACACACTCACACTAACTCCCTTAGACACAAATTGACCCCTCTAGCTTCCTTGGGTCAGTTTTCCCTGGATTGGATATCAGTAGGAAACTCAGTTTCAACAGATTCTTCTCAACCACAGACTCCATAACTGAGGCCTTCTTGGATAAATCAAGAAGGTTATTTTCAGACACTGCTGTTTATTCGGATCATATTCATAGCTGGTGATCCACACAAATCTGCATTTATTGTAGTAAATGGACAGAAAACACTGCGATTAGCTGTGTGGAAAACAGAAAGTTTAGACCAGTTTCCTATATTAAGTACATTTTCATTCCCTATTGTCTTATTATAAAATATTAAAATCACAATTTCACGACCAATCATACTGTTTTTTTTTAAATAAAAATATGACGCAGTCATGAATTTAAAATAATTTCCCTATTTCTAAAATGTAATTATTTATGTTTCTTCTTTTTTTTTTCTTTATTTAATTAAAACTAACAAAAAACTATTATTTTTAAATTGATTTATAATCATAGTTATGTTTAAGTTTTAATATCACTTTCCATTCTGTTTTCTCTTTCCAGTCTTGTAAAATCATTTTAACAAACAAAAGCCAGTTCCTGTATGATGTCATCCTACAGGAAGTGACATCATTTTGGAGGGAAATCGACAGCAGCGCAAATATCGGTGAGTATTAGCAGTGGATTTGATGAATTCTGTGATGTTAGTTGGTTTGTCTTGCTTGCAATAGTATTTGATACTGTCAGAATGTCTAAAGATGGTTTAAAAAATCAAAATGATCAAGTTGACATGCAAGTTAACTGTCAGTCCTTCAGTGAAGAATAGTTTTAATTAACTTATAGTTATATTAGTTAAGCTATAATTAAAGTTTAAGAGCATAACCGGAACACTCAAATAATACTACTTAATTTACTTTGTTAAAATGAGCAAAATCAACACAATTTTTGAACATTTTGTGAACATAATTTCATTATGTTTATTTGTAAAATGGATTGGGAAAATGCATTTTAACAATTAATTTATACTAATAGCTATAAAGTGTTTTGGAGTAAAGGTAAAGGCTTGTCAGTGTTTAATGTTCAATCTCTGTTATATTTATGAGTTTTTGTGGCTACTCATCCCATGCATTTCACATATTAAGAAAACGTTAGTCATGTTTAAAATGGTTAATGTGCCATTTCTACCTAGTAGTTCAATAAAAGAGTTTCATTTGGATTTTATTCTGTTTACTTGATTTAGTTAGCTTTTCACTACACAAGATATTTAAACAAAACATTTCTTGAAATTGTACAAAATTAAATGTGAAAAGTTTCTCAAATTTAATTTGTTTATCTGAACCAATTTTTATTTTTATTTTATTTTATTTTTATTTTTTTTAATTTTTTTGAGAATGGCCCAGCTGGTTTAGATGTGCGGTGCTAGTCTGTTACTGGCACAAGTTGGTTAAGTTGGTTATTGTTGCAAATACTTGCCTACTTACCGTAACTACCAACATGATGGATTTAAGCTGGTCACTAGCTGGTGTTACTCGGCCGAGTGAAGATTACAGTAGTTGATTAGACGCTGATTCTCTTAGACACAAACAGACCGTACAAGCTGATCTTAGTCTCTGTCGTGCATTTTTCAAACTTCACCAGTTTTCAGGTTTTTATAAACATCTGCATCAGAGGTCCCATGAGGGCAGGGGCATCCAGGAAAGACCAGAACACACACATTCGCACACACACTCCGCTTGGCGTGGCCGCCCCCCTTTCCATGCTTCCTTCCGCCTGAGTTTCCATAGCAGCATGCAACGGCCAATCAGATGGCAGGGCTGTAGCGCAGACTGGCAGATTTGAGCGCCTGACGCTGACACGGCCCGTCACCGTGGAAACCCCCCCAGGCACTGTAGCAGTGGGGGGGTGGGGGGGTGTCTGGGTGAGCTGGATGCTAAATGGCCTGCTGTCTGTCAGAGTGTACCCATCATCCTTTGCACGAGTTCAGTGTTTTTAGTGTGTCACGATGAGCATTTGAGTGACATTTCACATAGTGAACAATATTTATGTAAGTAGTTTTGAATCATTCTGTAAATGTGTAGAAATCTGTCTGGGAAAAAGCTCTGTCTCAACTTGTGTATTTGATGAATTGGTGAATCTTATGAAACCTGTCAAGATCATGTACAGCTCGTGTTTCACCCCCCAAAAAACAAAGAATTTATGAATAATTTGCTTATTTTAAGGACCATTCAGGTCAATATTTTCATGAGGGCTAAACATTTTCCATAATACAAAAATAAACTTCTAAAATTGTAATTATTATTTTTAAAAAATCATTATACTACAGTAGTTTGGACTGTAATACAGTAAAAAAAATAGAATATAATGACAACCATCATAAGAATAAAAATTCAAAACATTTTCAAATTATGGAATTGGGAATTTGATAATTAAAATAGGTAGGAAGCCTATTTAATTTCTAGGGAAATTAAGCATATTTTCTCTAAATTTTTATTACTATGATGCAAAAAATCTCATTCTCATTACTGTAATTATTAAATATATATTGGTATATATATGTAGTATTTTTGTTACATTCTTAATGTTGCAGATTCTAATGAAAATTTTCACTGAGAAAAATGCAACCAAAAAGTCAGAAGTAAAAAATATCGAGATGCATTACAGTAATGAGAATTTGGGGTCAAAATGTGGTTAACTGTCATGAAAGTAATGTAAAAAAATCTTACGGGTCCTTAAAACAGGCTTCATTTTATTTACGAAAAATGTCATTTCTTACCGTTTTATATTGGTTTTTGGCTTAAATGTGACCTGGATATGATTTCATGAGATGCACAGGACTAGATACATGTATGTATGTATGAGAGTGTGTGTGCGGGGGGGTCTCGGGGATGGCAATAATGTCAGTTTTTCAGGTGATTGAGGCATCGTGCCATTTCACCGGTTTTGTTTATACACGGCACTCGTCTCTCTGCCAGCATCACTCTCAGCTTATCCCCATCTCTCTGTCATTCCCTATACATCTCCTCAGCTCTATACGTTCACTCTATATCCGTCTGCGGAGCACAGCTCGCCTGCATTAATTCAACTCGGCTTCATTAAACCTGACCACTGGAGAATAAGAGTCGTTCTTGTTTCTGGCCATGAACCGCAGTGTGTGTGTGTGTGTGTCCCTCCGTCTGAGTGTGTGAGGAAGACCGAATTAGTGTTTGCATTTATGTGAGGATTGAGAAAATAATTCATGTGGATACAGTAGGAATGTGTGCTTGAGTGTGTGTGTTTGGCTCTTGGCAGCTCATTACAGCTCAGCAGGTAATTGGCCAGACAGGTCGCCCCAAGGAACCCTGGGAACAGAGCTGGGGGGCAGGAAATGAGCAGTGACCGCAGTAGACCACTCGAACACTGAGTGTGTGCGTGAGTGTCATGACCACGCTGTTAATCGTACGGTTAGCGTTAACTAACCCGAGTGCAACCTCCGCAGTGACACTAACAGACCTGTCTGCCAGATCTACACATGCATATCATACTGTCTTAAAAATGCGCGCACGCACTGTTTTTGATCGCTAGAAATCAATTTTGCACTGATGTTCAGTAGGCTAGGGGTGTAACGGCACACAAATGTTATGATTCGGTAAGAACCTAGGTTTTGAAGTCTCAGTTCAGTGTGTTTTCGGTACAGCAGGAGGAAAACACAAAATAAAATTGCTTTTTTTCTTCTTAATTAAAGAGGACCTATTATGCCCCTTTTCACAAGAGGTAATATAAGTCTCTGGTGTCACCAGAATATGTCTGTGAAGTTTCAGCTCAAAATACCCCACAGATCATTTATTATACCATGTTGTGAATGCCCATTTTTGAGTGGAAGGAAAAACATGCTGTTTTCGTGCATGTGTCTTTAAATGCAAATGAGCTGCAGCTCTCCGCCCTGCTTCCCAGAAGAGGGGCGGAGCCTGTACAGCTCTTGCCTCAGATACTCTGCCAAAAACATCTGTTTGGTTTTGATTATCATCTCTATCGCGGCCACGCTCATAACTGTTTAAACTTCTCATATATGGTTTTCTGAGTGTACACATCCGAGCTGGGTGTCAGACGGCGCGTCCTGTGAGTATTAAACTAACTTCTCTTACACGTCTTATTGTACTTAAAGGGTTTGTTCACCCAAAAATGAAAATTCTGTCATTAATTACTCACCCTCATATCGTTCCACACCCGTAAGACCTTCATTCATCTTCAGAACACAAATTAAGATATTTTTGAAAAAGTGCTTCGGAACATGTATCAAACTGACACGTGATTTCAGTAAGTGAGGCTTCATTACATCATAAGTGTTTCTAAATTTCAATGGTTCACCACTGGGGGGCGTGACTTTGGCAGTTTGAAACACAATCCGAACCAGTGATTCGAAACAAAAGATTCGTAAAGCTTCGAAGCTTCATGAAGCAGTGTTTTGAAATCACCCATTACTAGATATTGTTTAATAAAGTCGTTATTTTGGTTTTTTTTGGCGCACAAAAAGTATTCTCATCACTTCATAACATTAAAGGTGCCATCAAACGTTTTTTTTTACAAGATGCAATATAAGTCTAAGGTGTCCCCTGAATGTATCTGTGAAGTTTCAGCTCAAAATACCCCATAGATTTTTTTAATAAATTTTTTTAACTGCCTATTTTGGGGCATAATTAGAAATGCGCCGATTCAGGTTGCGGCCCCTTTAAATGCTCACGCTCCCCGCCCACGGAGCTCGCGCTTGCCTTAAACAGTGCATAAACAAAGTTTACACAGCTAATATAACCCTCAAAATGGATCTTTACAAAGTGTTCGTCATGCATACTGCATGCATGCTTCCGATTATGTGAGTATTGTATTTATTTGGATGTTTACATTTGATTCTGAATAAATTTGAGGCTGTGATCCGTGGCTAACGGCCAATGCTACACTGTTGGAGAGATTTATAAAGAATGAAGTTGTGTTTATGAATTATACAGACTGCAAGTGTTTAATAATGAAAATAACGACGGCTCTTGTCTCCGTGAATACAATAAGAAACAACGGTAACTTTAACCACATTTAACAGTACATTAGCAACATGCTAATGAAACATTTAGAAAGACAGTTTACAAATATCACTAAAAATATCATGTTATCATGGATCATGTCAGTTATTATTGCTCCATCTGCCATTTTTCGCTATTGTCCTTGCTTGCTTACCTAGTCTGATGATTCAGCTGTGCACAGATCCAGACATTAATACTGGCTACCTTTGTGTAATGCCTTGAACATGAGCTGGCATATGCAAATATTGGGGTCATACATATTAATGATCCCGACTGTTATGTAACAGTAGGTGTTATGTTGAGATTCGCCTGTTCTTCGGAGGTCTTTTAAACAATTGAGATTTATATAAGAAGGAGGAGACAATGGAGTTTGAGACTCACTGTATGTCATTTCCATGTACTGAACTCTTGTTATTTAACTAGGCCACGGTAAATTCAATTTTTAATTCTAGGGCACCTTTAAGATTGAACCACTGTAGTCACATGAACTGATTTAAATATGTCTTTAGTAGCTTTCTGGGCATCTGAAAGTGTTAATTATCTTACTGGCAATGGAGGCCTCACTGAGCCATCGGATTTCATCAAAAATATCTTTATACAAAATATCTTTTGACAAAAATTTGTGTTTCGAGGATGATCGAAGGTCATACGGGTGTGGAACGACATGAGGGTGAGTAATTAATGACAGAATTTTCATTTTTGGGTGAACTATCCCTTTTATCTGTCAAATATACATAAGGTTATGTCAAAAACACACAAAGTTGGTTATGTCTGTGAACATAAACGAGTAAAGAAATCACATGCGTATATTAGATCTGTGAAATAAAGTGACAGCAGCATAATATACAGTACCTACTGCTATATGTATGTTGTCAATATGAACCGAACAACAAAAGAAAAACAGAAAATCACTCACTGCTCTTAATTAAATAACTTTAGTAGCTTTAATAAGAATACATTTCTTATTTGCTGTTAAATGCTCTGGCAAGGAGATAAACATGGCGAACTGTATACAGCTCACTCAGGGGCAGAGCTAAAATAATAGGGCAGATTCCATCAGTAGTCATGGGTGGGGCTCTTGCATAAGAGCGTAATCTGGAACCGCTTGTTTGGAGAGACTGTTTATGATTTATGGGGATTACAAAAAAGGAGTTAGTGGAGTTTTACCATTATAGGATGGTTGTTAACACACTGTGGATACACATCTGTGTTTAAACACCTTATACTTACTATATATTTAAACAGTGCTTTACTGAGCAAACTGTCTTTAGATTAAAAATCTGTCAATACTGCTGCAACCGGCTGCAAAACACTCTTCGTTCTGCATTTTATAGTGCTGTTGTGAATGGGGAAGAGATTTGCTTCCACTGTTGGATGCAAAGTATTTTTAACAAAATGTATATTTTACTCAGAATTATTGCGCTCACATTTTATTGTGCTTCATCTGTTAGTCACATGCATGCACCGGTGCTTCTTTAGTGAAGTCTGTGAAGTTTAACGGAGACTCTCTTGCTGTCAGAATGATCCTTTATATACAAAATGGAAATACTGGTGTGATTTTGAACAAGTAATTATTACACGACTGCTAAAAAAGTATGTTCTATATAGTATGAGTGTGTGTAGTATGAATCTGGACGTACTACATTCGCCATGTTGTCATTATCATGTGACCTAAACAGCGTCAGTTGCGTCGCTTCATTGCCATTCACAAATTCTCTCCTGTGGCCTAATGGGATAGTAAAGTGTCCATCGTATACACACTTCAGAATCTCACCAGAAGTAGTATACAATCCAGGTACTTTACTCTTTTTTGAGTACTGTGAATTCAGACATACTACTTTTGTCACATACTGTTTTTCACAAACTATATAGTAGGGAAGTATGCGATTTCGGATACAGCCGCACAGTGGTTAAAATAACGCTGCATTCGTTTGGTAGCCTATGCATGCGTGCCGAACCAAAAGACCTGTATCCAGAATGTTTAGTGTGTGATTGAGAGCATTATTGTATATCACAGTATGCTGAACTTTGTGTTGTGCACTTGTTAAACTACTTTTCTCATGAAAGAGCTTGAGGGTCGTTCACACTGACATCGATTTGCAGCGACAAAACCACTGCAAGTCATTAGTTTTCACCGCATTGGAGATTTGAGGCGACGTGCGCGACAGCAACTGTTAGCAGTGCAACAAATATGAGCTAACTTTAGTTTAAGCAAATAAATGCTGATGAGATTTGGCAACTGCAAATGGGAGTTCACATGATCTGCTGTCTGATGCAGTTGGATACCACAAGTGGAGTAGGAACGGCTATTAAAACCAGTCAAACAGAAACCTCATATAATTTAATCGCTGTCCAATAGCTTTTATCCAAGGAGATATTTTGATTTGTCTTGACTTCTTTACTGGGTCTGCTTGATTGTGATTTTTTTTTTTAAATATATATTTTTAAATGTTTTATATGTTTATATATGTTTTGAGTCAGTAAGAAAAAAAAAATTGTACTTAAATAAGTACTTTTATTCAGCAAGGATGAATTAAATTGATCAAAAGTGACAGTAAAAGCATTTATAATGTTACCAAAGAAATATATTTTTAAGTAAATGCTGTTCTTTTGAACTTTCTATTCATCAAAGAATCCTAAAAAAATGCATCACAGTTTCCACAAAAATATGAAGCAGCACAACTGTTTTCAACATTGATAACAATAATAAATGTTTCCTGAGCAGCAAATCAGCATATTAGAATGGTTTCTGAAGGATCATGTGACACTGAAGACTGGAGTAATGATGCTAAAAATTCAGATTTGATCACAGGATGTATTTTGGATCAAATAAATGGTGCAAATAAGAGACTTCTTTCAAAAACATTTAAAAAATCTTACCAAACTTTTGAAGTGTGTATTTGTGGGTGACTTTTATAATGAAATCAAACAAATCAAATAAAAACAATAAGAAGTTTCATTTTTCATGACGAAAATGAGGCCTATTTAAAGGACCATTAAGATTTTTTGCACTATGATATTATTTTCATGTCAATTAAATTCTCGTACATTATATGCAATGCTCTCATGCTCATTTCTGTAACACAGTATGGTCACAATTACATAAAAATCAGCATAATTTTAAAGTCTGTATGATGAATATTTACAATTGTACTTATGCAAATTAAATAATACATCTTTTTTCATTACATTCATGAGAATGAGATTTTTCCCCCTACATTAAATTAATGAAAATTGTCATTTTTAGTATAACAGTAATGGTTCTGATTTTGGTCTGAATCATGAGATTCAGTTTGCATGTTATTCACCCTTTGGCCCAGTTTAGCATACTAACATCATTTGAACTGTAGTTTTTTTGGCATGTGTTCTTTGGAAATATCACGGTACATCTTGTTAATGTTGAGAATGAAATTGCATCACTAATAATGGAACATGATTGCATTGACTGGCATGTCATGCTAAAGCTTCAGTTATATGTGTAAATATTCAGATGGCCTGTGAGAAATACCTGCTTAGATGTTGAATAAGCATCTGAGAGTTCACCAAAACTATCAATAGTTCAACTACAAATTTAGTTGTTTTCTTGCTTGCTTTGAAATCAGTTTAAAGTGCTCTGAAACGCCTTCAGGCATGTGATTTGAAGGTCAGGGAGGTGTAAAACTAAAAACAGCCAAAAAAAAAAAAAAAAAAAGTACAATAAACCAAAGTCAGATTTTTAGAAAATGTTATGAAGTGTCTTTGGTTTATTGCAGGTCATTATTAAACCGCTTCTAATTAGCTGGCCTGTTTATGTCTCACATTGAATGGGAGAGTGACGTGTGAAGTTATGTGGCGGTGAGAATGAGATAATAGCGCCGCTGAGAGACCGCGGAGGGTGACGGCTTCACATTTAATGAAGTTGAACGGCTCTCGCCCCGGGTCATTTGACTGGGTCATTGTGCTCGTATGTTAATGTGGTTAATTAATAGGAGTGTGAGAGGAGCTGCTCTCCTGTGTGTGTATGTGTGTGGGATATATATCCTGGGGCAATGAGGTCGAGCTGTAGTTTTGGGAATGACTGGTGGTGAGTAGTTAAACTCAGGTAGAGACTTGGCTTAAATTAATGCATTCTGTGTGTGCATGTGTGTGTCCTTTTCCACCGGTAATGAGAGTTCCAGTTTTTCAACAATGCATTATTAGAATTCAATCCTTAGTTTATTGGCTAGAAAAAGAATATATTTTTTAAAAAGAATACTTTTTAAATTACAACACTTTTTAAATGTTTTAATTAGTTTATTTTTTTATATATTAATATTTTTAAAATATCTATATTTTTGAAATATATTTAATTATTTTAATGATTTTGAATCCTTAGTTTATTGGCTAGAAAAAATAATATAGTTTTTCAAGTACAACACTTTTTAGATTTTTTTTTTTTTGTATTTATTAGTTTATTTTTTATATTTATATTTTACAATGATTTATATATAGTTCTGAAATATATTTAATGCATTTTATTGAATCCTTAGTTTACTGGCCAGACAAAATAATATATATTTAAAACAATTTTTTTTAAATAAAACACTTTTTAAATTATTTTTAAATGTATGTGCTTAGTTTATTTTTAATTATTTTATACCTTCATATTTTACAAATATTTATCTATACAGTTAGAAATATTTTAATACACATTTTATTGAATCATTAGTTTATTTAAAAGAATGCTTAAACACATTAGTTTATTTTTATATTTTTTTTATATATTCATATCCATCTATATTTTTATAAATATTTTAATACTTCTAATTCTATTTTCATTTAATTAAATCCTTAGTTTATTGGCCAAATTGAACATCTATTTTGAGAATATTTTAAATGTATTTCTCATATTACTACTAATGTTTATATATCTATATTTTGTAAATAAATAAATAAATAAATAAATAAAATTAATACTTAAATTTTTTTTATACTTTTACTTAAGCACTGACAATGTGTTGTTCACAGCAATGTTTAAGTGTGAGGAGATCATATTTTACTACCCTGATCCTAAAAACCTTGGGTTTAATCAAATATATTGATCTGTATATAGAGAGAGTTCATTTGTTGATTTTAGGTCTCTATTGCTTTAAGAAGCAAATGTAAATGTATTTAAATCAGAAGTGTGTCATTTAGTATCACTAAACGGAATTGTAAAACTAACGTTACTGTTTTCAATCATGTTTGCAGGAACTTCTCTCTGCCATTCATAGGCAAAACAGATAGTTCGGCGTCAAATTTAGTTGGGACAGACTCTGCATTAACCTGGGATAAATCAAAGTATTTAACAGCAAAAAATGACACATTTCAGCTTTAAATGAAGCAGGTAAGTGAAATACTCACACACATATACATTTAGCTTATACAGCTAATTCATCACAATTCGGATGCACCCCCAAAAACACACACAACCCATCTTGAGTCTGTTAATATTACTAAGTGCTGTACAGAAATCCACTTTCCATGTGTCCACCCAGATGCTTCAGGCAGAATTCCTGTGCGCGTGTGTGTGGGAGACAGATGTAGAGTGACAGGTTGGGTAGATTGGCCCATGAGCAGTAGTCGCCTGTGGCACTGACATCACACACACATACAACACGCTCACCCTGTCTGTGGGCGATTGTGTGTGTCGAGTGGGAGGATTCGCCACCACACCAAAAAACCACATAATGAAGCCTGACACTGCTGTCAGGAAGAGGGAGGCGTCTGAGCCTTGTGTGGACACGCCCACCAGTTTACTGTAGGCTGAGAGGGAGGGGCCTCACTTAGACCTGCCCACTGACAAACTGTATCTGATAGCTGTGGTGTCGTTCATAGGCCTTTAGACTTGTTTATGAGAACCCCATGAATTGCCATTTGGGACCAATTTTATGCCTGTTTTCTGAGTGAAGTGGTAAAAGACCTAACTGAAGTTGATTCAGAAGTAGAGCAATTTATTATATTTTGATTTAAGTTTACAAATACAAACTATTCTTCTCTTTGAAATAAGAGGTATGGAATAAAATCTGGAACATGTATAAAGAAAGTAAATAATGATTCAATTTGACTTTAAGCTTTGCTTGTGATACAAACATGAATGATTGCCTCAAGTTGTGCAGCTTGTTGTGGATGTGATATTGTTTTTTGTTTTCAGCTGGTAGACGATAAAACATGTGAAAATATACCATAGACCAGAGCCACATCATAGAGACTTTAGGTAACAACCCAGAACACCATAGCAACCGCATAGCAACACACTGGTAACCACTCAAGACACCTTGACAACAGCATGACAACATACTACAGTATATAACACTCAGTACATCTTAGCAACTACATTAGCAACATACTATATAACACTGAAAACACATTAGCAACTGCATAGCAACACCCTGGCAACCACATAGCGATATACAAATGAACCCTCAGAACACCTTAGCTACTGTATAGCAACACCCTGGAAATCCATCAGAACACCTTTGCAACCATATAGCATCATACTATATAACGCTGAAAACACATTAGCAACTGCATAGTAACAGCTTGGCAACCACTCAGAAAACCTTTGCAACTATATAGCACCATTAACACTGAAAACACATTAGCAACTGTATAGCAACACCCTGGCAACCACATAGCGACATACAAATTAACCCTCAGAACACCTTAGCTACTGCATAGCAACACCCTGGAAACCCATCAGAACACCTTTGCAACCATATAGCATCATAATATATAATGCTGAAAACACATTAGCAATTGCATAGTAACACCCTGGCGACCACTCAGAAAACCTTTGCAACTATATAGCACTATTAACACTGAAAACACATTAGCAACTGTATAGCAACACCCTGGCAACCACATAGCGACATACAAATTAACCCTCAGAACACTTTAGCTACTGCATAGCCACACCTTGGCAACCACTCAGAATACCATGGTAAGCACAAAGAAATACAGTATAACCATCAGAACACCTTAGCTACTGCATAGCAACACCCTGGCAACCCATCAGAACACCTTTGCAACCATATAGCACCTTACTGTTTAACACTGAAAACACATTAGCAACTGCATAGAAACACCCTGGCAACCACTCAGAACACCATGGCAAAATACAATATAACCCTTAGAACACCTTAGTTACTGCAGAGTAACACACTGGCAACCTCTCAGAACACCAACGCAAGCACATAGAAATACAATATAACCCTTAGAACACCTTAGGTACTGCATAGCAACACCCTGGCAACCCATCAGAACACCTTTACAACCATATAGCACCATACTATATAACCCTCAGAACACCTTAGCAACTGGATAGCAACACCCAGGCAACCACTCAAAACACCTTTGCAACTGCATAGCAACATAACATTCAGAACACCTTGGGAACCACAAAGCAACACATTGGCATCATGGAATCGAGTTTTGTACAAGTAAAATAAAATGTAGCCTACTAGTTTTTGCATTGCTTAACCCACCTGACCCAAAATTCAGTGTCTCTATGGTTATATGATCTCCGTGGATACAGTGGCAGGTGTTCTCATGGTCTCCATGGTTATCGCTGAGTGGTCTTCAAAATAAAGAGAAAGAGAAAGCTGGAGGAAAGAGCGAATTAGGTAAAGAAGAAGAGAGCGAGGCAGAGGTTGCATGTAGTGCCTGAAACTCGTCCCTGAGCCGGGTTCGAGGCGTCGTGTAAAACCCCTGTCACAGCATCACTGGGAAATACACGGCAAACACACTCACACGCACAATCCGCTGATCAGAGCCCACAGACATGGCCAATTTGCACTTCTAAGCATCTGCCTTAAACCACTGCGTGTGTGCATTTTAAAACACTGTTTCATGAAGCAGAAAATGTACCTGTTAACCTGTTTGACACATCAAAGTGCTTCGCTAATAGCTAAACATTTAGCTTCTGAAATTAGAGTGAACAGCTATCGTAGGGTCTGGATTCAGATATCAGCTGCTGGCCGTTCAGACAAACACACGTATTACACGACTGCTTAAAACATGAGGCCCTTCATGGCTGTTTAATGCTAAATTAAAGCAATAGTTCACCCCAAAATGAACATTTAGTCACTATTTACTTGCTCTCATGTCATTCTAAATTATTTGACTTTCTTTCTTCTGCAAAACACCAAAGGGGAACATATAAAGGCTATTTTACATCCTTTTTTCCATGCACTTACACTGAATGGGAAATTGAGCTTTCAGACATCAAAAAAGATGCAAAAGAACCATAAAAGAATCTTAAAAGTGGTCTAAATGACTCATGCAGTAGTTGCAATGTTTTTGCCACATAAAGTCTTCTCATAATATTTAAGTTGTATGGAACTACACATGTATGGTGCTTGTGTTCTTTTTGAAGCATGAAAGCTTCTGTTCCTATTTATTGTAATTGCATGGGAAACTCATCAAATTGTTTTGTTTAGCCTGAGAAAGATATGTGTTTGGAACAAAGGGTGAATAAATGATGACAATTTTAATTTTAGGTCTCTTTAAGAAAACAAGATTTGCTATCTTCAAAAGAAATTTTGTGTATAACTACACTCTAAAAAATGCTGGGTTAAAAACAACCCAAGTTGGGTTAAATATGGACAGACCCAGCGATTGGGTTGTTTTGAGCCTGTGATTGGGTTAAATGTTTGGTAAATGTTTTTATTTAAGTCGACTATTGCTTAAAAATTACTATATTGCTCACTTAAAATAACCCCAAAATGGGTTGTAAATTAACATTTATTAATCTGTTTAATAAATAATAATTTAATTATAAACATTTATTAAATTGCTTATTAATAAATGTTCGCCTTTTGATTATTACTGTTGCCTCTAGTGATTATGTGTCTGATTTTTAATTTCCAATCTATTTGGTTCATTTTAAGCAAGCCATATAGTAATTTTTAATCAATAGTTGAGTTAAATAAAACTACCCAGCAGGTTGGGTCAAACATTTAACCCAACTGCTGGGTTAAAACAACCTAATTGCGGGGTTTGTCCGTATTTAACCCAACTTGAGTTGTTTTTAACCCAATATATTTTGGAGTGTATCTTTTTTTTGTGATTTATAAACATCCTGCATTTCTCCTCCTATTTTATACAGATGTTTTAGAGGAAGATTAAAAAGCTTTTTATTTTTATCTATGTGCATTTATGTATGTTGAAATATAAGTTTGCTAGTGACGTAGTTACACTACCTTTCAAAAGTTTGGGGTCAGTGAGTTTTTGTTTTTTAAAGAAATGAATACTTTTATTTGGTAAGGATGCAGTAAATCGATTAAAAGTGACAGTAAAGACATGTATAATGTTACAAAAGATTTATTTCCAACATTGATAATATAAGAAATGTTTCTTGAGCAGCAAATCAGAATATTAGAATGATTTCTGAAGGATCATGTGACACTGAAAACTGGAGTAATGATGCTGAAAATTCAGCTTTGATCACAGGAATAAATTACATATGTTGTAGTGGGTAATTGATTCATGAATCAAAGCCCTTGTTCCTGAATTTGTTCATAATATACTGTTTCACTTCATAGAGAACTAGAGAGTAGAATAAGACAGCCTGAGTCTAACCAAAACCTGACCGCATCCAGTCATCCAAACGTCTATGATCAGCCACGGCGCTGTGGCGATCCGACACGTGTGCATATTCCTTTTGTTCTTCGCGGTTCTCTCTCAAACCACCCAAAGCGAGCCGGACAGATTGAGTCCAAACGCTGCGCTGAGGTGTTTAAACGGTTACCTGTGCTTAACACAAAGGCACCGGACTAATTGACACAGACAGCAAGAAAATAGGATCTGTCTTAGAACATCTCTCTTCCACCGGCTCCCTCTTTCTCTCCCTCTTTTCTTCGGACGGATGAAAGGCCATCATTCCATCATGTGTGGTTAGCGTTTTCTTCGTAGCCTGAAGTGAAACAGGAAGTTCTTAACTGTTCAGTGGCTTTTGCTTGAGGCAAGGTTCTACCCTGCTCTCTCTTTCACTGTCTCTCGCTTTCTTCCCCCACCCTCTAACACACACACACACACACACACACACTTCTGTTCGTAGGGCATCTGCCTTCATAACCATCTATGCTTAATACAGCACATGGTAGAGGAACGTCTCAGTTGGAGCTGCTTCACTCGCTGTTGTTAAACTTCAGAGCTTTTCATGCTCATGCCAAAATGTAGATGTTTTTAGTTAAAAACAGCTGTGATTTTATAAAAAAAAAAAAAGAAATTGTATATCAATGCATTAGATAACCAAATATCAAAGCAAGTGTCATCAGTGCTCAAACGCTGCAGGAGCTTTTCTCAGAACTAATTTCACTTTTCTGAGCCACTTTTCCAACTCTTCTCGAGATCATTTTTAGTGCATGTATGAAGATGATGATGATTTCATAATAATATGTTGTTTTTATTAGTCCTGGACAAACATTTCCTATCAGCCGGTCAGATTTTAGTGTTTGGTTTTTTACGGGGCTTTAATAATATTCCTATTAACCAGTCATTTTCTTTTGATTTTAGTAGTAGTGTATACAGTAGTTGGTCGTATTTGGCAAAACCTCAGGCACCATTTGGCAGCCAGAAACCTTTTGTGTTTTAATAGTGTGTGTATTGTTTATCATTTAAAACCTAACAAACTCCATTTTGTGAAATATTTTGCTTGAAAACTGTGTGCTTTTTTTTCTTTATATTAAGGAATATTGTATTATGCGTATAATTTTTTAAGGATTGATATTGTGACTTTCAGACATTTTAAGTGTGACTTGCAGTGTTAGTATTATTTATACACTATTAAAGTATTTTAAATATTTTGAATTAGCTACATTAGAAATTCATGAAAATAATATTTTTAAAAAATTAACAATTATTTATTATTCATTTGTTTAATAATAATTTTTAATAAAATTAATAATATATTTCAATTTTTATACATTTTACTTTTAGTAATCTTGTGTTCTTTTGTCATTTTATAATTTTTTTATTTTTATTTAGCATTTTGAAGTGTTTTCTGGGCCCTCAAGATGTTGTGACAAACCCCTAAGGCTCAAAATAATTAAAGGATTAGTTCACTTTCAAATTAAAATTTTTACTCACCCTCATGTCATCCAAGATGTTCATGTCCTTCTTTCTTCAGTCGAAAAGAAATTAAGGTTTTTGATGAAAACATTCCAGGATTATTCTCCTTATAGTGGACTTCAACGGACCCCAAAATGACAGTGCAGCTTCAAAGGGCTTTAAACGACACCAGACGAGGAATAAGGGTCTTATCTAGCGAAACGTTCGATCATTTTCTAAAAAAAAATGTAAAATGTATATGCATTATAAACACAAATGTTCACCTTGCAATTGCTTCCGCCAGACCGCCTTCCATATTCTTCAAAAAGCTTGCGCTGTATGTCCTACGCCTTTCCTATTCAACTTACGGAACTAACGCGGCGCCAGTTCCGTTTTTGCGTAATTTGAATACGGATGGTGGTCTGGCAGAATCTAGATATTTGACTTCATAACTTGTTTAAATATGGATATTTTTTATACAAACGCATCGCTTCATTTCAGAAGGCCTTTATTAACCCCCCAGAGCCGTGTGGAGTACGTTTATGATGAATGGATGTATATGGAAGCACTTTCTTCAGCTCATACTCGTGGGTCCCGTTCACTGCCATTATAAAGTGTCAGGATATTTATTAATATTTCTTCGATTATTTTCATCAGAAAGACATATACACCTAGGATGGCTTGAGGGTGAGTAAAGCTTGGGCTAATTTTTATTTAAAAGTAAACTAATCCTTTAATTGGTTTGAGTAGGACAAACTTAAATTAGACAAATTAGTTCAGTCAGATTATCTTTTATAAGTATTTAGCACTTTGTTTTAACTTCAAGTTCACAGAAAAGATATATTTTAAGTGCCCTGAACTGTTTCATTGTTTTGAGTTTCATATACTTTAATCTTTTAATTTAGATTAACTTAACTTTAACTGAAACTGGGCTGAGATTTCTATTTCCCAGCATGCTTTGCCCATTACACTCGAAAAGGAGAGTAAATGCTAAAATTAAGTGTTATATAATGTTTTTTGTTCAAGATTAATGTTAAATGGGAGATTTTTTAGTGATTAATGTTTTGTTATGCTAATTTAGAAGAGTTTCTGTTAATTTGGGTTTTTGGAGAGTTACAATCATGGTGACAAGTGGTGCATGCGGCTTGGTTTGAGAACAAGTATGTTAAATGCTTTACATTGCTACTAATTCAGCAAGTGTTTTTCCATGCCATTGTTAACATGTTAGCAAATTAGCTAGTTAGCATTTTAATAATTAGCTTGTTATAGCTAGCTAAGTTTACACTAATAAAAATGTTGACATTGAGGTTACATGAAAATTTTAAGTTAAATGTATGAATTATTGTACTCAAACATTTCAAGTTAAGAACAATTAAATGTTTGAGTACAACAAATAAAAATTTTGCTTTCTTAAATTTTAAATTTTCTTAACTTAAACATTTTGAGGCAATCACATTGACTCAATTTTTTGAGTTTTGCCAACTTATTCGGGTTTACAATGTTATAGCATTTTTTTATGGTTAAAGTCTGATTACACTGTATTTAGCACAAACTCACAATAATATGTGGCAGCATTTGTGGCAGCAAAGTATGTATATTTGAGAAATCAATTACATTTATGCGTGCTTAGCGAAAAATCCAGTCCTCCGCTCACACCAGTCCTCCCAGTATGCCGAGCGCAGTGACACGGGTTTGCTATTCCGCACGTCGCCGTGACCCGGCGCAGACGCTTCTTGGCTTTTTCTTGGTTTTCCCCGCGGCACTTTTCTGGGGGGCGGTGGAACGGGGCAAAGAGCGTGAACCGGCGTGTGTTTGTGTCTGTGGGGAGAGCGGGTGACATTTAGAAGCTGCTTGGGGTTTCGTCCCGTTAATATCCAAACTAATTAGCCTCAAAACGCAGCGGAGTGGAATCTCTACCCAGCCTAGCGGCTAAAGCACTCCCGTACAGACCAGCACACCACCACAAGCTCCCCAAGAACCACAGTCCACATGATCTATGTGTGTGTGTGTGTGTGTGTGTGTGTGTGTGTGTGTGCGCGCCTAGATTACAAATGTCAGATAGAGATCGTAATTATAACTTCTCAGCTGGTATATCAGTCAAAACGCTGACACCCTCTCCCTGTCTCTCTCTCTCTCTCTCTCTCTCTCTCTCTCTCTGGCCTGTCTGCTGTGCGGTGAGGGACGATTGTCATGATGTTTTGACAGGCTGGTCAGAGCTGCAGTCCCTGTGGTTTCACAATTATGCAGCAGATCTCAGCTCACACCCCACTGCCAACAGATACAGGCCAAGAATCTCAATGCAGCTCCACACACACACACTTGTTCTCTCTCCTCCTGCTTTTCTCCACCCCGTGGCCTCCGCTCCCTTTATCAGCTTTACAGTTTTCTCATCTGTCTGTTATTGTTCACATTATTGTTTTACACAATCACTTTCACATTTATCACACTCTCTTTTTCATAATTGTGTCTGAGACTAGAGGATGTGCATGTTAAGGTAAAATAGGTTTGTCTGCCTGTCTATCTATCTATCTATCTATCTATCTATCTATCTATCTATCTATCTATCTGTCTGTCTGTCTGTCTGTCTGTCTGTCTGTCTATCGTTCTGTCTATCGTTCTGTCGTTCAATCTGTCTTTGTATCTATCTATCTATCTATCTATCTATCTATCTGTTGTTCTATCATTCTATCTGTTGTTCGATTGCTATCTATCTTTCTATCGTTCTATCGTTCTATTGCTCTATCGTTCTATCTGTCTATCTGTCTATCTATCTGTGTATCGCTCTATCTATCTCTCTATCATTCTATCATTCTATCTATCATTCTATCATTCTATCATTCTATCTATCGTTCTATTGCTCTATCATTCTATCTATCTGTCTCTGTCTGTCTGTCGTTCTATCTATCTATCTATCTATCTATTGTTCTATTGCTCTATCGTTCTATCGTTCTGTCTGTGTATCTATCTATCTATCTATCTATCGTTCTATCGTTCTATCTATCATATCATTCTATTGTTCTATCTATCATTCTATCTATCGTTCTATTGCTCTATTATTCTATCTATCTATCTGTCTGTCTCTGTCTGTCGTTCTATCTATCTATCTATCTATCTATCTATCTATCGTTCTATTGCTCTATCATTCTATCGTTCTGTCTGTGTATCTATCTATCTATCTATCTATTGCTCTATCGTTCTATCTGTCTATCTATCTGTGTATCTATCTATCGTTCTATCTATCATTATATCATTCTATTGTTCTATCTATCGTTCTATCTATCATTCTATTGCTCTATCATTCTATCTATCTATCTGTCTGTCTCTGTCTGTCGTTCTATCTATCTAGCTATCTATCTATCTATCGTTCTATTGCTCTATTGGTCTATCTATCTATCTGTCTGTCTCTGTCTGTCGTTCTATCTATCTAGCTATCTATATCTATCTATCGTTCTATTGCTCTATTGGTCTATCTATCGTTCTATCCTTCTGTCTATCATTCTATTGTTCTATCTATCTATTGTTCTATCTATCTGTCTGTCTGTCTGTCATTCTATCTATCTATCGTTCTATTGCTCTATCGTTCTGTCGTTTTATCTGTCTGTGTATCTATCTATCTATCTATCTATCTATCGTCCTATCACTCTATCTATCTATTGTTTTATTTTATTGCTCTATCATTCTATCTGTCTGTCATTCTATCCATCCATCCATCTTTCTATCATTCTGTTTGTCATTATTTTGCTATCTGCAATATAAGCCCTGTAAATCTTCAAACATTAAGACTTTTAAACTTTCAAACAAGGCTTTGTCAGGTCTCCATTTGAAGTTTGTTTTGACAAACTTAGCTTTTCTAGTTTTCTAATAAAAAAAAACTTTTACATGAATTTCATTTAATTCATTAAATTCATTTTAATTATACTTCATTATATTTAATTTCAATTAGCAATTATGCATCCTGTTTGCTTTACCTAATGTCTTATTAAGTTCAAATTCAGGAACTGAACTGTCATTTTTAAAGACATTCTCAATTCAATTCTGAATTGCGCACCCTGATGAATTCCACTCTCTTTATTTTCCTTGACTAACTAAAGAAAAATAATAATTTTATTTGCATATGTGTGAATGGATTGCTTTGAATTATATTTTTTATATATTTGACGTCTGACTCAGAAGCAGCTCATGGTGGCATAAAGATGCTCTTAATATGAATTGAACTTTCAAACACAGATTTCAGTACGCCATGTTTGTTTGTGGGCAGGTTACAGTGTAGCAGTCACTTACAGTATGACATATTTTGGCTGTGGAAAAGCGAAATGTGGCCACAGAGATGAAGGTGGCGAGAGAGAGTGAATGCAGGAAACCATGAGACACTGTTAGCATGTGAATGCACTGCTGTAACAGACATAAAGAGACTGTGTCTGTGTGCATAAGATATTTTGATACATTGAGGTTGGAGATAGAGAGCGTTTGACACAGAGGTCACCTTCATCTCATCTGGGAAAATCGTCTTCACAGGGATCCTCTGCAGCAAGGGATTGTGGGTGTTGTGGACATCCAGAATACTGAATGTAGCAGCACAAACCTTGAAACGCACCCAGAGGAAAGTGTTATTGCTAAGAGGTTGCTCTTTCATACCTCAGGAGACTTCAAGTTAAAGTTTCATTTTAAGGATCAACTTTGTCTAAGATGTTTCTCCTAGCAGACTCAAATTGTTGAAATACAGAAAGAGTACATATAAACTATAAAAATTAAACTTGTTTTATTTCAATTAGGACAGTTTTTGTATTTATTAAATTTTAAACGGACTGATTGCAGTCCTCATTGATCTATGGAAGCTTGTTTCTGCCATGGAATAAAAAAATTTAATTGCGACTTTTTATCTCTCAATTCTGACTTTTTTCTCACAGTTGCATGAATATAAAGTCACAATTGTGAGTTATAATATCAGAATTGTGACTTTATGTCACAAAATTCTGACTTTGTAACTCGCAATTGCGACTTTATATGACGAAATTCTGACTTTATAACTTGCAATTGCGACTTTATATCACTAAATTTGTACTTTATAACTCGCAATTGCGACTTTATATCACAAAATTCTGACTTTATAACACGAAATTGCGACTTTATATCATGAAATTCTGAATTTATAACACGAAATTCCGACCTTTTATCATAATTCTTACTTTATAACTCACAACTACGACTTGATTTCATGATAAACGGATAAATGTTAAAGGGTTAGTTCACCCAAAAATGAAAATTCTGTCATTAATTACTCACCCTCATGCCGTGCCACACCCGTAAGACCTTCATTCATCTTCACAAATTAAGATATTTTTGTTGAAATCCGATGGCTCCGTGAGGCCTGCATAGCCAGCGATGACATTTCCTCTCTCAAAATCCATAAATGAACTAAAAACATATTTAAATCAGTTCATGTGAGTACAGTGGTTCAATATTAATATTATAAAGCCACGAGAATATTTTTTGTGCGCCAAAAAAACCAAAATAATGACTTATTTAGTGATGGCCAATTTCAAAACACTGCTTCGGGAAGCTTCGGAGCACAAATGAATCAGTGTATCGAATCACGATTTGGATCATGTGTCAAACCGCCAAACTGCTGAAATCACGTGACTGGCACTCTGAACCGCTGATACCGATACGCTCTGAAGCTTCCTGAAGCAGTGTTTTGAAATCACCATTACTAAATAATTAATTTTTTTTTAATAAATATTCCAAAAATATTCTCGTCGCTTTATAATATTAATATTGAACCACTGTACTCACATGAACTGATTTAAATATGTTTTTAGTACCTTTATGGAACTTGAGAGAGGAAGTGTCATTGCTCCCTATGAAGGCCTCACGGAGCCATCGGATTTCAACAAAGATATCTCAATTTGTGTTCTGAAGATTAACGAAGGTCTTACGGGTGTGGAACGGCATGAGCCGTTAATAAATGACAGAATTTTCATTTTTGGGTGAACTAACCCTTTAAGTCTGAGTCTGCTTTTTAAACAAAGTAAAGAAGCAATGGTAGGAGGATGGTTAATATGCGCCAGCAGCGAGAAACAAGAATCTTTTGAGCGCATGTCAAAAGATCAAATACGATATGAAGCTTGTGACATATAAATGCCCACATCGACCTGATCACTTTATTTAGCGTTCGTGTAAACACTATGATCGGATTCATCAATCCGAATGATTTAATTCCGATTAAAACAAAATGTGTCCATGTAAATGTAGCTAATGTCTCAGACTTGCTCTAAACCCTAAAATCAAAGCTCGATATTCACTCAAACATTTCTCATCAAGTTAAATAACACAAGATTTTCCATTTTATGTTTTATAGCTGTATACCTTACTATATTTCAACAATTTCAGTCTGTTAGGAGAAACATCTGAGAAGCAAGAGATTTCAATTTCAAGTCTCAATTTGCTCTCCATAAAATCTCATGAGCAACAAGTGAGACATTAAAGAGATCTCACGTGTGGTTTGTCTTTCCTGTGGACACACACACAGCCATTCTGTCTTGAGGTGTGTGTTCACGCTGTGTGCTGTTTTGTTTACATCGGTGTGCTTTATAAGCTCGGAATATAAACACAGATCTTGTGGTTTGTTTTTATTTGCGAGAACGACAGGGATGATGAAATGGTATCATAAAAGTGTCGGCGTGTGTGTGAGAGTGTGTGAGGCAACGATCAGAGCCGGAATGGCTGTTTGTATTAATATTCCCTCAGGTGTGAAAGAGAAGAGATAAAATCAGATGTGGCTCTGATGTTACGCCTCCTGATAAACTGATATAATTAAAAATAAATATAAACCTTCTATTTCCCTCCGTGCCGCAGGCCATGGAAGTGTGAGGTAGATTTCCTTTGAATGCAGGGATGGTAATTTCTCTAAAATCATCAAATCTGACAACAAAGAAATGAAGATCTCCAGCGCTGCACACGGGTTTCTCTCTCTCTCTCCTTCACAGTTAGACTTTTCTCTCTCACAAACGCACTCAGACATTCACAGAGGCGTTGAAACGTTTCCAAATTAGGCAATAAAATCACAGCTTTTAAAATTAGGGTCAGAAATTTGAAATTGGAGAGAAACTTTCCCCATCCTGTTTGACTTTCTTTCTTCTGCATCACACAAAACAAGACATTTTGAAGAATGGAACCAAATAGCATTGGCTTTCATTGTATGGACAAAAAATATAAAGTCAGAAAATTTTGGAATGACGTGAATGGTGAGTCAATTATGAAAAGCATTATAATTTTTGGGTGGACTAATCACTTAGCCTGGGCCTGGGGCAAGAATACCTGTGAAAGTGACAAAAAATGTGTCATATAACCACACCACCATTCAAAAGTTTTGAGTCAGTAACATTTTTGAAGGTTTTTGAAATGCATCTCTTCTGCTCACCAAGGCTGCATTTATTTGATCAGAATACTGTGACGACAGTAATATTGTGAAATATTATTACAATTTAAAATGACTGTTATCTGTTTGGATATATTTTAAATGTAATTTATTCCTGTGATCAAAGCTGAATTTTCAGCATCATTACTCCAGTCTTCAGTGTCACATGATCCTTCAGAAATCATTCTGATATGATGATTTGCTGCTCAAGAAACATTTCTGATTATTATCAATGTTGAAAATAGTTGTGCTGCTTCATATTTTTGTGGAAACTGTGATGCATTTTTTTTAGGATTCTTCAATTTAATAGAAAATTAAAAATTATTTATTTGAAATAGAAATCTTTTGTACCATTATAAATGTCTTTACTGTCACTTTTGATCAATTAAATGCATCCTCGCTGAATAATAGCATTCAAAAAACAAACATTGAACTGACAAAACTTTTGAATGGTAATGTAACATATAGGGAAGAAAAATATTTTCAAACATTCAGTCTATTTCATAATATTCTAGGTTTCTATATTATTATATTAAAAAGCACTATTCAGATTGTGCTTGTTTGTTAGGGTGATGTCTGTAAAATCTGCATGTCATCCATGTTTCTTGGTTTTCACGGTCAACCAATGGTTTCAAGAGTGACTCCATACAGGAATAATAATTTAGGGCCTATTTAAATTCCCAAATGCTCATTACCTGCAAAAATGTCAGAGAGCAGCCCTATGGCGTTTAGTAGTGGTCAAAAAAGTCATTTAAAATGACTTTTGGGCCAATTCCTCCATGTAAACTGGAAGATGGCCATTCGGGCAGAAATTCAATTACTGTTCCATGGTGAATTACCAACCAAACAGTAGATAATTCAGCTGGGAATTTGATCCCGGCTGATGGAAAAAACATAGACGGATTCCCATTAGAATGGCAAAAACTCAGATTATCATCTATACATGCTAAAATTACATCATGTGCATGTGTAAAACAGTTTCTGTCTGTGTTAACATGGAGGAATTGGCCTATTTAAAATAAAAAAATCTAAATTTGCCATCCCAATATAAAAGTAAAAATGACCCTGCAAATCATAATGGTTCCAAAATGGAGTTTTCACAGCAATGCCATATAAGAACCATTTTGGTTCCCCAAGAACATTCCAATGAACAGTTCTTAAAAGAACCATTTTTTTCTTAGTGTGAAGAACATTTGAATAATCTAAAGAACCTTTTTCCACTATAAAGAACCTTTTGTGTAATGGAACAATTCTTCATGGAATCATCTATGCCAATAAAGAACACTTATTTTTAAGAGTGCATGATGCAAATAATGTCCCTAAGAATTAAATATAAACTAAGGTAATGTTATCCATTTTTGACACTGCAGGCTTCATCCCAGATCAAATTTTCTGATCCAAAATTCCAACCCAAATTGGTTCCGGTTCAAATGCATTCCAGCTCCTCATTTACATGCGCGCTCATTTAATTCACTCATTCTTGTTAAGGTCTTCACGGGGCGGCAGCAGGCCGATCATGCGAGCTCGCTGTCCGTCAAAGGCGTCTCTGAGTTAATCACCCTCTCCATGCTGGTTTCTTCTTTTTTCTCTCTCTCTCTTCTCTCGCTTTCTCTTCCTTCTCTGTTGTTTTCCCAGCTTCCCTTTAGAGAAAGTTTCAAGAAGTTTCTATAAATTAATAAAGATCTGGTGCTGTATGAAGCCGATCTGGCTTTGAACGGGAGCGTATTGATCTCACAGGTGAAGCAGGGATCAGCACTTCAAACGGAATGCGTTGTTCCAGAGGAGAGTTTGGAATGGCAGGCGCTCTCCCGTCTGAAAGCCACAGGAACCGACCAAACCCACACAACGGGTCATACGGCAGAGACAATGGCCACATGTTGTATTTCACCTGTTATGGAAAAAAACTCTGTTAGGGAAGAGTTGATAGGCTCAAGTGGCATAAATGAGCGAGATTTTGTTGCCGATATTTAGTTCTGCTCCATTCATTTGTTTGGAAAAAAACGGCTTTTAGAGAGTGCAGATTTTAACTTTTTATCACTCCACTTCTTCTTTTGGGACCATTTTCTTTGGTGGACAAATATAAATTACATTTCTAGCTCTACACTCTTACAAATAAAGGTTCTTTATGAGCATCAGTGGTTCCAGAAAAAACCTTCAAGTTCCATGGAACCTTTGCATTCCACAAATTGTTCTTTATAGTGGAAAAACATTCTTTAGATTTTTAAAAAAAAAAAATGGTTCTTTTAAGAACTGATCACTGAAAGGTTCTTTGGGGAAGCAAAAATTCTTCTTCTAAGGCATCACTGTGAAAACCAACCCCCTTTTGTAACCTCTAGTTTTTTAAGAGTGTATTATGTTTAAAATGTCAATATTAACGTTTTGGGTGTGATATTACTTAATGCTCTTTGTCTGTGTGTGGGTTATTAGTGAATAAGCCGATTTGTCTCTGAGCCGTGTAAGAAGATGATTCTAATTAAAAGCGTATGTAGGAGAGTTTCCTCTATTTGACTTCAGCTACAGGGAACAAATCCTGCGGTTAATCCAACCCGAGCGCACTGCCAGCGGCCTCACAGGGGTGTGTGTTTCTCTGTGTGTGTGTGTGTCTCTACAGAACTGAAAGAGAGGACAGTGACAGCATACACCTGATTCACCTGCTCTGTCACATGGTGAGGAGTTGCCTACAGTATGTACCGTCTGATCTATATTGCATGCAAAAATGGCAAGCGCTTCCACAATCACAAGCTTTAATCTGATTGGCTGATTTGCACAAGTCAGGGTGTGCATGTTTATATCAGTCCGTCTGGAAAAGTCTTTGCGAGTTCCCTGGTTGCTAAAACGAGCCTTCTGAGGAAGACCTACTTGCTGGATTTGGCAAAGTTTGCGAGGTTCATGAAATCAAATCTTTGAAAGTTTCATTGCAGGCCCTTGTACAGGCAGGCAGCAAAAAAATTGATTTTTTCTGGCGTATCCGATTAAAATCTGTTTAGTTGGTTGTAGCTTGAACAGCGATACACCACATGAAATCCGACCAGATCCGAACCACAACCACATTTGGGATGTGTAACATCCAAGTGCGCAATATTCTCTTGATTCTGAGCAAGCAATCAGATAAGATATGAACCCATTGCACATTATTATTTTTTTTTTTTTTTTTGTAACACCAAATAATTTTGTTGGTAACACTTTAAGGTTCATTAGCTAACATGAACTAATGATGAACTGCACTTCTACAGCATTTATTAATCTTTGTTGATGTTAATTTCAACATTTACTAATACATTATTAAAATCAATAGTTGTATTTGGTAACTAACATGAACAAACTATGAACTGCTGTATTTTTAACTAACGTTAACAAAGATTAACAAATACTGTAACAAATGTATTGCTCATGGTTAGTTATACATTAACTAATGTTAACAAATAAACATTATTGTAAAGTGTTATTGTTTTGTTTAGATTTTTGACAGACAAAAATACGAAACAAAAAAAAAATGCTCATTTGTGACATTTTAAGTACTTTTTACTTTAAGTATATCTTTATATAGAAAAATACACATGCATACACATATATTCATAAATGGGTCATTGACAAATAAGATTTTTAAAAGTGTAAAAAAAACATAATGGAGATATAATTAATTTTGAAGTTTTATTAAGTGTTAACAATGAGATTATGTGGTTTTTATAATCAATTAACACTGCTTTTGTCATTTTTTACAAGACTGACAAAATCTGTCATCAAAAAATTAATTTGGTTTAATCAAAATTTTTGTTTTTACCGAATGACACTTTTGGTTATACTGAATGACGATATTTTCAAACAATTCTAACAGGTTGATATCTAGCTAGCCAGCAAAAGGACAGTCAAACATTTTTTATTTAGTACAAGTTTTTTAAAATATTACAACATTTTCCATGTTTTATAGCGGTTGCACTGAATGACCTGATGTTTCGGAACATGCAAAAGTGAAAACATGAATTTTTCAAATAGTGAAAAGAGAGTTAGTTACTTTGCTTCACAACGATGTGGTCCTTTGCAGGTATCTAAAGGATGACACATCCTGTCACATGATATTGACCACATGACTTGATCCAAAATGGCCCCTTTATATTGGTTATTCCGAATGACATCAATGAAATTAATTTTTCTGGACATTCTTTCTTATAACAAAGCCACGACTTCTACACATAATTTTAATACCATGTTGCACTATGTTGATATATGATGTTATAAAATCATGCCAGATTAAAAATATATACATTTATTACATTTTAAGGTATTTTAATCACAAATGAAATGGCTATATTGGCCTTTGGACTGTTAAACCAAATGACCTTTTGACACTTCAAAATCTTTAAAATACCTTTATATGTAGCAAAATATAATTAAAACCTTTTGGATTCAATAAAAAAGATCTAGTGGTACTACCTTACATACTTTGCATGTCATATCTCATATGTTTTTTTATTAATATTAATGCCTTTGGACAAAAAAATGACCCGTCATGTCATTGACCCAAATATAAATATAAACAAATATAATTATGTATATTTGTTACACTGATTTAAGTCTTGAAAAACTTTGACTGATTGACTGAGTACGTTTTAGACTGATGAGGCTCAATTATGAATCATTTTGAGTCATAATCATTTTCATAATAAATATTTCACATAAATCAAATCATTCAGTTCCACTATTTTATTTAATGATCACTTTATAAATGTCATTATTGTCTTTTTTTTAATTAATTTAACATCCTTGCTGAATAAAAGTATTAATTTCTTTAAAAAAAAAAAAAAAACTTATTGACGCCAAACTTTTGTAAAATATATTACATTTAGCATATTTGTTTATATATGATTATATTAAAATATGCTCTTATTTACTGCATGTATGATCTTTGATTTGGTCTGATCAAATGATGCTGTTTCTGTGTGTCATCAAAAATGCAGATAAAACACACACACACAGGAACAGAAATGCTCTAAATGTTTGTGTTTTAAAACTGCCACCAAACAACTCGCACACACACAAACACACACACCTGGCAGTAAGCAACATGTTCCTCTGCCGCTCTAGTGTGTGTGTGTGTGTGTGTGTGTGTGTGCTCGCTCAGATCTCGCTGTTCAGGTAACTGTTTTGCTGCATACGCATGTTTACTCGTTTTTCTCTCCCTCCTCCTGTGGCAGGCCTGTCATCCCTCGCTCCGTGTTAAAAGCGCTCTGAGAGGCAGCTAATGCTGCTCAACAACACGCCTGAGCTTTGAAGAGCTGCGCCAGAGACACACTCGCGGTCCGGGTTACATCCTCGCTGCCACGGTTAGTCTCGCACACACACAGCGCTGGTCTCCAATTACTGCTTTCCTCCATTGTTTCTTGTTGATCGGACAGGCCTTGATGGTGTGTCATGGAGAGATTTGTGTTTGTGTGTGTGTGTGTGTGTGTGTGCGTGTGTGTGCACATTTCTCCTGAGTTTGTGCTGACAGACAGTCAATTTATGCCGTAGTTACCCAGCATGCATAGGTGGATTAATCAGTATTCTCATTTGCATAAATCAGCGGTGGAGGCGGGACTTTGTGTGGCATCGTGCTCGTGGGTTGGCTGAGTGGATCTGGGGGGGTCTGATTTGATTGGTTGATCTCGCTGTCAGCATTTGTGTTGCCCTGCAGGTCCCCCCTCCTTCACAGCAGAGTGAAAACCGCACACACACACACACACACACACACACGCTCACAGACGGAATAGGCCTCCTGTCAGAGGCTCGTTTGGAATTCCCTTTAAAGCCGGACGGAGCGTCTGTACCTGTCAGAATGCCTGAGAAGAGATCTCTGTGACTGACTCTTACACACACGCGCAGGGCTGTACCTCACCCACCCTCCAGACAAATGCCTTCATCTAACACTTCAGAGAGAACCGGCCAGCCAGAGGAGAGCAGTGGAGAGGAGGAAGCAGAAATATTTAAGTCTATAATGAGTCGGACATTATTGACCCTTTAAATGAGTGTGTGAATCAGTGATTTGTTCTGGAATAAGAGTGATGTGGAAGTGAGCAATGGCTGGAGATTTAATATTCTTAGTTGTGTTTTGTTTAAGTATTCATTTTCTAAATAAAAATGAGTCCAATATTGACACACTACTGTTCAAGAGATAGTTCACCCAAAAATGAAAATTTGATGTTTATCTGCTTACCCCCAGCGCATCCAAGATGTAGGTGTTTTTGTTTCTTCAGTAGAACACAAATGATGATTTTTAACTCCAACCGTTGCCGTCTGTCAGTGGTATAATGCAAGTCAGCGGGAACTTGGACTATAAGAGTAAATAAAACAACTTCTGATCACGCTCTGACAACGGCAGTGATGTCTCGCGCATATACTTCAATGAGAGCGAGACATCACTGCCGTTGTCAGAGCGTGATCAGAAGTTGTTTTATTTACTCTTATAGTCCAAACGAATCGAGTGATGAATGCCGTTGGACATAGTGGTGTATTAGAGGTAAAAAATGATATAAATACTGTTCGGTTTCTCTCACAAACCGATCGTTTCGTGTCTTAAGACATCAATGTGTCGTCACGAGCCGCAGGGTTTAATTTGGACTTGTCTAAGCAAATTTTATTTACTGTTATTGTAGAAGTTCCCATCCACTAGCATTATTTGACTGACAGACAGCAACAGTTGGAGTTAAAAATCATAATTTGTGTTCTACTGAAGAAAGCAGATAAACATCACATTTTCATTTTTGGGTGAACTATCTCTTTAAAAGTTTGGGGTCAGTAAGATTTGTAATACTTTCAGTTTTTATGTTTTTATAAACGCATTAAATTGATCAAGCAGTGAGGACATAATCATAATGTTACAAAAGATTTCTAATTCAAATAAATGCTGTTCTATTCATCAAATCTCAGTTTCCACAAAAATATGAAGCAGCACAACTGTTTTCAACATTAGTAATGATCAGAAATGTTTCTTGAGCAGAAAATCATCATATAAGAATGATTTCTGAAGGATCATGTGACACTGAAGACTGGAGTAATGATGCTGAAAATTCAGCTTTGATCACAGGAATAAATTAAATTATGAAATATATTACAAACCTGATTCCAAAAAAGTTGGGACACTGTACAAATTGTGAATAAAAAAGGAATGCAATAATTTAAAAATCTCATAAACTTATATTTTATTCACAATAGAATATAGATAACATATCAAATGTTGAAAGTGAGACATTTTGAAATGTCATGCCAAATATTGGCTCATTTTGGATTTCATGAGAGCTACACATTCCAAAAAAGTTGGGACAGGTAGCAATAAGAGGCCGGAAAAGTTAAATGTACATATAAGGAACAGCTGGAGGACCAATTTGCAACTTATTAGGTCAATTGGCAACATGATTGGGTATAAAAAGAGCCTCTCAGAGTGGCAGTGTCTCTCAGAAGTCAAGATGGGCAGAGGATCACCAATTCCCCCAATGCTGCGGTGAAAAATAGTGGAGCAATATCAGAAAGGAGTTTCTCAGAGAAAAATTGCAAAGAGTTTGAAGTTATCATCATCTACAGTGCATAATATCATCCAAAGATTCAGAGAATCTGGAACAATCTCTGTGCGTAAGGGTCAAGGCTGGAAAACCATACTGGACACCCGTGATCTTCGGGCCCTTAGACGGCACTGCATCACATACAGGAATGCTACTGTAATGGAAATCACAACATGGGCTCAGGAATACTTCCAGAAAACATTGTCGGTGAACACAATCCACCGTGCCATTCGCCGTTCGGCTAAAACTCTATAGGTCAAAAAAGAAGCCATATCTAAACATGATCCAGAAGCGCAGGCGTTTTCTCTGGGCCAAGGCTCATTTAAAATGGACTGTGGCAAAGTGGAAAACTGTTCTGTGGTCAGACGAATCAAAATTTGAAGTTCTTTTTGGAAAACTGGGACGCCATGTCATCCGGACTAAAGAGGACAAGGACAACCCAAGTTGTTATCAGCGCTCAGTTCAGACGCCTGCATCTCTGATGGTATGGGGTTGCATGAGTGCGTGTGGCATGGGCAGCTTACACATCTGGAAAGGCACCATCAATGCTGAAAGGTATATCCAAGTTCTAGAACAACATATGCTCCCATCCAGACGTCGTCTCTTTCAGGGAAGACCTTGCATTTTCCAACATGACAATGCCAGACCACATACTGCATCAATTACAACATCATGGCTGCGTAGAAGAAGGATCCGGGTACTGAAATGGCCAGTCTGCAATTCAGATCTTTCACCCATAGAAAACATTTGGCGCATCATAAAGAGGAAGATGCGACAAAGAAGACCTAAGACAGTTGAGCAACTAGAAGCCTGTATTAGACAAGAATGGGACAACATTCCTATTCCTAAACTTGAGCAACTTGTCTCCTCAGTCCCCAGACGTTTGCAGACTGTTATAAAAAAGAAGAGGGGATGCCACACAGTGGTAAACATGGCCTTGTCCCAACTTTTTTGAGATGTGTTGATGCCATGAAATTTAAAATCAACTTATTTTTCCCTTAAAATGATACATTTTCTCAGTTTAAACATTTGATATGTCATCTATGTTGTCTTCTGAATAAAATATTGAAATTTGAAACTTCCACATCATTGCATTCTGTTTTTATTCACAATTTGTACAGTGTCCCAACTTTTTTGGAATCGGGTTTGTAAAATAGAAAACCATTCTTTAAAATGTTAATAAAAGACCACAACATTGCTGTTTTTACTGTATTTTTGATCTAATAAATGCAGCTTTGGTGAGTAGAAGAGACTTCTTTCTAAAAAATGTAAAAAATCTATCTGACCCCAGACTTTTGAACGATAGTGCACAGTAGAAGTTTATGTGAACTGTAAGGTCAGATCATTTGCTTTTTTATAGCTCAAGATATTGAATTAAGTTATGTTTTTGTATAGTGTCAACTTTGTCTCAGATTCTTCTTTCAAAATTAATTAGCATTTGAATAATAGGAATAATTGACAGAAGTTAAATTAGGCAGTTGTTGACATACAGTAATAATACAGTAGAAAGTGGATAGCATATCAGATTATTTGGTATTGGAAGAATTTGAGAACTTCTTAGTTATTTTTTTTGGTGAAGTATCGACTTTGTCTCAGACGTTTCTCATAAAATTCATTACAGAAATGCAAATATACATAAATGAGACAATTGTTGATGTACTGAAAGTATATAAAGAGATATAAAAGATGGCAGAATTTGTTCATATTGAGATTTGGATGCCGACTTTTCCAGATTAAAAATTTGAAGCTCCGAGGTCACTCTTTAATGAATATGACTCAATGGCTTTTCGCTTCAAGTTATGTTTCAGTATCAATTTTATATCCGATCTTTCTCATAATATTCCTAAAAAAACATAAATAAAATTTCATAAAATTAATTTGAATTGAATATCTCAGCTCAGTTAAGTGCAAGGAGAAATGTTTGAGTTCATACTGAAGTTGCAAACTGTAGTATCTTAGTACATCTGAGCACAATTTGAGACATTGTTGAGATCTCTTGTGAAACATCTGAGGTTCCTCAGTTTCTCCAGAGGAAAATTAGCAGGAGGCTTAAGTACATTTTCATTGCTCTCCATTAAATATCATTGCTATTGAAGAGCAACAATTGAGACATACTGTGTATATATGAAGATCTTGTGTGACTATAGTCTTTCTAATAGACCATTTCAATAGACCCTGAGAAAGCTTTAAATCAGGTGTTGTATAAGTTTGTTGAGCAGATTCACAATTAGCTGTGCTGCTGTTCTGGGCAGCACTGCAGTAGGGCAACAGAACAAAGACAGATGCACTGTGGGATATGAAAAACTGAACACACACACACACACACACACACACACACTGTGCCCAAATAAGCAGAACATGTGTATCTCTGCACCAAAGGGAATGAGGCTGTTTTTCTTCTCTCTGTGTGCTTGTATTTGTGCCATTAAATGTGTATTTCAGTAAAGGGCCGGTCACATTTGGTTCCATTGACTGCGAATATGAGAGACAGGAAACACAAGCTCAAGCGAAGAAGTTTTGCATTTCACTGCATTCCACAGTTTAAGTTCAGTGAACTCTGACCTGCAAATTCCTATAACGTGAAGACGTGTGACCAGTAGAAGATTCTAGAAGAACCCTTGTCTACTTTAAACTTTAAATCTTCAGGATTGCAGCGTTGCAGAAAAGTGGAGTACATTGCATATTTTTCTTTTTAAAGTATTATTGGTTGAATTGTGTTTTCAAGAAAGAAGCCACAGAGTGTGACTGTTGCAGTGTCATGGGTGGTTGCCAGAGTGTTGCTATGTAAATTATAAGGTGTCCTGAATCATTGCCAGGATATTGCTTTGAAGTTTTTAAGGTGTCCTGAGAGGTTGCTAGGGTGTTGCTAGGTGGTTGTTCACTGGCCCAAGTCTAAATAGGTCGCCATCAAGTCTTGGTGATATTCCATGAATTTGTTCTGGCATTTTATCACCCACCTGGAAAAAATAGTGTATCTGTTCATACCTTTGCAAACACAAACTTTGCAATAAATCCATGTTTTTCCCATAGCTTGTGAAACATCATCTCCATGTGAAACTCTTGTGGGTTTCGGCTGTAACAAACACTCGGGAAAACACACTGATTGAGTTTGCAGGTGTTTGGATTGAATTTGAAGGTGTTATTGCAAACAGAGATTTGAATTTCCATCCAGAGCAGAAAAAAGGAAATGAGACCAATAACCTTGACTGGCATTTACTCCTGTGTGTGTGTGCGTGTGTGTGTGTGTGTGTGTGTGTGTGTGTGTTTTATATGCATGAGGATTCTTTCATTTGTGTTTTATTTGCGCTCTTCGGTTGGGGAGATAAAGCTATTAATATATATGGCGATGAGAGGAGAGAGGCTGTGGCATATGCCTGCGAGCAAGAATATTAAAACTAAGAGAACTATAGTGATATCCAGCCCAGGAGTACACACACACACACACACACACACACAGACACGATTCATGTAGGAGACACGAACAATCTGGTGCTGGTTATTGTCGTGTGTAATCGATTTGCTCGGCCTTCTTAGATCTTAGGTCTTAGTTTTCATAGGTCTCACATGATCTGACTCTCTCTCTCTCCCAAGATAAAAGTAGCTTTATTGACATGGTAAAAAAAAACTGTACTTTGGCAAATAATTACTAACATTATATATAAATACATAAAATAAATACATAAACATTTAAATGCATTTTATGCCCATTGCATGCATATATATATATATATATATATATATATATATATATATATATATATATATATATATATATATATATATATATATATATATAAATATTCCTCTATTGTAATAAATGTAAATGTAAAATTTTTAGACCCTGTTTTTTAAGTCATTTTGCACCAAATATACAACCGTCTATACGTCTGCTAATTGCATAAATGTAAATGTAGCATTTTTATTATTAAAATATAATATTATGTCTATTAATATTAATTAATTTAATAGTAAAAATCATAACTTTATAACTTATAAATGACACAATGCAACAGTCATGAAATGTATAAATAGTGAAACAAACCTCATTTAATAACAATAAAAGTATTTCAGACTTTTATCCTAAACACACTTTTCCTGCACCTCTTTGTTCACCCATTGTGTTAAACAATCATTGAAATGTGTGTTTTTGATCAGAAAGATTGGAGTAAATGCTGCTGTTAACAATCATAACTCACACTCACTAAAGTATGAATGAGTGTGTGTGTGTTGTGAGGAGAGCATGTGGTGTTATAGAGGGATTAGTGTTTTAATGAGGGGGTGTGGCCAGGGTGGGCGGGGTCAGCCACTGCCTCAGGCAAAGAGCAGAGGGTCACACTCACACACACTGGGATGGACACACTCAGGGGGCCTCAATTAGAGGATGGAGGATAATTCCCCCCACCTGATACCTGCTGTCGTCCTGCGCTGTCCTTTTTCTGCCCTCCTGCCTTTTCTCTTTCTTTTACCATCTTGCTTTACCCCTCTTTACCCTTTTGCTGTCAGTCTCTCTCTCTCTCTCTCTCTCTCTCTCTATATATATATATATATATATATATATATATATATATATATATATATATATATATATATGTGTGTATATATATATATATATATATATATATATATATATATATATATATATATATATATATATATATGTGTGTGTGTGTGTGTGGGGCCAATAAGTATTCATTAGATCAAGTGTCTATATCTGTCTCAAATGCTTCAGGATTTTTTCTCTTCATTAACGAAAATTTTCTTCATTTTTTTTTTATCAGTGTCTTTGAATCAAATGGTGATTTTTAGTGGATTTATAAAGTCAAGCTCACACAGGTGTCCTAGAAGAGTAGTGTAGAACAGGTGTAGTGCATCATAATAACTATCAACATATATGTGTGTGTGTGTAATTTACATTATTTTTAGTTTAAAATCACATTTATTAATTACTCACTGAAAAATGTCTGTGTGTTTGTGTGTGTGTGTATGCGTTTCCTCATTTGCATGTCTGTTATCTCAGGTTTCTTTGAATTGTTTCTGTCCCTCTGGAGTTTGTGATTGAAACCCTCCCAGATTCTGTTCCTCTCCTTCCTTTATTCTCTCTGTAACTCTCTCTCTCTTTCTCTCCCTCCTCATCTTTTCTGGTCTCTCTCTTTCTCCTCTCGCTTTGCACCTGTTTCCCGCTCTGAACAGCTGCTAATTGGGTGAATCTAATTAGTGATTACCCATAAACCTCAGCGGTGTTTGATAGGTTTGTTCTCCGACCCGTAAAATAATCCATCAATTATAAGTGTGTGTTTGTTTGTGAGCTCCAGTCCCTGTATCTGCATCATAAACTGCCATAGGAGAAAGAATTTTAACGTCAAAACATTACATATCAATTAGTACTAACAAACCTGTCCCCCAAAATATATCACAGAAATGTCATTGTTCTGATCATTGTTGTTTTCTATGGGTTCAGAGGTCACCGAGGGGGAATTCTGTGACCTTCACATGACCCTCATTCCAAGCATTCCAAAAGTCATTTAAAGTCATTCAAATCACAGAAGTTTTACAATAAAGGTTTACATTAAAGACCCAAAATAAAAGAAAATCTATTTAATTGCACATCCAAATAATTTAAATTGTATAAATTACATAAGTAATAAATAAAATAAAATGATAATATATAATTTTTTTGGGATATAAAGTCTCTTTAAATATTGATGTGATAAAACATAATGATTTTTTTTGTAAAATGTATCATTTTTATCATATATATATATTATTAATAATATACAAATATTATTCAGAAACTTTCACGTGACCATGTTTTGCTTAAGTGTTATCTAATATAATTAAGATTAATTTTTTTCTGACACAGTTTAACTCTGAGATCTTGTCATATTTTATTACCATTTTTTTAAACTATAGTGAATAAACTGTAATAATGAATGAAATGTTCAAGGTGTCTGAATAAATTTTGGTTTTACTGTATATATAGTTTACTTTTTTATATATATATATATATATATAATTTCTTGTCTTTCTTTTAATAATTTTTTCTGATATTTAAAAAAAAATGTTTCTATTTTTGTGTCCATTCAATGAAAGTTAAAGGTGTCAATTATTAAATAAATAATTAAATATTTAATATTAAATATCTTCTAAAATTAAATATCTTCTTTTGTGTTTCGCAGAAGAAAGCCATAAAGGTTTGGAACAACATGAGGGTAAGTAAATTATGTCAGAATTTAAATTTTTAGACATTTATTTCTAAATCCTTTAAAACTCTTTCATTTTTACACACTGACTGAACAAGAAAACGTTACTTTATAGCACGCATACTGTGTTCTACAGCATCAGTCCGTAGACATGATCACACTCCTGTTCTTTAATCAGTATCATTGTAATATAATTAAACCTGCTGTTGAGAAACACTGCAGCTTGTGATTTCTGTGGAGAGAGCTGCGTTGCACACAGCAGAGCATGATGGGACGGATAAAACAGGGACTATTAATCCAGAATGCCCCAAATGAGAACGAGCGAGAGTTTTAAAACTCGTTTTGCTACAGGAAGCTGTCACAGACATTTACTTTCGTGCCGTTTGCTGCAACAACTTTCTTCCATAAGCCCCCGTGACCCCAGAGACAAACTCACTACGCCTCCATACCCTAAATAACTACAGATTAAAATTTTACACACACTCTCTCTCTCTCATGTTCTGACAAAGAGCAGTGTTGGCCTGTCATCTCCCATCTCATCTGCTGAGGAGACATCGCTGTGCCATCTCCTCTCAGTAAACACAAACACACACTCACAAATATGTTCAGACACACTTCGGCACAAACGTTCATTATTCTGTTCACATGCATCATGCTGAACACACATGGAGTCTCAAAGAACAGTTTATTAAAACCAGAAAAACTAGATACATGAGTATAAAAGAATATTGGAGTACATTTTACAAGAAAATATTATTTCAGTCTTTCTACTTCAAAATGTCATGTTTAATTCAGTGTGTTAAGTAAATTCCTACACCAGTTTTATTCTGTGTGACATTCTATATTAATTCTATACTGATGCACCATGTTTCTATGTTGCATGGCAGCTATAAACATATTAAAGGGTTAGTTCACGCAAAAATGAAAATTCTGTCATTAATTACTCACCCTCATGCCGTTCCACACCCGTAAGACCTTCGTTCATCTTCAGAAAACAAATTAAGATATTTTTGATAAAATCCGATGGCTCAATAAGGCCTGCATTGACAGCAAGATAATTAACACTTTCAAATGCCTAGAAAGGTACTAAAGACATATTTAAAATAGTTCATGTGACTACAGCGGTTCAACCTTAATGTTATGAAGCGACGAGAATACTTTTTGTGCGCCAAAAAAATGACAATCAACAATATCTAGTGATGGACGATTTCAAAACACTGCTTCATGAAGCTTCAAAGGTTGAACCGCTGTAGTCACATGAACTATTTTAAATATGTCTTTAGTACCTTTCTAGGCATTTGAAAGTGTTAATTATCTTGCTGTCAATGCAGGCCATACTGAGAATCGGATTTTATCAAAAATATCTTAATTTGTGTTCCGAAGATGAACGAAGGTCTTACGGGTGTGGAACGACATGAGGGTGAGTAATTAATGACATTATTTTCATTTTTGGGTGAACTAACCCTTTAATAATGCATTTAACTGTTAAGTCAACATTGCAGTATGTACACAAAAAGTACATTTGCATTAAAATCTTTTAAATATAATTTAAAGGGATATTTCACCCAAAAATGAAAATTATCCCATGATTTACTCACCCTCACGCCATCCTAGGTGTATATTACTTTCTTTTTTCAGATGAACACAATCGAAGTTATATGATAAAATATCCTGGCTCTTTCAAGCTTTATAATGAGAGTGAATGGGGGGTGTGATTTTAAGCCCAAAAAAGTGCATCCATCCACACTGTAAAAATGATTTGTTGGTGCAATTTAAAGTAGCCTTTAAACTAAAAAAATTGAGTTGATACAAAGAAAGAGATTAGTTTATTCAACAGAAACTCAAAATATTATGTTATCTGAACAACATTTGTGAACCTAAGCTGATTTGACAAAAGAAGTTGTGATAAATCATGTAAATATTTTTTGCAGTGCGTCATAAAAGTAATCCATATGGCTCCAGGGGGTTAATAAAGGCCTTCTGAAGTGAAGTGATTTTTTTTTATAAGAAAAATATCCACATTTAAATCTTTATAAACAAAAATAACTAGCTTCCGGCAGACGGTCTAAGCAAGATGACTTACGGCGAAAGAGTAACCTCTGACCCAACTAATGGCGAGCGCGGAAGCGCAGAGGATAGAGCAAAACACCAGTCATGAATTAAAAGTCTAAAATGAGACATTTTAAAGAGAAATTTTAACATAAGAGGAGAGGAGCTTGACTTTGTTGCCCAGCCCTATTTGTTTGAACCGCGAGAAGTGTCGAAGCTTATGATACTCCTACATTATGCGTCACGTCAGAAGTTACTCTTCTGCCGTAAGTCGACTTGCGTAGGCCGTCTGCCGGAAGCTAGTTATTATAGTTTATAAAGTTTTTTAAATAATTTTTCTTATAAAAACCCATCACTTCGCTTCAGAAGGCCTTTATTAACCCACTGGAGCTGTATGGATTACTTTTATGATGCTGGAAGCACTTCTTGGGGGCTTCAAAATCGTGCCCCCCTGTTCACTACCATTATAAAGCTTGGAAGAGCCAGGATATTTTTAAAATATATAATAATAATAAAATATATAACACAATAATTTGTGTTCATCTGAAAGAAGAAAGTCATATACACCTGGCTTGAGAGTGAGTAAACCATGGGATCATTTTTAATTTTTGGAGAACTATCCCTTTAAGACACCTGATTTAAAGCATAAAGTTTTTTTTATTTACTTTGTGCTTGACATCAATGCCTCCTGTAGAATATAGTTTTAGTTTATCATATGCAATATTTTTGTGAATATAACGGCTAGAGTTTGAAGGTCGTTCAGGTCAGAGAATGTGTTTGTTTTGCCAACAAATCGACTTGTTCTTGTAGTGTTTTGCTGACCGCTGTCATTGTCTATTCTAATGCAGATGTATAGATTTATAGATGAGGAGAGATCTTTATGTTTAATTTATCACCTCTCTCTTCCTCCTCCTCTCTTCTCAATGTCTGTTTTTTTTTTTTTTTTTTGTAATCATAAAGATGAAAGCACTGATGATTTTTGCCCTTAAGTATAAACAGAACTGGCTGACGACATCAATATCCACAAATCTAAACAAACGGGAGGAGCAGCAAACTTCACAAAAGTGCCTCTTCAGCATGTGCGTGTTTGTGCGAAGCACTGACCAATTAGCCTACAAATTAGAGCAAAATCAAGGTAACGAGGCTTGAGCGGGATCTTGATCGATAAAATGTTTTTTAAAGCCCCCAAATCTCACTTTAGACATAAAGTGAAATGAGAGTGAAACTGATTTCAAATGGATACAGACATCAGAGTGGTTCAGATACACATACACGCAAATTCATTGTGACGTTCAAATGAAGTTGACTCTGCTGGGACGGCTGTCGTGGAAATAAAGACACGACCATAACAAACTCAATAAAACACGAGTACAAGAGAAACAAATAAACATAAAAGACAGAGAAAGTGTTTTAGGGTAAGGGACATAACCTAAAACAACACAACTCTATGTGTGTGTGCAGAAACTGATTGCTCTCTGCTACTTTCAAGACACTGTGAATTTTCCTTTTTCAGCTCAATAACAATAAAACAGAGAAAGTCTTCAGATAAATAAGTGCCTCTCACGGGAGGAACGGGACAATCTCTTTATTTTTACTGTCGTTTGTCCATCACACATTTTTTTTCATGGTTCATTACTGCTTCTGTCAATGGCTTTAATTTTCCACTTCTCTGCCCTGACACACGGTGAAGGACCCGTACTGGGCTTCACTATCACTGCCTGTCTGAAAATACAAACATGCAGCTCATGCAACTGGGCATAAAATGTGAGTTTATGTGAGTTTGAGCTTACTTAGCCCCTAGAAGTGATCTGACAAAACTGTCATCAAATGCCAAATGTAAAGTTTTGCATCTTTTTCATATAGAGCTATGGTTTGGTTAGGGTTATTATAAAAAGAATGGGGCTAGTTGTCAGATGAGGAAGCTATTTTGAGTCAAAAGTCAAGAGTTTAAATCCTTGTTTTGTTAGCAATAATGTTGTCTTTTTCAATCATCTAGATAAATCCTAAAAGCAGAAAAGTTAAAAGACTATTTTTTGTGTGTGTGAATGCAGTGTTCCAAATTAAAATATTAATATTTCTGTACATAACTTAACAAGTTAACACAAAAAACACACTGGCATTCGGACAAAAGTCAACTAGTGTTCAAAAGTTTGGGGTTTTTTTTATGTTTTTGTATATTTTTTAAATGTTTTTGACATCTCATACTCAAGGCTGCATTTATTTGATCAAAAATACAGTAAAAACAGTGAGATTGTGAACTATTATTGTGATTTAACTTGTAAGGGGGGGGGGGGAATCTAACCCTCTCCATTGACTTTGTATTGCGTGAGGCTGCCTCCTTGTCATTTCTTTCAAAAAACAGAACAATGCCTAAAAGCTGCTGTGTGACAATGTGTACAGAAAACAAGCTAAAAAGCCAGAACCAAAAACCCTGAAGTTTTTATAAGCTGTCGACCCAAAAAACGAGCGTTTAAGGACTAAAAAGTGGATACAGGTGATTGAGACAGAGCGCATGTCATATTACTATGAGAACTACGCCCACTGAAGGGAAACGTAATATAATATATAAAACTGACCTCTGGATATTTGACTCATCAGTGACTAAATGTTTACTGCACACGTAGGCATACTGAGGCATACTGAGTGTCAAGATCCCAAAATTAACCCATTTTTCCTGCTGATGCTTCACTTCTTATTGCCTGTATCCACTTTTGTCTCCTTAAAGGGATAGTTCACTCAAAAATGAAAATGTGATGTTTATCTGCTTACCCCCAGCGCATCCAAGATGTAGGTGACTTTGTTTCTTCAGTAGAACACAAATGATGATTTTTTACTCCAACCGTTGCCGTCTGTCAGTCAAATAATGGGAGTGAATGGGAACTTGGATCAATAAGAGTCGAAAAACCTTGCATAGACAAAGGTTCTGACAACGGCAGTGATGTCTAGCACTCATTGAAATATATACGCGAGACATCACTGCCGTTGTCAGAGCGCGATCAGACCTCACTAAGCGAGTGCTGAACGCAGTTGGACATAGTGGTGTTTTAGAGGTAAAAAAATGATATAAATACTGTTCGGTTTCTCGCACAAACCGATCATTTCGTGTCTTAGGACATCAATGTGTCGTCACGAGCCGCAGGGTTTAATTTGGATGTGTCTATGCAAGGTTTTTCGACTCTTATTGATCCAAGTTCCCATTCACTCCCATTATTTGACTGACAGACGGCAACGGTTGGAGTTAAAAATCATAATTTGTGTTCTACTGAAGAAACAAAGTCACCTACATCTTGGATGCGCTGGGGGTAAGCAGATGAACATCAAATTTTCATTTTTGGGTGAACTATCCCTTTAAAGGCTGGCTTTTACGGTTCGGTAGCTTATAAAAACTTAGTTCTGGGTTCTACACCTTGTCACAAAGCGGTTGGATTGCCCAACCCCCCGGTGTGGGCGTGGCCTAAATGCGCTCTGTCTCTATTGGCTGATCTCAAGTGATTGACAGGTTGTCCCGCCCACGCGCACGTAAACACGTCATCAAAGAAAAGATGCCGCTGCAAGAGGGATGGGAAGTTATTTTGATTAAAGATTACAAGAGCACATGAATTTTAAAAAAATGTTGTGCACGGATAAATCATTTATAATAAATACTGCAACATTCCATGAAAAAAAATTCAATTTTGATTTAATTGTGACTTTAAGAGGAGCTGGCTTTAAAACAGTTATTGCGTTTTAAAAGAGAGCGAGGGGAAGCGCGAGAGAAGTGAAATGCAGGGAGACAGGTGTTGGCAAAAGAGCAACCGAATGAAACATGAGGTGAGACAGACGGGTCGAAGAGAGGCGCAGGTAGAGAGACATATATTCTCTCATTCTTATTCATTTAGAGCAGATCTGATAAACACACACACGACCTCTCCGGCTGTACAGAGAGAAAGAAACGAGCTGCTCTCTCCTCCCGCTAAGTTGTCACATCGTATCCACACTGATGGGGGAGGAGGGGTCAGGGTTGGGGCGTCGCCTCAGGGCTCGTCGCCGAGCAACAAAAGACCACTCAGCTCGCGTTAGCCCTCCCGTCGGCCAATCAGGACTGACGGAACTCGGGCGCGGTCCGCTGCTAGCCTTCAAATGCTAAGTGCTTCATTAGCCACCTTTCATATCGCCGTCGCCCCCGGCAACCCACTTTACACTCGCCATCCCTGGGAGCGCGGCAAAACTTCAGACCGCCGTCAGGCCACACACACACACACACACACACACACACACATTTACTGTCATCAGTGAATTCTGTGGTTTGCAGAAACGCTCACAGTCATACAATCACAACTCTGAATTCATCATGCGCGCGCGTAACAGCAGAGTACAGCATGAATTTGTTGTTATGAGCGTGTAATGTGGTTAGACATTACCGTGTGTGTGTGTGTGTGTGTGTGTGTGTGTGTGTGGCCTGAAGCTCAGCAGATGCCTGAAGCCTCTCCTGTCAGGATGGAGAGATCGGACGGAGAGGGAAACAGGAGAGAGCAGCTCCATTGGGGTACTGCTGTCTGTGTGTGTGTGTTTCCTGTTATCTTCCTCTCAGTGTCCTTCTCTTTCTCAGTGTGTCATGGTGAAACATTGAGTCAAGCAAACACTCTTTCCTCAGGACTGAATTCACACTGAAATCTGGGAAAGCAGCAGCACTTAGTTCAGCAAAAAGTAGCCTACCAAGATCGTATATGGTATTTTTTAAATACCATAAAATAATACTATGGCATGTGAATGGAAGTCATTCGAAGCCTTTGTATGTGTGACCCTGGACCACAAAACCAGTCAGTTTTTTGAAATTGAGATTTATTCATCATCTGAAAGCTGAATAAATAAGAAGAAAAAATAGGACAATATTTGGCCAAGATACAACTATTTGAAAATCTGAAATCTGAGGGTGCAAAAAAATCAAAATATTGAGAAAATCTCCAAATGAAGTCCTTATCCACTCACAAAAATACATTTTTGAAATATCTACGGTAGAAAATGTACAAAATATCTTCATGGAACATGATCTTTACTTAATATCCTAATGATTTTTGGCATAAAAGAAAAATCGATAATTTTGACCCATACAATGTATGCTACAAATATACCCGTGTGACTCATGACTGGTTTTGTGGTCCAGAGTCACATATAGGCTACAATGGCAAATATTAAAATGATAAAACTAATCATGTAATTGTGCAGAGTTAGGACAGCTAAATACTAAACGACTATTAAAAGGCAGGAGAAAACACTTACCATGACTCTTGTTGATGATGTCGAAGGTTTTGCATCCATGGATGTAAAACTGGTGCAAACTGAATTTCTCTAATACTAATATAATATTTAACCCAGTATTTTTGTTTTGGGTGGTAAATGAATCATCTGCTGTTGCATGCATTTATAAAACAGTCCTATAATTTTAATATATGTCAATATTTTATTCCAAGTACAACTTCTGTACATTGAACAATTCTTGATTCTTGATCTTAGTCTGGAAGAAAAGCTAGTTAAGATTCAAACCATCTTTGATTGCAGACTTTTCTTTCAGTGCAGATGGTGACACCATAGTATTCTATTATATGTGACTCTGGACCACAAAACCAGTCATGAGTTGCATGGGTATATTTGTAGCAACAGCCAACAATACATTGTATGGGTCAAAATTATCGATTTTTTTTTTTATGCCAAAAATCATTAGGATATTAAGTAAAGATCATGTTCCATGAATATATTTTGTACATTTTCTACCATAGATATAACAAAAATGTATTTTTGTGAGTGGATATGCACTTCTAAGGGCTTCATTTGGCTAACTTTAAAGGAGGTTTTCTCAATATTTTGATTTTTTTATACCCTCAGATTCCAGATTTTCAAATAGTTGTATCTTGGCCAAATATTGTCCTATTTTTTTTCTCCTTATTTACTCAGCTTTCAGATGATGTTCAAATCTCAATTTCAAAAAATGGACCTTTATGACTGGTTTTGTGGTCCAGGGTCACATATCACTCTCAGTGACCTTGTCAGAACAAACCTATGACCCATTTAAAAAAAACAAAAACAAACAAACAACAACAACAAAAAACACTGGTTTAAAGGAATATTCCAGGTTGAATACATCCTAAATAGCTTGATATTAATTACCACAGACAATAATTTTGACTTGTCACTCGGGTTGAGTTTGCAAATGAAACAAAATTATACTGAAAGTTAAGCATATACAATGTAAATCTATAGGCTAGCACTTGTTTGTTGTTTTTAACCCAGAATGTTCCATTCATGAAAAGTTAGAAAAGAAAGTCTTGTCGTGTCTCTGTTCACGATGAAGTAAATTAACCGTCTTATCTGTGTTTGAGAAATCAGCAGCATCTCTTCATGTTGCATTTTTGGTCATCTTTACATGTTTTAGCCTGTTGATTGTTTCTCTGCTGTTTAATGGTTGGAGATACTGGTACTTTAAATCTGATTCATTTGAATATTCATTCAGTATTTGTTTAAAGGAATGTCTTGCTCATTGTAAGTGCATTAATATACACATGACTTTTGTTCAAATAATCCATGGCTGAGATAAACACATTTAGCTTGCTGTCTGGGATGGAGGACTCACGTGCAAGACTTGACCTTTAAGTTGACCCCTGGACTATTTAATTACTCAATATAGTGAAGTCAGAGTAGTGGAGGAATGCTGTAAGGATGTAAAGACTTTTGCATCTCAGAATGAGATGAACATGCTCTTTTTTGTTTTTCGAAATGTGTCAGTAAACTTGTGCTGAACACAGAACACTTGTTTAATATGAGATGTTTTCTGGATAATATGAGATGTTTTCTGGATAATATGAGATGTTTTCTGGATAATTTGTCAGGTTTGGCGTTCATGTCGATCTAAAATATGATGAAGTAATAGGCCCAAACTCTCTCTCACTGTGTGTGTGTTTGTGTGTGTGTGTGTGTGTGAGAGAGAGAGAGAGAGGGTCAGTCTACTGTATTCCCAGTGCTCCCTCTAGTGGACTGATTGCTTTACAGCTCAGTCAACAATCCCAGTGTCACTCACAGACTCTCATAGGAAAGAGCACAAGTTCATTTAGCTGTTTAAATAAAAACAGTCTTTTCAATTTATTTTTATATATATATATATATATATATATATATATATATATATATATATATATATATATATATATATATATTATGACTACAGACTAACTCTAGACTAACTTTTTTGTAAAATTCATTAATTCTTAGAATTATTTTGGGGGCATCTGCACATTATTTTGTCTATTTTGTGCCCAAACAGCTCAGTAAACCCACACACACACATTACACTGTAAATTTGATACATTATATGGGCTGTGTTTGTAGTGTTATAGAAATGATTTGCATATTTGCATATATAGAATGTGTAATTGTGAATGTGTGTGTGTTTTTCAGTATGTGAGTGTCAGTGTGTTTATATTTCTGTGCATGTGTGTATTTGTCGATCTGTGTGTGTGTGTGTGTGTGTGTGTGTGTGTGTGTGTGTGTGTGATTCCCCTGTGTTGGCCTGAGGGCACCTTCACTTCACAATTAATGGAGAGTCTCATGGGAGCTTCAGTCTCCCTCTTTTACATGAAACCTTCCTCTCCTCTTCCCTCCATCCCCCTCTCCTTGCATTCTCTTCTCTTCTCTTCTCTTCTCTTCTCTTCTCTTCTCTTCTCTTCTCTTCTCTTCTCTTCTCTTCTCATTTTCAACACTTCTTGTTTCATTTCTTCTCATTTTGTCTCTTTTGTTAGCTCATCTTTTCGTTTTTCTTGTTTCTTCTCTTCCTTCTCATTCAATTTTTTGGTAACGCTTTATTCTACTGTGCGCTTGTTACACATGTAGTTACTGTAGTAATAACATGCATAATTACACTCAACAAACCATAATCCTAACCGTATAGTAAATACATGTAAGTTAATTATTCTTACTCATTTCTTAAATGTACAGTTACACTGTAATAGACACCTTAAAGTAAAGTGTAAACAGTGTTTCAATTTAAAGGTCCCGTTCTTCGTGATCCCATGTTTCAAACTTTAGTTAGTGTGTAATGTTGTTGTTAGAGTATAAATAAAATCTGTAAAATGTTAAAGCTCAAAGTTCAATGCCAAGCGAGATATTTTATTTAACAGAAGTCGCCTACATCGAACGGCCAGTTTGGACTACATCCCTCTACTTCCTTCTTTAATGACGTCACTAAAACAGTTTTTTGACTAACCTCCGCCCACAGGAATACACATGAGTTGCGTTTGTAGAGTGTGTTTGTCGCCATGTCGTCGAAACGCTGTTATTTTCATCCCGCAGTCCAATCACCGGGTCTGATTCCGGCTCAAATTGATAGGGTAAAATTAAAGACATGTTTACAATAACACTGAGCGCGTGCATCTCCACGTTATGGTAAGAGGCGTGAACTTTCCGGGCAAGGTTCGCTAAGCTGCTGTCGAATCACAACACAGGAACCGCTGGCACAATCAGAACTCGTTACGTATTTCTGAAGGAGGGACTTCATAGAACAAGGAAGTCATCAGCCCGTTTTTATGACAGTGGAAACAGCGGTATACAGATAAGTAAATTATGTGAAAAATACTGTGTTTTTTTACATGCGAAACATGAACACGTGTTATATTGCACACTATAAACACAATCAAAGCTTAAAAAAAAACACGAAAAACGGGACCTTTAAAGTACTTTATTGGCATGATTGTGTTTATGTAATATTGCCAAAGCATTATACACAAAACAAGTAATGACAAGAAAAAATAACTGAACACATATCAAAAAAAGTATTAAAATAAGGTGCTAAGTAATGAAAAAAAAATACATTTTGTATAATATAAAATAGACTTATGAATGAAAATAATACTGTAATATATACACACGGATAGTCTTTGATTATATTGTTAAAGGCAAATCTCTTTTTCTTCTCTTATCTGCTTATTTCTTCTCGTCCTCTGATTTGTCTCTCATCATCTCATTTCTTCTGCATCTCTTCTTTTCACTGATTTTTTCTCTGCTCATTTCTTTGCTTCTGGACTCTTCTTGTCTGTTTTGTCTCCTCTCCTCTCTTTTCCTTCTTTTCACTTCATCACCTCTTCTAACTCTTCTATTCACTCTCATTTCATCTCTTCCTCTCATCTTTTTCCTGTCACTTCTCGTGACGTCTCGTCCTTCTCATTTTTGTCTTGTCTCATTTTTTCTCATTTTGTCTCTTTTGTCTGCTCAACTTTTCTAACTCTTCTCTTCATTCTCATTTCATCTCTTCCTCTCATCTTTTTCTCATAATTTCTCATCACGTCTCTTTTCTTCTCATTTAGTCTCTTCTCATTTTCTTCTTTTCTCATCTTTTTCCTTTTGTTTCATCTTTTCTCACTTCATCTCTTTTCTACTATTTCAGTTTCTTGCCGTTTCTTCTCATCTCTTTTCATTTCATTGGACCTTATGTCTTCTTGTCTCTTCTCATTTCTCTTCTCCTTTTTATTTATTTCTAATTTTCTGTATTTTATTTCTTCTCATTTTGTCTCTTTTGTCAGTTTGATTTTTCTAACTTTTCTCTTCATTCTCATTTCATCTCTTCCCCTCATCTTTTTCTCATCACGTCTCTTCCTTTTCATTTTTGTCTCATCTCTTTTCTTCTCATTTCTTCTCATTTTCTTCTCTGCTCATTTACTCTCTTCTTATTTCGTCTCTTCTCTACTATTTGTTTCAGTTTCACGTTTTTTCTCATCTCTTTTTATTTCATTTGCTCTTTTGTCTTCTTGTCTCGTCTCTTCTCCTTTGATTTATTTCAAATTTTCTAGATTTATTTAATTTCTTCTCATTTTGTCTCTTTTGTCAGCTCAACTTTTCTAAATCTTCTCTTTAAGCTCATTTCATCTCTTCCTCTCATCTCTTTCTCATCACGTCTCCCTACTCATTTTTGTCTTGTCTCATTTTTTCTCATTTTGTCTCTTTTCTCTTTTCTTCATTCTCATTTCATCTCTTCCTCTCATCTTTTTCTCGTCACGTCTCTTTTCTTCTCATTTAGTCTCTTCTCATTTTCTTCTTTTCTCATCTTTTTCCTTTTGTTTCATCTTTTCTCACTTCATCTCTTTTCTACTATTTCAGTTTCTCGTCGTTTCTTCTCAGCTCTTTTGTCTTCTTGTCTCGTCTCTTCTCCTTTGATTTATTTCAAATTTTCGATATTTATTTCATTTCTTCTCATTTTGTCTCTTTTGTCAGCTCAACTTTTCTAAATCTTCTCTTTAATCTCATTTCATCTCTTTTTCTCATCACGTCTCCCTTCTCATTTTTGTCTCGTCTCTTTTCTTCTCATTTTGCCTCTTTTGTTAGTTTGATTTTTCGAACTCGTCTCATTTCATCTCTTCCCCTCATCATTTTCTCATCACTTCTCATAACGTCTCTTTCTTGTCATTTTTGTCTCATCTCTCATTTTCTTCTCTTCTCTGCTCATTTACTCTCTTCTTATTTCACCTCTTTCTTGTCTCCTCTTATCCTTTTCCCTTCATTTCATCTCTTTTCACTCCATCTGTTCTCTACTATTCTTTTCTTGTGTTTCTCATTTCGTCTCATCTCCTTTCATTTCATTTGCTCCTTTGTTTTCTTGTCTCTTCTCCTCTTTTCTCTTCTCCTCTTATTGTAATCTTCAAAAAAAGAAGACAAGAATATTTTAACCCTCCAGAATATCATCAATTTTTCCTCCCACAAAACACACAACAACACCCAACTGAAGAACACAGCAGGCCACATCACACATTCATTTTTTTTTTTTTGGCGTGCATGTATGAAAACACATTTTCACATTTTGTGTCGTCTCTCTGTAGGCCGCCTGTGTCTCGTGTGCACCACATAAGTTTGCGTCTGTGTGTTATACCATATTAAAGCGCACGCAAAACCTTTTGGTTTATTTAGATAAAGACATTCCCAAAACCACACAGACGGATCTCCGCAGAACAGAATCAAATCTCAGGAAGCGTTTGATAACGAGAGGAATGAGATGATTGCATCACCTTGTCTTCCACCCGTTTCTCTCTTTTTCTCCCTCTCTGCCTCTTGATATCTTTTTAAATCCAGAGAGAACGGAAGATTTCATTTCTTCCTCCATATGTAATCAACATCAAACACGCTCGCGCACTTTGTCTCGCTCCCGACGACACTTTCCATCATTTCGCGCAGTCTCACCTGTGTCATCAATTAGAGTGTCTCTGCGCACAATGCATTATGGGAAGGAGTTCAGAGCTGTCAGGCATCATGAAGCGTTATCGTGCGTGCACGCAGCAGGAGTAATGCGAGGCGTCTGCGGTGTCAAGCGTTCTGTTTAATGTGATTCTCTCTCTAGTACTGTAACTCTCTTTCTGCGGCTGCTGTTTACCATACAATAATACAACAAGTGTGTGTTTGAAGAGTGACTGCTCTGTGCGCTTATGCGGGCTGAAGGGGACGGCACGTCACCGCCTATAAACTCATTTCAGACTGAAACCCTTTCTTGTTAAGAGACATTGCGTTACTGTGTTTGACCTGGAGCGGGTTAGATTGACAGAGTGAGTTTTATCCTGCGGGTGTGGATGATTTGGAGAATCTTTCGTAATGGTGAGAAACATGATTCTGGTAAGGGTCAAACATGGGACTATAGCTTTATATACATTATACTTTGTCCACCAATCTCACGTTTTGGGAAATCATTAAAACTTTTTAAAGATCAGTCCCTGTTTACTTGTTTTTAATACAACACTCTTAAAAATAAAGATGGGGTTTATTTGCGGTGATACCGCAGAAGAACCAGTGAATAGTAAACGGTTCTTTAGATAACAATTTTCTTTTTATTACTGTGAAGAACATTTTTAGAACCTTTTTTGGGTATAAAGAACCTTGTGTGCATTAAAAGGTTCCACACTTTTAAAAATAAAGGTTCTTTACTGGCATCTATGCATGGTTCCATGAAGAACCATTAACCTCAATGGAACCTTTACGTTCCACAAAAGATTCTTTATAACGATTTTTAAAATGTTCTTCACACTAAAAAAAAAAGGGTTCTTTTAAGAACTGTTCACTAAAAGGATCTTTGGGGAGCCAAAAATGGTTCCATGAATTTTGAAGGTTCTTCATAGAACCATCAATGCTAATAAAGAAACTTTATATTTAAGAGTGAAGTTCGGGGTCTTTTTGTGAATGATTCATAAGTCCACATTTTAATAACAAATTTCCCTTTTCAGCTCAAGTCACCTATTCATAGTTTTCAGTCACGTGACTGCCACGTAGACCTGGAGGGCAAAACATGCAACTGAATTACGGACCAGTCAATTTTCCATCTCAAAAGAAGAAAATCAAATACATGTGAACGAAACGCAAGTTTTGGGCACTTGTGATCCATGTACAGCACCTACTGCAGAATTTCAACTATTAAAAACAGTTGGATGTTCTAAAACGTATTGTGAAAAACACTTAAAGTCCCTTAATGCACTAAAACTGTGATGATAAAAGATCGAATTCAGTATAAACCTTTTAGAAGATGCATACTAATATACAGAGCAGATGAAGCCAGAATATAAACACACAAAGCACAGGTTCTCGTTAAGTTAACCATTCTAAAGAAAATGCTTAATGAGAAACTGTGCTTTGTGTTTATATTCTGGATTCATTTGTTTGCGTGTATATTAGTATGCATCTTCAATAAGGCTTATCCTGAATTTGGTCTTTTTACATCACTGGCGAAGGAATGAAGGAAAGCCTTGTTCTGCCCTCCAAGTGGGTGTTCCTATAAGGGTGTGACGTCATGTGAAAACTATGAATAGGCCGCAAGGTTATTTGAAAATTTTCAGGCAACTGGTATGGTTGTATAGTCCTTTTAATGTCTTATCATTTGACATAGAGGCATTAACATTGGGGTACATGGCGATGCTCCTGAGGATGAACTTGACCTTCAGCGTCCCGGTCACCGTCTTAGTTCCCAGCATGTTGAGGCTCAAAAAAATGTAGGCTGATTCCTGGGATAAAAAACATAAAATCAGTTTTCCAAACTGTCATTCAGGCTCCATCTGGTATAAAATGCCATTTTTCACGAACCTGCTTCAACAAACCTTTAAAGGGGACCTCTAATGCCCCTTTTACAAGAATGTGTCTATGAAGTTTCAGCTCAAAATACCCACAGATCATTTATTATAGCCTGTTAAATTTGCCCCTGTTGGGGTGTGAGCAAAAACACACTTTTTTGCTGCTGCTCCCAGACGCTTTTCAGAAGAGGGCGGAGCTTTAACAGCTCATGCTTTGGTTGCTCAACAACAACAAAGTTGGAGAATCTCACGCAGCCAAAATGAGGATTGTCAGTAACGGTGTTCAGCCTTACATTGTTCAAAGCGGAGTCGACACTGATGGAGAGACTCAGGAAGAAGTTACAACTTTTAGACATTTCTGAATGGTTAGTGGATACATTTGATGCTGAGATTGATGAAGAGATTGTTGAATAAAGTCATTATTTTGTTTTGTTTGTGCGCACAAAAAGTATTCCTGTTGCTTCAATGAAATTAAGGTTGAACCACTGTAGTCTCGTTGACCGTTTTAACAATCTCTTTAGTACCTTTCTGGACCTTGAAACTGGATTTCATCAAAAATATCTTAATTTGTGTTCTGAAGATGAATGAAGGTCTTACAGCTGTGGAACGGCATGAGGGTGAGTAATTAAAGACAGAAATTTCATTTTTGGGTGAACTAACCCATTAACTAGTGCTTTCAAAATGAGTAATAATCGCGTCTAACGTAAAAGTTTGTATGTGTTTGGGTATATATACACACATATATTTACAACAAGCATGATCCCAACATCTGAATAGAATTGTTTAATAGTAACAATATTTCTGATGCTTGAGAATTCTTCATTTCATCTTGTCAGGTTGTTATTGCAGTAATATTGTCACAGTCCTCAGTGTGTGTGTGTGTGTGTGTTTAAACTCAGATTGACTGATAGAGGCTTCAGGGAATTTGCTCATGGCTTTTGCCTATAACCTTTATATAAAACCAGGTTTTGATTTGAAACGTCTCACTGGCACCCGTGACACTGCATTTCAGGAATGAGTTTGCTGAGTGTTTCTGCAAAAGCCAGACATGCGTCTCTTCAGACAGTTGGCTGTTTGGGTTATCTTCCTCACATCGAGAAGCTGTGAGTTATCATGCTGTGTGTGAGAGAATGTGATATTGTCTCTGTGGCGAGTGGGAAGGTCTGCGCCGCGTAATTAGAATATCGGCTCCTGTGTTGTGACTGGCTTCTTTGAGCGAGCTCACCTGTGTGCTTCCTGCTCATTAGCATTCTCATGCATATTAATAAGGAGCAGAGGCACAGCACGCCCTAGCTTGGCCGCAGGGCATCATGGGAGATTACTTGCATGAGTAATCCCGCTGACTGGAGTTGGTCCAGAACTCCACAGCTGTCTGTCAAAGCGCAGGCGGGCAGAAGGGCATCAGGGTGTGGCGGGGCAGGGCAGTAAAGGGCTAGCGTTTAGCATGGGCTTAGCATTAGCTCATCAGGGATGAAGACAGTCTCTTTTTGAATCGTAATGAGATCGCTTACAGGATTTTTAAAGGCAGTTTTGCTGATTAGCTTCAATTTAGTTCAGGATTCTGCTCTCTAAATGTCTAAACTAATGCTGTTTGCTCTCTGATGTATCTTTTCCAACATGTAATTCTACCTGTTGACATCTCAGATTCATTAGTGCAAGAAGAAATGTAGTGCTGAACTACAAAAACATGTTTCTGAGGCGAGAGAATCACTTTAATCGCATGTTTCATGTACAATACCATTCAAATATTTGGGGTCATTATGGTTTTTTTAATGTTTTTGAAAGAAGTCTCTTATTCTTATTTTAAAATGTAATTTATTCCTGTGATCAAAGCTGAATTTTCAGCATCATTACTCCAGTCTTCAGTGTCACATGATCCTTCAGAAATCATTCTAATATGCTGATTTGCTGCTCAAGAAACATTTCTGATTATTTTCAATGTTGAAAACCGTTGTACTGCTTCATGTTTTTGTGGAAACTGTAATATATATTTTCAGGATTATTTGATGAATAAAAAGTCCAAAAGAACAGCATTTATTTGAAATAGCAAACTTTTGTAACAATATAAATGTCTTTACTGTCACTTTTGATCTTTTGAATTAAAATATGAATGTATTAATATTTGTATTAATCATAAAAGTGGTCTATATGACTCTTGCAATATATTCCACTTTTAAAGTTATATGATATGATTCAGACTGGACTCTGAACAGACTTTTATTCTGGATTTGCATGTCTTTTTGAAAGTTTTAGTTCCCATTCAGAGTAAAAAGTTTTAGTTCCCAAAAGAGTGACCAGCACAATTCACAAATCATATTTTCTCCTTTTTTTGTTCCACAGAAGAAAGAAAGGTCATATAGATGGTTTGAAACATCACAAGAGTGAGTAAAACATATATTTATATTTAGTAAATAAATGTATATACTGAATCTTCATTTTTGTGTGTTAGTTTCACTCTTAGAAGAAAAGGTTCTGTTAGGGCTTCCCATCATGGGAACATTTTATGGATTTAGTTTTAATTCATTAATTTTGATTTAATTCATTTTTTATTGTGATTTAAATTGATTGAATTAAACTGCTCATAAACATACTTTATCGCTAGAAAAAAATAAATAAATAACCCTTTTAAACATAAAAGTATTATGTAATCATTTAAGGACATTTTTCATTGTATGGAACCTTTTTGTCCTAAAGGGTTCTTTTAAGTTGAGTTGAGAACCCTAGAGTTCTATATAGAACCCCAATGAACTTTTTATTCTAAGAGTGTTCCTTTAAATGTGATGACACGTGTTGCTTCATTGCTCATGACCTACACACAGAAGAAGACAGTTTCTTTCACAGTAAAACATCTTTATGTTAGGTTAACCAGCAATGCCATCAAAGGGAAGGTAACATGTAATTCATCTTGTTCTAAAACCATCTAACTGCAGCCTACAGGCAATTCATTTATGAAGAAATCAACAGCCAAGTTGATCCCAACTGATCCTAGAATCAAGTGTCTGTGTGTAGTTATTATTCTATAGCCTTCATGTATCATATCTGAGAATACATACAGTGTTAATCATACTGTAAAAAAAGAAAAAAGTGTACGATATATACCTGAAGGAATTTTCCCTATTGATTTTTTTTTGTTAGTTTTTTTTGCAGGTGTTTTACCTGTATTTTGAATTACGCATTGAATTTGTCTTGTGTTTAGGGTTATTGGAATGTCCATTAAATTACTGGATAATGTCCTGGCAGAAAATTACCAGTAGGCCTACATTTTCCATTTTTATTTTTTACATTTGATATCTTAATCGACTCTATTTATTTACTTTCTTCATGCATGTTCCCAGTCTTCTCGTGAACGGTTCATCAATGCATGTTGTTCCAGGGTCTTTCAGTGCATGAAACTACTTTTCTTTTCAGCAGACGTCACAATGAAGGAAGCAGTGTTTTAAAAGAGAAGTACACATTCAGATCTGACTGCATTCTGGTACGCATACTTAACACCCTGTTTTCATCATCCAATAAGTTCCCAGTAGATTAAATCAAGTCCTTCCCCACCTCTTTTTCTCATTTAGCATTCGGTTTCTCTTGAAAATATTACATTACCAAAGTAAAATTATTTGCAAATGCTGATTCATGTTGACTCGACATTCTCTAGACCTAAACGCTGTTTCCATTCATTTGCTTTCTAAAGGCAGCCAAATTAAAGGTTATGTATTAAAGATTTTTTTATGTTAAAATACATTCTTTTAACCCAGTTTATTGTTCATTGACTGCTATTAGTATGTCATTAATGGGTTTATCTCCCCCAAAAGTGTAAACATCGAGCCTCCCGGCCACCATCAGATCTGACAGATCTCAGATCTGTCAATCTCTTTCCAGCTCAACATGGGCCCTGTCCCAAATGGCGCACTTCATGTGGACTTTCGGTCTCGTGGACTTAAATTGCGCGTGCTCGCCGAGTCTACGAGTCCGTAGGCCGTCCCATTCAGCATTTTAACGCTCTGAAGTGTGCTCAGCAGCGCCCCCTTTGTATCCTTGAAGCGGTCTTAAAAAATGTGACACTTTGAGCACTGTTGAGTGGATTCGTAAACACCTCTGATTGGCCATTGTGTTCTTGCACTCATCAGATATGTCTGTGATTGGCTTCAGTGATGAATGCATGGGAGCGTTTGAATTTGAAAGCGTTTTGAAAGCAGGAGCGTTTGAAAGCAGGCGTTTATCAGTGGACTGGTCCACAATAGATGCCTGCTTTCAAACGCTCCCGTGTCACGGTGTATCTGTGTAAGCACTCGGTGAAGAGCGTCATTGATGACTATTTACAACGTCTTTGAAGCGTTGATCTTTAAAGCCAATCACGACATATCCGATGAGTGCGTCAACACACGTGCCAATCAGAGGTGTTTACGAATCCGCTCAACAGTGCTAAAAGCATTACATTTTTTTAATTTCAGTACTGACCTGGTACCAAAGTCATTACTTTTGACAACTCTACGTCAAAGCGAACGTGGCATTGCAATGGACGCTTCAATACATCATCATCATGCACCCATTCAGAGAGACAAATGTTGCAGTTTATATTGTTTACTTTTATGTGTCCAGTGTAGACAGCCTCAAATATTTGTGGCGCGTCATGCCAAAAAATGCACCCGGTGCAGAAACTGATATTTTAAAGAAAGTTGGTAACCAGACAGTTGACAATAGCCATTGACTTCCATAGTATTTTATTTTTCCTACTATGGAAGTCAATGGCTACCGTCAACTCTTTGATTACCAACATTCTTCAAAATATCTTCTCTTGTGTTCAGCAAAAGAAAGAAATTCATACAGGTTTGGAACAACTTGAGGGTGAGAAATGATGACAGAATTTTCATTTTTGGGTGAAGTGAACTATCCCTTTAAGTAAAGTCCATAGAAGAGATGATTGCTGTATCATTTAATAGAGAACAATGCAAGATTGGCGTGTTTCAATTGTGTTTATTCATCAATGTTTATCTCTGTGGTACAGAAATGAGATTCCACATTTGCTGGAAATTGAATGTTTGGAATGAAGTGTTGCAGAAGAGCAGTATTGATCGGTCCTGTTCCAGCTCTCTGAAGTTTATTAGTGTTTCCACATCATCAGATATATGAAAGTGTATGCCAAATATATATGTGTGTGTGTGTGTGAGAGAGAGAGATAGAGACAGAGTGAGAGGTAGGGAGCACAGTGGGGTTCACATACTGTGTGAATACTAATTCAGCTCTCTTGGCAGGTCAGGGTCCCTCTCCTCTCGACATTTACCCATCTGCACCGCAGCACACACTCTCACACTCAGCTCCTGTGGATTACCTAGGCCGCAGGACAGAGCCGTTTCTATGGAAACCTCATAGCAGGCCGCATGAGTTAACCGTACACCTCTTGTAAAGTCTCTCCTCTAGGAGTGTGTGTGTGTGTGTAAAGCACACAGCGCTGGGTGAACTGCACTCCGACCTGTCACTCAGGTAATTATTGTACTCTTTAATGAAAGACAGAAAGTCTTTCTTTTCCTGAAGATGGTTTTATGGTAAAGCTTATCAGTGACTAGATGACACCTGCAAAACACCTCAAAGAAACACTGGAACCACACATTTTACTCATTCGAAATGCATTAAGCTGAGCAGATTATGATACATACGATACCGAGTCTTACCGAGGCTGCATTTATTTGATCAAAAATGCTGAAAATAGTAATATTGTGAAATATTAATACAGTTTAAAATAACTGTTTTCTGTCTGAATATATTGTAAAATGTAATTAATTCCTGTGATCAAAGCTGAATTTTCAGCATCATTACTCCAGTCTTCAGTGTCACATGATCCTTCAGAAATCATTCTGATATGATGATTTGCTGCTCAAGAAACATTTATTATTATTATCAATGTTGGAAACAATTGTGCTGCTTCATATTTTTATAGAAACAGATACATTTTTCCCAAAAATACTTTATGAATGGAAAGTTCAAAGGAACAAAAGAAATCTTTTGTCTTTTCATTCCACTTTTGATCAATTTATTGCATCCTTGCTAATAAAAGTATGAAATTCTTCCATAAAAACAAAAAATAATTACTAACCCCAAACTTTTGATGATGTACAATACTGTATATTAAAGATGCACCGATACTAAATTTCTCCACCAATATCGATACTTTTATATCTTCTTTTAAATTAATGATAATTTCATTATAATTAATAATTAATCATATTTTTAATTATTATATTTTGAAAGAAATGCAAATAAAAACTTTATTCTCTCCATTTTATCAACTTGTTTCAGAGTATCTGGTATCACATTACTCAACACATTACTCAAATTAATATTGATACACATTAACTAAATTCTGAAGATGAAATTAAAATTTCTTAACTTTCTGAATGTTATTAATTCATATAATTACTATTAATATTGAATGTCAAACAGGTTTCTTAGCATTTTCTTTACACAAAGCCCAAATGCTGTGTTTTTTCCTGCCCTCTTTTGATTGACAGGATATATCGGCCCTGACTATTGGCTGTTTTTAAACTATCGGCTATCAGCCGTGGAAATTTGCTTTTGTCGGCCAATACTGATTATTGGCCGATATATCGGTGCATCTCTACTATATATATTCCGGGTTCAGAACAAGTTTAATTTAATCTACAACAATTGTGGCATAATGTTGATTACCACAAGCATTAACTTGTCTCCACATGTCCCTCCTTTTCTTAAAAAAAAAAAAAAAAAATGAAAATAAAATCTGGGTTAAAATTGCTATGCAAGTGAAAGGGTCGGCTATCTGTAAATGTTAAAATAATCACTTTCAGTAACAATATGAGTGTTATGATTATGTTTTTAGTATGAAACAATCACTAAGCTTTTCTGTTTGAAGTTATCGACTTTACAACTTTGTGTCCATGACGACGCAATGATGTAAAAACCCTAAAATCCCAAAACGAAAAAATTATTGTTTAAACAGCTTTACGGCTCAAATAATACACAATTTAAACAGAAAAAAATTAACGAAAGTGCATTTATAAAATTATGTCACATCTTAAATCCTCCCAAAATTTTACTTCCATTGTAAGTGCCTCACCGTAAACGAAAAGGATGGACATGTCAAAATTATTGTTATTTATAGTAAACAACATTATGCCACAAATGCTGAGAACTTCACTTGCCTTAGCTTAACTTGTATTAATCCGAAATATTCCTTTTAAAGGAGTTTGCGTGCATTTACACAGTATAGTATTTGTATAAATTGTACAATTACACATTGTTATTGTACATATATAGGCTGCGATACAGCAGGTTACACAAAATATTACAATACACAATCACGTTTAATTACAGAGTTCATGTTACAGTGTGGAATTATTCTGCTTGTTATTATACAGTTTTTGTTATTGTAGTTGATTACGTTAGCATGTAATGTGACGTGAACATCGCCAAAAAATCAACAGGTAGCTGCGAAACTAAACCAAGACCATGTTAGTGCATTTCATGTGATGACAACAGTAATGAGAACAGAAAAACGGACGGATGTTGTCATTTCAAGCCATTTTCAGCCATCTGATATTGTGTGTCAAAGTGTTTATCGGAAGCGGTGTTAATGTCATAATGTCTATACGAGACGGGGTATATTACAGGGTATCTGACATTGAGTGTGCGCTTGTGTGTGTGTAGGTTACCATTTGATTGACAGGTGAGCAGAGTCTCAGTGCTCTGGGCTTCATAATCAGCAGCTTTATTCCGAGCACAAAGGATTGTGGGAAGAGAGGGATGAGAGAAGCCGAGAAGTGCAGAATAGTAAAATTCCCGGAGGAGAGGAGGGGTTGCCTTCTCTCCTTTGTTTATTTCTTTGCTTTCCTTTGAACAGGTTCTCAGTGTGTGTGTTTTTGGGAGCGCAGGTAGTGTATTTGGTGTATTTTTGAGTATGTGCACTTCTCTGTGTGTGTATGTCTGTGTTTTTTGAAAAGAGTGTTGTTCTCATTATGACTGATAGATCAAAAGCACGATTAATTTCTGAGCACGTCTTCCCTGGTGCTGTTGCTCCAGCTGTTCAGTGCTGCTCATGCTGATAAAACAGCCTCTGTGATTGGACGAACTCTTAGTCAGTCAATCAAATGTGTGGGTGTGTCCAGGTGGCGGGGGCTTGGTGTTATTTTTTTTGTCTTTTTCCTGCATTATTTTATTGTTTCCTGTCCCCCCCGAGTGTTTTTATAACATTCATCTGGATATGTAGGGGTGGGCGATATACCAGTAGACACAAATAATCGATAGAGATTTTAGACTATCGTCTCTATTGCGGTTATGCTCATGTGATGCTTATCATTTGAATGCGTTTTTAACAAGCGAATTTAAACCATTGAAGTGCAATAAGCAGCGGAAGAGAACTCTTTGCTAAATGCACGTGCTGTCTGAGAGACTAGAGACTAGTTTCCGAGAGCTGTCTGAGTGAAGCGCACACGTAAAGCTGCTGCTCATAGAGCGTGTGAGTACTGAACTGAGTTCTTTTTGCTGCCTCATTGGGCTTGAACAGTCAAATACACACACACTTATGTGTCAAAATGCCCGTCTTTGCAAGTATCCTCGTAAACACAGTCATTTATATATCTAAAGTGAACGAACAGTTGAGAAAGAAAACACGTGTATCAGTATATTGGATCCGTGCATTCGCTCTTAAAGTGACAGCAGCCTAATAAACCTGCTGCTGTCTGTCATTAATGTTAATCAAACAACAAACGAGAGAAAATCTCTCACTGCTGTTGACTGAATCACTTTTTTTACTTTAATAAGAATTTGATTTACATGGTGAAGACAATGTTTTTATGCAATGTTTTTATACATTTGATTATTTTATGCAATTTAGCCGATGTAGTATTTCTTATTTCTAGTGCTTGAAGTTTTTTAGGTCAATTTAATTTTTGTCTTTGTTCTGTTGTAGTTTGTAGTTCATTTCTTTGTTCTTATTTTATCATTGACTGTTTACTCGTCCTCTGTACGCTTGAGAGTTTTTTGTTTTTTTTTAATTAGTTTTATAAAGTGACAAGAATGATAAAATGTCAATGGTATAAATTTTTTTGATATAACCTTATTCAAAGCAAAAATAACTATATTGTGATATATCATTATCTTGATTATAAAATTACTCATATTGTGTTATAAAATTTTGCTCAAATCACCCACCCCTATGGATACGTGAAATATATTTTAATTTAAATTGCAATTTTAATCTGTTGTAGAATGTGTATATTTGCTAACTCATTCTGTCTTCCTAATTAATGAGGTTAAGCACTTTTTAAGTTAAACATTACTATTTCTTCCTTGGATTAATCACTTTTGCTTGTTGTTTTGGATCAATGAATTATTGAAAAATAAAGTAAATGTTGCACTGGACCATTAGTGAGTTGATGCTACTGCTGCTCAAACTTTCCAACCTCTCCGGGCAGCTGTGTTTTTCCAGTGAAGGTTTTATTCAAGGCGGCGTTTCTCAGAACTGCTGCTGAAACTCATTTACTTCAGCTCCAGGAAGTCAATAGCATCACTTCTCTTTCCTTTCTGCTTTTTCTTTTCTCTGTTTCGTCAGATCTACTTAGTATGTTCAGAATGTTTCTCGCCTGTCAGTCTGTTTATTATTTTCATTGCATCTCTTTTTCCGTTTCTGTCTGTCCATCCATGTGTTTCTGGAAGGATTTGACAATGAGAAATGTTTCAAGTGATCTTTGCTCAGTTGCTGTAGCCAATAAACGGCAGCTTCGGGTGATTGTTCATAAACAAAAACAGAATACAAACCCAAATCATCCAGAGTAAATGTTCGTCGTTAGAGCGTTTGAAACTCGAGTTTTCCCGCTTAAAAGGTGCCATATTTTCTAATATTTACAATATCCCTGTCTGTCTGTCTCTTTCTCTACCAGTTCAAATGTCGTGTATGTGATTTTTCTCTTGTTTTGGCTGCTGATTAAGCTCATATCCATAAACAAAACGACCTCGTTTAACAGATTACAAAGGAATTACACGATCAAAGAGCAAAAGTCAGGATGTGGGAGAGAGAGAGCGAGTGTGTGAGGAGATTGTTTGTATGTGAGACACAGACAGAGAGAGATACACCTCTTGCCCTGCTCTATCTGATTTCGGAATCCATTTTGTGCTGAATGAACGTAACAGCTAATCCCGCCCTCTGGTACAGGCCTGAGGGTCTCTGACACTCTCTCTCACACACACACACACACACACACAGCAGACACACTGGATTTAAATGCATTCAAAGAACCATCATTTTGTTACATTCCAACATGTTTTTATAAATGCACACTGTTTTGTGAATGAATGCTGACTTGCACTAAATATGATGTATCCTTGTGTGTTTTTAAGAGGACAGGTTGCACTACAAAGTACACTAATCATTAGATTTACTATTTGCTTTATTTGACAATTTGTAGCATCCTATTTACTTTTAAAAAGAAAGTCCTTTGACATGAGTATGCCACCCCACTTGAATATTATCCATTCTAATTGGATTTCAGTGAAAATAGTGTTGCCATTTGAACTGGTTTGAGTTGAATCAGATTTTAGTGGTTTTGAACTGCACACGTTGTCACAGATACTTTATGGAAGCTAAACAGGTAAAACATACAGTAAAGAATACACGTCTAAAAATAAATGTTCCAAAAGAAGGTTTTTGCAGTGATGCCATTTTTGGTTCCCCAAAGAACCTTTCAATGAACGGTTCTTTACAGAACCATTTTTGTCTCGTGTTAAGAACGTTTTAAAAATAAAAAGAACCTTTTTCCACTATAAAGAACCTTGAATGGAAAGATTCCATGGATGTTAAAGGTTCTTCATGGAACCATGTAAAGAACCTTTAGTTTTAAGAGAGTAGAACAACTTTAACCATCAAGGGTTCGTCTACTGATATGTCATGATTAGTGATGACTTAGATGCGACCTGCTTTACTGTTGCTGTAAAACTTTTAATAAATGTAGGATGGATTGTAACTTTAGGAATTTCATTATAAACAACAACTAACTTTTATTAATGATTGTTTTTATCTTGTTGAATAAGCTTATTGAATAACCTCTGCTAAGAAGGATAAGAGATCTAATGACAGATCATCTCGATTATTAGATGAAATGGATTAAACTGGGTCTAGATTAAAAGAATCAAACTACATCTTTAATCACTGAAATGGCCATTCGACATGAAAGCAGGCTGTTCATTTATTATAAGTGAGTTTTCCTCACTGTGTAGCTCTGCCTCTGGTGAACATAATGAAGTATTGATCCATTTTCATGCCGAAAATGGACTTTAATGTAACTTTTTCTGGTCAACTGCACAAGCTGTCCTCTTCAGGTTGGGGTAATTTTTGAATTATCCAATTTTAGCACATAAAGGGCTTTTAAAATAGAGGTATTTGATATATGATAACTGGTTATGTACAGTCTTGGAATGGTGTTAGAGATTTACATTGCTCTAAAACTGACCGGAGTATGACTTCCAGAAGTTTGGTGAGTTCACCGGACCGTAAAGCTCCGTTTGTAACGGACCTTTGACTCGGAAATAATGAAGAAATGAGACGGAAACAAACGATGACAGAAGTTAAATACTGTGTCATCAAGCAGATGCTCATATGTAGAATTTATTGCTTTAATTTGTCAGAAATTACAAGCTCGATGGAAAATAAATGTTTCGACATGTCTTTTAGCTAAATATTTTTTATGTAGGCCTAGGCTAACTTTGGGCTTACACAGGCTACATTTTATTAGCTAGCCTATATGAATTAGCTATTATCATTGTTTTTTTTTTCGAAGATTTTATATTATGGTGTAAAACAATTGCGAGGCCTTCCATTACGTTTTTGTGACTTTTTGTTTGTGTGCGTGCATGCGTGTGTGTGTGTGTGTGTGTGTCTCAACGGTCTACCGTTATTTTGGCAGATTGCTCTTTTTAATTAACGCTCATTTTGCGCGCATCTGGCACGTGTCTAGATTTAAATTATTTTTTAAGATTCAGTTTAGTTCACTCAAGGAAAAATAATACACTGACGGTCAGTGTTGTTTGTTGAATTAATAAATAGCTGGTCATTTCAAGACACCTCATTTGGCACATATTTTGACAGATCTGGAAGGCGGGAGAAAAACTACCGTTATTAGTTTAAATCCTCTCGTACGTTTTTGATAAACCGTTTGGGTGGTTACAGTCTTTCACTGACCATTTATTGATTCTACTTAGGAATCTTAACGAAAAGAACCAAACAATGCAGCGGAGGCCTAATCGTGGGTTGTTTGAGGTAAATGTAGTGTCTAATCATGTAGGCCTATTGTCATGACATAAACAAAGTTTAACGTTATATATTTACATTGAAACAGCACAGTGAAATTAACCAAATATTTCGTGTTTTTGTGTCAACAGAGAGAAAATTAATTTAGTGCACTTCATTAAATTCACCACGCGCTGAAACTGACGCTGCGCCCCTCCCCCTCCAAATCTATTAGCATATAAAACTCTGTGTGTGTGTGTGTGTGTGTGTGTGTGTGTGTGTGTGTGTGTGTGTGTGTGTGTGGTAAATGTAGGTCACATCGATGAGGACTGCATACTTTGTAATTAGAATTATCTCGTAAACACCTTATTCCGTGTTTTCCAGTGTAGAGAGCTGGAGAGCCGTTACTTAACGGACGCCGACACCATATTGAGCCGCGAGCTTTACTCTCACATCCTCAGCTAGATGAACTTAATTTGGCCAGTGGTCAAACAAACGTTATTGTCAACATATAATGTATGAACTTGAGTTTAATTAAAACGTTTTGATTTTCGTTATCACTATTATATTTCCAGATTCACAGCACTTATAATTTTAGCTTTTGCTAGATCACTGGTTTCAAACTTAATAGGCTATTTAGGAAAAATTCAAGGAACGCCCTGAGAAACTTTTTTGAAATGGTCGATTTTTTTCTTTTTTAAAGATATAAAGTCAAGGCTAATAAGCAGATCTGGTTAAATATGACGTTTGAACCATAATATCCAGCAATTTAGCAAGCCGATCTGCTCATAGATTAGCCATCGTAAAATCGCAAAATGACTAAAGTTGAATAAAACGCCATGTTTACACAGATATGGATATCAGTCTTCATGTTGTCTGTCAGTGTTTTCGTTTCATAGGCTAAGCCTTCTTCATATTTATGTTTTGAAAACATTTCGATCTTGCATGTTGATATGGTTTTAAATGAATTCAGGTTTTTATGAGTCACCAGTTTGTCTTGGCTCATGATTGTTGATGCCCCAAATGACAGTTCTTATGATCTTGTGGCAGCCAGCTGCCAGTCACCGTTTGGGACGCTTTTAATCCAATGTTAAATCAATTACAGTCGACTCTGGGCCAAACTACACTGGGATGGACACCTCCTCTAAAGTTTCATTTTGCATCTGTTATTTTTATTTCTAATTTTCCATGGATTGGTGGCGGATTTACGTGTCGAAACGATCTCGAGCAGCATCCAGACCGAACAGATGGACTGAAGCCCTGACCGGTACAGCGTGCATATGTGCATCCGCTGCTGTGCGCGTTAAGCCCTATTAAGACCGTCTACCGTGCAACTGGTGCTTTTCTCAATCCCGCGAGCTCTCGCAGACTACACAAGCGAAAGCTTCTAATCCCTCACGTGAGAGGACTGGTTCTCTCGCGCTCACATCGTGTAATTTACAGTCTGCCTGGAGGCCCTAGATATATATCTGAAACCAGACCGTGTTATTTCATAAGAGCCTCCTGCTGGGCGATTCATTTCCGCCGTCACCTCGAGACCTTTAAAGTGCATTTACAGCACAACAACCAGCTCATTTTACTACACTATTCTGTTTTTGTTACGCAACACACCGTTTGTTAACTACATTTGTGTTAGTCGCATTAAAAATCGCTATGATTTTATTAGCCTAGCTGATTAGCCTACATTGTGCCATGTTAATTGAATTCATCATAGTGTTCGGTCTTTTAGGATCATATATTTCCTTTCCTTTCTGTTGTGTTTGCCAGAGAGAGAGAGAGAGATAGAGCCAATGATATAGGCCTGTTAGCTCAATAATGTGCTAACATCAGTCCTTTTAGTTAGCCCATTAAACGAAAATAAAGAGAGGCTTCCCTTCTCGCACGTTGTTTTCCGAGTAAAACATTTATGAAGTGGAATACGTCAGTATATGTGTATGTTTGTGAGAGGATCCTCCCTTCGCGCGAGACACCGGGCGCTTGAGGCGTCTCCGTCCGCCCTTCTCATGCACGAGGGCGCGAGCCCGCGGTAATGGCGGTAATTTGGGTTAAATAAGGGTAGCATCAGCTTTTTAAACACTTAAAAACTGCCAAACCTCTAGCAGACACAAAAACCTTAAGACTCGAGTATTTTGCTGCTGGGGAGGGAGGAGACATTCAGAAACGAATGACTGGGACTCACTTAAACACACACGTTTGCACACGAGCTAAATGTCTTTCTCATAAACTGTTAAACGTCATCACCGGTTTTATTTTCCTAGGGAAAAATATACAGTTATTAATATTTAGGACCTTTATCACAGGCTGTAGGTAATACCGGGTGCCCGTGTCTTGTCATGCACCTGTGTGGTTCTTAAAGCATAAATTTGACCGACATGCTGATTTAAGCGATGACCCCCCACGCGCGCCCCACTCATCATCCTAAACGTGCACAAAATACTTCCAGCGTGGGTCAGACCGTCACTGTCCCGGTTCAGTAAACGACAGAACAGAAACAAATTCAACAAATGTTGAATGGATTGGCTGCAAGAGGATTAAACTGAATCAAAAGTGACCACAGAGAGCCGATGTGTTCAAAACCCATTGCTAAAATACGAAAATGTCAAAATACTAAATGAATTAAGCTAAAAAAAAAATAAAAAAATAGTGTGGTCTATTTAATGTAGCTTACAACCGACGATAAATGGGGTATAAATAGGCTATTTCTATACAATAGCATTAAAACAGTCTTTAAATAATTCGTACATTCAATATTATTCTGCAATGTAATGGTTTTGCAGCATTATTTCCAAACGAAGTTTTCGATTAAAATGGAAAAAAATGGTCATGTGATAATAATTAAGAAAAAGTAAAGGGAAATATTCGTTCTACCATGAACTGTATTTCCAATTAAATTTGCTTTCATCCAACGTCTCTCTCGCTCAGTTAAATAGAAATAAAAATATTTGTTAAAACAGATTAAGACCACTCTATAAACAAGTGAAATAAGGAAACATAATGTTTAATCGTACAATCAAAATTACAGCGACACAATACACCGAGTTAAACTTACGTGTTGTTGAAAAAAATCCAAAAAGCAGGTAAATGGTAAAGCCGCGAGGAAAACAGACAAATAAAACTGGCCCTTCTACAGAAAGCTCTAACGACCTTAAAGAAATGTCCACAAAAATCATCAAAAATGTTGAAAGCGCACTTGGTTCCTTATTAGGCGAAGATACAATATTTATTCCGTGTCTCCAGGGATGAGGCTGCTCTCTCTATTGTCCTCCCTTTCCTCAATGCTGATGCTTAATTTTCAAAACTTCTATATTACCAAGGGACCTACGACATCAGCCGGAGAAATACCCAGCAAGTACAAAATCCGAGCCAGGGAGCGCTTTGTGCAGAGGGGAGGCATTTCAGCCGCTTTTACCGACTGCGCGAGGCGACATTTCATTTTCACGCGCTATTTTGGGGATTTTTTTTTCTTTCATTCGTCCAACAGCGCGAGGAAATCGGGTTATTGGATCGCGAGAATGTCAGCCACATTTCCGGGACTGGTGCACGATGCGGAGGTATTTAAATTCTTTTCTTATCACCTCACAAAAATCATCTGATTTCGTTTCATTTAGCGAAAATTATGATCACTTAGAAAAGCGGAGTGGAAGTTAAGACTTCTGAGGGGAGTTTGCTGCAAAGGCGAGGATAAATACTATGTATTCAGTTCTGGTGAAAATACCTTTTACTACTTGTTTTTTCGTTGCAAATATGGGTCTCGAGCGTTCTTGTAAAAACTACACAGTTATTGGAACCATTTGCTCGTTCTTTATATATATTATTAACAGTAGTGCAGACTATCGTGTCTTGTGCTTACCTGCAGTGAAACGGGCGTAGATTGTCGGGACAAAATGGCTTTTAATGTCGTTTGCACGGATGTAGTAATAATAATATAGTCAAATAACACACTCCGTGGCAAATGATAGACAAGTGAGGGAGGGAAAAAACGCTGTGAGCTCGTGGAGCAGTTTGCAGTATGTTTCACGCACTCCCTCCCAGGCACGGAGAGATGACATCGCCGTCAGGTACTTTTCTAAAGACACTTTGAGCTGCTGTGTGTGTTTGTGTGTTTGGGGAAGGTTTGAGTTTCCGCCGCGTGAGAAATGCGCGCGGATCGCTGCGAGCGCGTGTAAATGACATCCCTCATATTTTTCTCTTTTTTCCCCGCACAGATACGTCACGACGGATCAAACAGCTACCGTTTGATGCAACTCGGATGCTTGGAATCTGTGGCCAACTCGTCTGTCGCTTACTCTTCGTCGTCTCCGCTTACATACCCAGCTACCGGAACCGAATTTGCCTCCCCGTATTTTCCCACGAACCACCAGTACACGCCCTTACACCACCAGTCCTTCCACTACGAGTTCCAGCACAGCCACCCGGCCGTGAACCCGGACGCGTACTCGTTAAACTCTCTCCATCACTCGCAGCAGTATTACCAGCAGCTCCATCACGGCGAACCGGCGGACTTCATCAATCTTCACAACGCCCGGGCGCTCAAATCCTCGTGCCTGGACGAACAGCGGCGGGAACTGGGCTGCCTGGACGCGTACCGTAGGCATGACCTGTCAATCATGAGCCACGGCTCTCAGTACGGCATGCACCCCGAGCAAAGACTGCTGCCCGGGGCGGGTCTGGGGCTGCCGCCACCGGGGGCCGATGACCTACAGGTACAACTCACCGGCATTCTACCGTTCAAGCACAAAATACACACACTCAATGTGTCACCATCGCAGGCTGCAGAGAAGTTGACGCCTTCAGGGATGTTGTATAGTCACTTTCACTGCCCGAACAGAAGAAATGATTGCCCGAGGGCTTGAACAAAAAAACCTTAAACATCCGGAGAGATTGAAAAAGAAAAATCGAGGCCGCGCGATCATTTTCTTTTCGGCCTTTTCGCTTTCGAACAACTAATTAATTTAATAAGGCACAAAACATTATATAGTATTTCGAAAAAAAAAAATAGTATTTCGAAAAAAAAAAAAAAAGCTGTGTACAAATGAAAAAACAAAACAAAACGAAAAACATAGTCTGTATGAAAAATGCATTAATTCCCAACATGTAAAACATGTGAAATAAGACTTTTTAAGGCTATATTTTGAAACGTTTGCAAGCACCATATTTCAGTTGATTTAACTGGCGGATTTTACATATTTAATATAGTGAATATTGAGAAGTCTGAATTCGGCAGCGCGTATGTCGGGCCTCGCTGCTGTAAAGCCGCTGTTTCTTTTTCCTCTGTTAAAAGGCGGATTAAGGGCTTGAAAAAGTGCGAACAAAAGGCAAATCCTCCGCAGTAGAGCACCGTAGTTTATCCAATTTAGGACTTAATGTCAATCAACTGGTTATTTATGCACAGACATCTGAAACAGCTCAAGTTTAACTGGTGAGTCAAAAATATGTTAAGATCAAAATAATGATCCAGTCCTTTTAAAAAAATATGCAGTGAGACAGTGAAATTGAATACATTTGAGAGTAAATATTCTAGCTAGCAGATTAAATTTTGGTTATTTTACTTCATTGCATTGAAAGAAAATTGTAATAGTACGTTGAGTATTTAAATAATAGCATCGACGTAATCTAATTTATAATTAAATGATTCTATAAAATATTAGAGCATTGCTGAATACGGTACTAATAATTAATATAAAATATGTGAAGTAAACGTGCATACACGTTTTATTGCTTTGACTAATATATATATATATATATATATATATATATATATATATAAACTGTTGCATAATTTTTAATTTGCCCATCGTGTTTTATTGGGCCTATTTAAATAATTTGGCCCAAATAACTTCTATAACAGTATAGCCTTTGTTTTCTATTTAATTTTACATTTGAATGCAATAGAATATTTTTTAGAACGCCCGTAGTAAACTGTTTTAATTCTATTTTAGCATTGATGCAACTTTGCAATTATGTATCACTTTTTGTGCATGGTATATAGCCGTAGAAGTTTAGGCGTGTTCAAAACAAAAATCGTGAAGAATCGTTTTGGTATTGCTGTCGCGTGTTGAGAGACAAAAAAGGCCCACAGGAGAACAGACACAAACACATACGTCCCGTGAAAAGATTTTGGACCTTTCTTTGGTGCTGAATGAAACCGTGCGCTCGGTGAAGGCCGCGGAACAGATGCGGGCAGTCTCGTGCACACAAGCGCATCTTTGAGCCGCTAAACAGATTTGGCACGCGGAACAATAGAAGCTGCCGCACCTTTAACACGCACACGCGTAATTTATGCCTGATCCGACGGGTTTGTATATTGATTTTATAATCACTTTAACTGCGGGGAAAAGAAAAATAGAGCAGGAGTTTGTTAAAGGGTTACAAGAGCACGCCAGTATGGTGTCAGTATGGATGTGAGCGTGTGTGGGTGAAATATGTGTGTGTTTTTTTTCTCTGAATGTGTGTCTGACTTGGCCTCCAGACTGGTCGTGGCTCGTGAGACGGATTAACTCTTTTCTTTTGATGCAATCCAGTGTTCCTTGGCTGATGACATCACTGATAAGAGAAAGTAAAATAATAATCTGTTCCTTTGGCATTACAATGTAACAGGTTCCTCTGCAGTTTAACTAACCACGTGGTCTGTCATACATGCCTCGTCAAACACAAATACTGATCACAATGTAGGCTATAAGATTTGTTCATTATTAATCATCAGGTTCATATATATATGTATATATATATGTTTATGTGTCTAGGGATCTGTAGACGCGCAATGCGGACTGGTATTAAATGGCCAAGGAGGAGTGATCCGGAGAGGTAAGGTCACAACACTCACACTTACAAATAGAGAGCATGACAAGCCATACTACACTGTTTAAAAAAATAAATAAATAAATAAAAAAATTATATATATATATATATATATATATATATATATATAGCCTACTATGTCTTTTTACTTCAGAAATTCACTTTATAATTAAATATGTCAATATTGCCAATTCTTTGTAATATTTGTGAAATTTACTAGCAATTTCTGAGTGAAAATGTCAGTGATTTTTTTGTTTGTTTCAATAACGTCAGTCGTGTCTTTTAAATGATTTTAATCTTTTATAATAATAGAAGACTAAAATAGATATGGTAAATTATATTGCTATATTTAATAATTGATTTCCAGTGACAAGACAATGATTTAATATTTTAGCATAAGCATTTTAATTTAAAAATAATAAAATTCAACGTTAGTTTTATTCATTTATTTGAATCCCAAATGGTTTCATACCGAAAAACAAATAGTAATATTTAAGTAAAAAATATTTTATTTTGTCTTTTAGCAGGAAAATCTCAATATGAATTGCATTAATGTGAATGTCAATCAACAGGCCTAATACTTTCAATGTTGTAACTCTTAAATTACTTGCGGCATAAATAAATACAACAAAGAAATAATAAACATTTCAGTATCGGTAATTAATTTGGCTACATTAAATGCATATTGTATTTACATAGCCTATTGATGCTACGATTCTTTTATTATTTCATCAAGCAAAAGGCGCAAATTAATATTATCTTTAACGTTATTCTAAAACGTTTTTAAAGGCAAATATCAAGTAATTTAAGATTATTATTTTGGTGTTTTGTTGTTGTTGTCATAGACGTTGTCGTTTTTTAAATGTTTATTATTTGTATGGATGCAATGAATGTTATCTTTTGTCTTGTTTAGCTACTATTATAGTATACTAGTCTTTCTGACGTAGGCATTCAGAGAAAAATTCATTTATTAGTCAGAGAGCGCATAATTAAGGAACTGTAGGCTTTATTGTTTATAAGTTCAAACCCCGATAAAACATATTTCTCAAGGTCATTCTCCTTTGACAGACGTTCGCGATAATCTCAGAAGAATTTGTGTATTCTCTGTCTGCTGCTGTATTTTGTAAAATCGCGAGTCTTGTGTGGATGAATCGAATCGCGTTCATATTTCGTAATATTTTCTTAATATCACTCGCATCTTTGTCTGTCTCTTCAAAGCAGCAACGGATCGACACACATGTGGAGTTTGCCATAAAGCGAACGGTGTCTTGGGCGCTTAATTTTTAATAAACTCTGTCTAGGTGTTGGGCTCGCCATCACTTCCAGTTAATGGTGTGCAGGATTTAGCCGCGAGCTCCGCCGCTCCAACCATCACAACCAATAATCATTGCTTTACCTCGCGCTCCGGTATCGATAGCTTCTCGCGCCTCGGGCGCACGCTTTGATATGTTAATGCAGCGCGGCTCCAAATTCAGTGGAGATCATATTAATGTTGTTCACACTGACTGCAGCTTTGGCTTCGTTGAATATTCAGATAACCTTTTTCAAAAGAAATCACTCAAGAAACGAGGATCCTACTTAGAAAAGTCGTCTGTGTTTTAATCATGATTATCCCTCTTAGCTTTCAGGAATTTGATCAAGCTTCACCCCGCCTTTACACGCGCACACACACACTGAAAGTGCATCTTTCTCTTCTGTGCGCGCGCTCGCTCGCTCGCTCACGCGCGTGTGTGTTTTGGGTGCTGGGTGATGAGCGTGAGGCGCGCGCCGTAAACACACACCACCGCTACAGTTGAAATAGAAACAGAATGACATTTGGCCTATGTCTTTTTTTTCTTTAATTTTCGTGGCAAACTCGCAAAAAGCGCTTGATTCGCTTTGTGATCGCTCGCGCGCTGCCTCGGGCTACTCTCCCTCGCGCTTAAATACCCGCTATCGCCTCTGGGCCCGGCGCGCGCGACCAGACTACCGGCAATAGCTCTTTTTCAATTGCCCTTGGCAACATAAAATACAAACTACTTTGAATCAAAACATTTTGGGTGGAATTAATGTGAAGTGAACTTGCATGCTAGCAGAGATCTTGGGTTTGTCAGAGCGCTTTAGGGTGACTGATGAGGAGCAGGTTAGAGGCCCACTAGCCAGAAAAGCCCTTCAGGAACACACACGTTCACACTCAAACACAAATACACACACACACACGTGGCTAAATAGGGTAGACGACCCATTGATTCCAGCTCAGTCTGAACATGTCATTTTTAGATCTTTACAACATAAATGGATCTGCCTGTAGTGTGGATTTGACTTACAACGCTTAATAAATAAGCATAATATTTAATGTGCAAAAATGAACAACTCCTGTGCAAAACATACAGGTAGTTGACATGAAATACTTTGTGGATTTGGAATGCTATGCTACTGGATCAAAAATCATTTTAATTTTAGTAGCATTTTTTATTTTATTATGCATGCAGGTTGTATGAGCTCATATTATGACTACATGGAATATTTTCATTTTTTAAACATTCATTTGTCACACCACATGATGACCTATCAACTATAGAAGGCAAAAAGCTGATTAAAATAGTTAAAACTAGAAAAAAAACGTGCACCTGAGCCCAATTCTGGGTTTTGGATGTGCACACCTATTTTGTATTTTTATATGTTCATTTATACATTCATATATATATATATATATATATATATATATATATATATATATATTTAGCGCTACACATGTTATCCACCAACCACCCATATACATCTACACAGCTTCAAAATAGTTGGCTGTAGCAAAATAAAAGCATTACGAATGATTATGAATCATTGTCCATCGATTTCTTTTCAGCGATCTGATAGACGCTTTATTCAATTTCTGGAGCTTGCATCGGGGTGATTTTCTCATTTACGCCCATTTGACATGTTGTTTGTTGTTGTGTACAGGTGGCACATGCGTAGTGAATCCTACAGACCTGTTCTGCTCTGTACCAGGAAGACTTTCTCTTCTCAGCTCTACCTCAAAGTACAAAGTCACCATCGCTGAAGTCAAACGCCGCCTGTCTCCTCCAGAGTGTCTCAATGCCTCACTACTCGGTGGGATATTAAGAAGGTAAAGAGACACACTTTTAACACACCTGAAACTGGAATTTTGGAATATCTACATACTAAAGCATCCAAATCTGAACCAGCTACAGCTGTAAGAACATGCAGCATTTGTGCACAAGTCCTAAGAGAAGCACAGGGTTAGTGTTTGTTGGCACAACAATGTTAGACCTCCAATCATTGAAATATGAAGGAAAACTCTTTTTTTACATGTAGTTTATTGGCAAAACAATGCAATACATCTGAAAGCGACAGAAAGAGGAAAAATAGATGGAGGCCTGGACACTTAATCCAGAGATAAAGAAGAGACTGTGGCTGTATGTGTGTGAGAGAGAGAGATGGAGAGGGAATGAGAACAGTGAAGCTGAGGCTCCATTATTGATGAGGGACACAGACTGGAGAGCTGAAATGAGGCCAGTGACGAGAAGAGAGGAGACACACACACACACACACACACACACACACACACACACATTCACTCACTCACTCATTTTAAACACACAGGACAAAACATCCTGGTAATGCACAGTTTCATTAACGCCTGCAGAAACACAGGAATCACTAGCAAAACGTTCAGAAATTCATTCTATTTAAAGGAAAAAATGTGTATTGATTGTTAAATGAATATTTGATTACCTTTTATGCACATTATGTAGCGATGCATGGACATGAATGTCCTAAATATTTGTGTTCACTGAAAAATGTAAGGACTCGCTTTAGTTGTCACGCAGCTACAGTTCTCATGTGCTCACTTAGGAATGGAGGTTTGTAGAGTGTTAAGGTTTAATAATGTAAAAGTGATTTGGGGAAAAAGACTGGATAAGAAGGACATGTTGAGCAGTGAACGCTTTTCAGTGGATATGAAATGTGACACATGCTTTGCATGCATGTAAGTGTGTTGCTGATGGACTTTCTCCATCTGTGTGGGTCAGGGCCAAGTCGAAGAACGGCGGTCGCTGCCTCAGGGAGAAACTGGACAGGTTGGGACTCAATCTCCCAGCAGGCCGGAGGAAAGCGGCGAACGTCACGCTGTTGACCTCTTTAGTGGAAGGTATGGATTCATTTGAGCTTTATTTCAAGAAGCTCTTGTTTATTTGTTTCAGACATTGAATGCTAATTTGATTTGATGCTAGATGACTACCTTTAGGAAGAATTTGGTTTGTTAGTTGTTTAAAGGAAGCAATTTTACTATGAGATTAGTAAAACTGCACAAACTTGTTTACACTTCATTCTGTCTTATGTAATATCTAGTTTTTAAGACCTGCATTTTTGTAATTCAACAGGTTGATTGCCTTGATATCTGAGCGTGTACATCAGAAAAGCATCTGGTTTTGTTTCTTCATTTTTGTTGAGGATGAGATCTGTTAAGATTGAAGCACACATGTCTATTCTGCCGTAAAAGAAAACGTCTGAAATATTTTTAGTCTTCAGACATAATCTTTATTACTCAAGGGAAGTTCGAAATGAATTCCAATGGTATGAGACAGATTGATGCAACATCTATGCAATTTTTTAGGCAGCATTTAGAGAATGAACTGATTTCCGAGCTTCACTCGTCACTCATCTATCCTTCTCTGTATGTGTAGGGGAAGCACTACATCTGGCTCGGGACTTTGGCTACACCTGTGAGACAGAGTTTCCCACCAAAGCGGTCGGGGAGCATCTCGCCCGCCAGCACACGGAACCAAAGGAACAGAACGCGCGCAAGAAAATGGTGCTGGCCACCAAGTAAGACAGCAACTCTTTAGTGCTTTTAGCCAAATCTGTTTACACTTAACACTTTATTGGATAGGTATTTTAAAGGGACAGTTCACCCCAAAAATTTTTCACTTACTCACCTTAATGTTGTTCCAAACCTGTATGAGATTCTTCTTGTCTATTGAACACAAAAGAAGATATTTTGAAGAATTTTTGTAACCAGACAGTTAATAGTATTTTTTGTCTACTATGGAAGTCAAAGGCTTCCGTCAACTGTGTTTGATTACCAACATTCTTTAAAATATCTTCTTTTTTGTTCAACAGAACAAAGAAACTCATACAGGTTTGGAACAACTTGAGGGTTGAGTAAGCACAGAATAATGACAGAATATTCATTTTTGGGTGAACCATCCCTTTAAATCTTGAAATGATAAATTGCGCCAAATGCACCAAAATGGTTCCAAATGTTTCAATTTGGGGTTTTCGCAGCAATGCCATAGAAGAACCATTTTTAGTTCCCCAAAAGGCCTTTCAGTGAACAGTTATTAAAAGAACCATTTTTTTCTTAATGTGAAGACATTTTTACACTATAAAGAACATTGGAATGGATGTTAAAGGTTCTACATGGAACTGTAGATGCCAGTAAAGAAACTTCCTTTATAAGAGTGTAAATATGAACTTCAAAAACAGATGCGAAACTGCACCTTAGAGAATTAGATCTTGGAAAAGGTTTTGTTACTGAGGACTGGAAGACCTCATTAAATCTCCTTTATGCACTACTTATGAAGTGTGCTTTTTTACAACGCATTTTCGAGATGCGTCCTTGTAACTGTGTTCAAATGGCTTTGTGTCTGCAGGCAGATCTGTAAGGAATTTCAGGATTTGTTAAGTCAAGATCGATCTCCACTCGGTTCTTCTAGACCAACACCTATTCTGGACTTGGATATTCAGAGACATCTAACACACTTCAGGTATAAAGTCAAAACCTGCATGGAAAAACACAGCAAACATATATGCAAACATAAGTATTGTTGTTAATAAGCATTTTCTCTTGTCTTCTTTAGTCTAATCACGCATGGATTTGGTACGCCGGCGATTTGCGCGGCTCTTAGCACCTTTCAAACGATCCTCAGCGAAATGCTCAATTACCTGGAGAAACACTCAGCCAATAAGAGCGCAGGAACGCCAGACACCAGCCAGATCAACTCCAACTCGGATAAAACGCTGCGCAAAACCACCGAAGCACCGATGAAGGACGGTAAAATCGAGAAAACAGAATGACTCTGACGCAAGAGTGGCCGCTTTCCCAGTTCCTGATCTGAGCCCTGATGGGCGGGCCTTGTTCAGGGCGTGGCTACTTGGGGCGGGGTTACAGGGTTTTTATTCCATATTCTTTTATTTATATAACTGGCATAACTTCTTATGACCTCAGCTTTGCCTGTATGTACAAACCAGTCACATCATTCTCACTGCCCAATACTTTGCAAAACACAAACCATTTTCATTATTTTATAAGTTATTGAAGAAGTTATTTTGCTTAAAGTTTGTCTGTATGTAATTAGTTTAAATAACGATTTTAAAGATGCAATATCTTTTATTAAAAGACTCACATTCCATTTCTGCCAAGACCTAATTTGAGGTCAGTTTGAGACTGTAAATTATGACAGGTAACTTTCCCTGTTGCAGTTAGTTACTGTATATTGTGCATGTTAAACTTTGTACACCATCTGAAACGGACATTCCCCACTGTTGTTCCAGAACACAAACTCTTGACTGCATTTGTAAAAAAGTTATATATAAATATATAAATTCAATCTTTTCTTGTAGGCTTTGAACTACATATATGAAATAACCCTACATGCAAACTACTGGTGTTCAATAAAGCATATTGCTCAAAGTCTTATATTAATTCACCTGACTGGAATTGAATTCATTTGCTTCTTCTTGAATACAGATCATAATTGATGTGCATTTGCAATGCCAAACTTATGGATTTGACACAGACAACACCTTATTGATTAATCAATCACATATTCAACTTAACCTGCTGTAGCCAAAAATTCTCACTCACCTGCTTTTGTTATGCTAAATAAGTGGATTTTACAAGAAGTCTTCTCTGGCTGACATTTTCTCTCAGGCTTTTCCTCATCCTTTGTCTGGAGATCTAGATTTTTAAAATAAAGGCTGGAGGAAAGTATTTGCTTTACCTCACTCACAGAGAATGGAGACACCAGTGAACTCATTCAACTTAAAATACTGAGAAAATAATGAATGAAAACAATCATATGAAATGAGAGAGCAAAAGCTTTATTTGTCGAATTATTTATTACATTTTATTCATTTCAAAACCATAATCACGATGCAGCTAAACCTTTGCAATTATTTGGACAAAATACATTTTCATTGTGATGGAATACATTTTAAATGTAAATAAAACATTCCGAAAAAAAGCCTGATGTGGGATAACCCAAACACCACAAATCATTAACCGCAGAGAAAGACCAACATGTTGCACCAGAAGGCTTTACAAAGTCAATAACTGACTGACAGATCGATGCGAAGCTTTTCACAAGATAAAAGCGATTCACAATCATATTCACAATTTTTGGTAGGAACCCGCTGTCTAATCTCAGTAGCTACTGAGGACGTTTCAATAATCGACGTTAACGAACGTAGCCTAAATAACAAAATAACACAATCTTGGGAAAAACCCAAACATATAATTAGCGTAGGCTATTTATTTTTTACGAGTCAGTTTGATCAGTTTGGGCGGTTCTAATGCATGTGTGACGTTCAGTAAAGTTCCGCTTCAGCCTTCTCTCCTTCAACTCGACCTAGTTTACGCGGCAATTAATTAGCCTAGCCTAGCCTACATGTTCATAACATAAAATGCAAGTGAAAAACCAAACAATTGGCATTTAATCTATCTATTTACACAAACATTAAGTGTTTTAAAGAAATTCCATTCTGAGAATAGATTATTTCTGAAAGCAATCTAGTCAGACTGTTCCAACCCAAAGGTTTATTATCATAAATATACACCACAACTTTGTTCAGATAAAACGAAGGTCTAAATATATTCTTATACGCATAGGCTGTTGATATTAGCCTATAGTAGGCTAATTATTGCTTTTGCAGTTGTGTACCCAATTATGAGTCCAACCACACATTTGGTTCACTACCTGTGAACACGGAGACATACCTTCGATACAGACAAAGCTAATTAATTAGCTACTGACTTACCCTATAACAAATACTAGGCTTGTTCGCATTTTTACAAAAATAATAACATACGCAAATAATAATAGGCCTAATATATTTTTTAATTCTACTTCGTGAATAGTTTTTAGTAGTGAGGATGTCCTGGATGTCACCAAAATGAGTTTTTCCTCAGATTTAGAGCTGCGTAAACGTCTACATACAGAGAGAACTTTGAAGGTCTGGTGGGAAACATGTTTGTGAAGATTACTATTTTTTACAAGTCATTGTACAGACGCTGGACGAACCGAACCTAACGAATCTGGATTAGATTGACTTTCTGGCCTCTTTTGATGGTGTACAACATGAACTCAATCGATATTTATCATGTTACTCGTGCGCCATCTTGTGGCTGGTTTGTGTAATGGCAGTGCAATGGTTACGTTCACGCATACATTGTTGTAGGATAACTTTTAAATGATAATTTTAAAATATATATCATTTTTAAAATTCTAGAATATAATTGCTCATATATATATATATATATATATATATATATATATATATATATATATATATTTTAAAGGTTTGCACATTTACACTAAAACAAAACCAAATATTTTTTGTTTGTCATTGTTTCAATATTCTCAGCTTTATGTTTTGCAAATATGACGAAAAATGCCAGAGATGTGTGAGAGTCTGTGTGTGCTCATGTGTTTTTTGTGTTCTCTGAGAATTTTAATGTGTGATTATGTTTCAAATTCAAATCAGAGTCTGTGCAGAATGAGCCTACTTTCTCTCAAACTGTTTGGACATCTGTCATGGCCTCTAGACATGCCCAGAGTGAGTGTTTGTGTGGGTCTGGCACTTTCTCTGTGGCAGCGGGGCTGCTGAAACATTAATCACAGATTATTTTCACTCATCCATACGTCAAGCAGCATCTTAATGGCCAATGCAACAGATCTGAGAGCACTTGAAACTGATATGAAACTGGGTCAAGATCAGTGAGCTCAGATAGTCTCTCAGTGTCAGGGATGAAAATGTCCTGTACGCATTTAGTTTCTCATTCTGGAAAATGTTAGGAGATGTAGCAAAAATGTTGACAATGCAAATTAATCGCCAATAACAAAATTTACAAAATGGAAAACTGTGTATTACTAGTGACCCAGTGACTCCTTGTGCAGGAAGGAGGAATAGTTCCCTAGATGGACATAAACTTTGTATGACTGTCTGCAACTTGAACTGTCTGTTCTTACTGCTGTATCTTATGTAGTTAAATAAATTACTCTCTGATCTTTAGAAGCAAGATTATAATTTAAATGGTAAGTGCTTGTGTTGAATTTCTAACTTACATTAGGCCTACATGGTTTATCAATTACAATCTTTTTTTTTTCTTTTTTCTTTTTTTCTTTTTTCTCTTATATGCTGTTTCATAAATTGTTTTGTGTTGCACACCTAATTGTTTTATTGTTTACATTTTGCAGACAGTAGACTATTTTAATAACAGGGTCCCTCTATACCAACCTGCTAGGACTGTCACAAAAGATTAACTTGTGCTCATAATATCAATATAAAATATAATAAAATATCAATTTTCGGTAGCTTTTCAAACTTCAGGGTTTGTTTGTGACTACAGAAATTCATAATAAAATATGAAATATTAACTGGAGTAGAAAAACGTAGCTTTTAATTAGCCCATGTCTTCCCTGCTTATAACTCTCAATATATCATCTATATTTTATATATATATATTTTTTTTTCCGTTTTTATTTTTTATTATTAATTTATTTATATATTTATTTGCAGTTAAATACTTTTTTAACGCCATTTTAGGTAAGCTTTTGCTCTTGTCTAATGTTAGTCTTTGTACGATAGCCTAGGCCTTTTTTTTTTCTTTTTTCTTTTTTTTGCACATTTTAAACGCAATTTTGCAGAAATTATGTTTGATATGTTTGCATCACGGTAAAACGTTGTTGCCAAGTGTTGAAGCGAGAGTATGCAAGTGCCCCCGCCACCCCACCCCCAAACAATACAAAAACAAAACAAAAAAAAAACATTTAAATATTGATAAATGAATGTCTTATTCCCAAAACATGTTTAAAATCAGTAAAAAACTTAATTTGCTTCAGTGTAAATTCATGTTTGTTTTAATTTCATTTGCTAGTTGATTCAGGCCATTGTATTTTGATAAAACTAAGTTCAGTACCACTTTAGTAACAGTTCTGTTCGCTGTGATCACTTGATTCGGTTTAAAATGAGGCTTTTCTCATTTAGCTGACTGTGAGAAGTGTTTGCCTCAATTCTGATTTTCAGTTATTAATCGCGTTACAGCGTAATTTAATTATTAATTTGAAGGAAAAAAGTACTAGATAAAAAACGCCTGTTACAATTCATTTCAACCCACGTAAGGATAAAATACATTAATGTTTTACAATCAAATAGGCACATTTACCTGGAAACCAGTTTGTATACGACGTCTGAGTCAACAGTTTCCAAAGGGCGGAGCTTAGCGAAGGCTCAGTTACAGGCAGGTATTCAACAGCGGGGCTGGGACTAAACTCTGCAGGAGCTGGGTTGAACACCGCGGTCCATTTGGATGTCAGATATTTTAGAAAACAGGAAGTATTATGGTTACATAAAGTTTAACTGTTTGACCGCAATTCAAAACCTCTGAAACGTTTTGTTAATCTATTTACACAGTCAAAACCTCAACCTGAAACGTGCTTTTTGTTAACTCCTCAAGTACTATTTGTTTGACAGTGACCAGCAGGGGGCGCACTGGACTGACTCTCTGCAGTATAGGGCGCGCAGGCCTGTAAGAGGCAGCTGTGGACATCTGACCTCGCTCTGTTGCGATTGGCTTCGAGGTAATGTTTGCTTACAGCACTGACAGAAATCTGATAGTTGTAGCGAAACACTGAGCAATCAAAAACAACTCGTTTCACTTATTCAGTGAATAAACAGTTGCACATAGGCTGGTTAACCTTCTATATATAGAGAGTTTACCAACCTATCTTGGCCTTTTTCAACTGTTATATATATTACAGATGCATTGATATATCGGCCAATAATCGGTATCGGCCGATAAAAGCTAATTTTTACACTATCTAAAAACAGCCGATAGTCTGGACCAGTTTATCCTGTCAATCAAAAGAGGGCAGGAAAATGCACTGAATTTGTGCTCTGTCTAAAGAAAATGCTAAGAAACCAGTTTTGATTTTCAATATTAATAGTAATTATATGAATTAATAACATTCAGAAAGTTAAGATATATCAATTTAATCTTCAAAATTTAGTTAATGTGTGTTAATATTAATTTGAGTAATGCATTTATGTTTATAACTGATGCCAGTTACTCTGAAACAAGTTGATGAAATGAAGAGAATAAAGTTTTTATTTGCGATTTTTTTCCCAAAATATATTAATTAAAAATATAATGATTAATTATAAATTATAATAATTTAATAGAAGTTATAGAAGGCAGAACCCCGAAATTATCGGTATCATTATCGGTGTCGGCAGATATCACTCTGAATAATCGGCTATCGGTAACAGTGGAGAAATTTAGTATTGGTGCATCTCTAATATATATATATATATATAAAACCTCTGAACATGGAATTTAAAGGAGACAGAATAAAAAGTAGCCTAAAAGCCTAACCTAAAATAACCATTAGTTTTATATATAATTTTAGAAGTCATTCTATAATATATATATATATATATATATATATATATATATATATATATATATATATATATATATATATTATAGAATGACTTCTAACATTATATTATAGAATAGAATATATTATAGAATGACTTCTAAAATTATATATAAAACTAATGGTTATTTTAGGTTAGGCTTTTAGGCTACTTTTTATTCTGTTTCCTTTAAATTCCATGTTCACACGTTGACTCAGTCCTGTAAAATGGCAGACTGCGTTTGTTAAACGTTCATTTCATCTGCAGTTGATGATGGAGCTGGAGTTTCAGCGAATCCCCCCGCAGCAGGTTTACATACAACCCAAAGTCAACACACTTAACATTAGACATTCACTGTATCAACGCCGTTACAGCACACACTCTGCGAACACAGTAAAAGGAATCAGTGATTTTTCTATGAGCTTTACGTTTTCAGTGAGTGAGTGAGTGAGAGAGAGAGAGAGGGAGAGAGAGAGTTGAGATCTTCACTCTTCACATGAATGCACTCGTTATACAGGGATCAGCGCGCGAACATGCTGTGGAAACTGGTGGAAAATGTCAAGTATGAAGATATATACGAGGTAAAGAGAAGACAAACTGCATCCACATTTGTGTTTTTTTTACTGTATGGTTTATTTATATAACGACAAAAAATACGTTGTATTTTATATATTTGTCTATTTTTTATATGGGGTTTATGTTGGTTATTACAATAATGAAGAAAATCAAAAGATAAAATAATTTTGTCATATTTACTTAACTCGGTCTTTTCTATTATTTCTTGTATGCAATTTTTGTAGCTTATTAATTGTAGTAATTTTAGCAGGTAACCTTATTTCCTTTAAAAATATATATTTTTAATTTGTTTCCAGGAGAGTTTTTAATATTATAACTTAGTAACGTAGTAATGATGCAATTTGTAAAATAAATAAATAAATAAATGCTTTTTGTTTTAAATCGAGGCACTTTCAGTATATTAGTTTTTATGTATTGAATTAAGTATTTTAAGAGTTTAAGTATTAGCATAAAAACAAAAGAAAAAATCTCAATTATTATATGCACTGGAAAAACTTCTCGCATTATTTTTTTGAGACTGTGCCATATAGATTTATTAATAAGAGAATCGCATCCAGAAAAGGAGAGGACGCAGAGTCACGCGTGGGAGTCCTGTGGATTCCCCTGAATGAGCTCGAGCTCGTGGGAGAGACTCGTGGTGGTTTTTGGAAAAGCCTCGCGGGATGCCGACCCAGAGAGTCACACATGGCTTTTCTCTCACAGTCACCGTCACGCGTGTAATTAAACACTTCGACCCCAGTCCGTGAAATCGACCATTATACGAGCTGTTTAATGGGGCACCATTAGTGGAGGACTTTAAACTGTCACCCGGTGCAAAAAACAAAACAAAAAACAATTAAACCATTTTCGGACATTTAGTTTAAACCACGATGATCCATCGAAAGGGCTTTATTATATTAGTGCAGTGATGTTACCGTGAAGTGAATGTTTTGTGTTGGGCCTGCTTAAACACTCATGTGTTGTGATGTGAAATAATAAGAGCATAGTTTGGCTAGTTAGTGTTTATGTTGTATAAAGACTCTTTTCCCCAAATTAAGTTTTTTTCATCAGATATAAAGAGGTAAACTGACATGTGGCTTCTTTTTCTAAACTCAAGAAGTGTCTAGCATTAGTGCCCTATGGTGGAATCTGAATTTGCTATTGTGAGTTTGGGTTGGTACGTGTCTGAATAGCTATAGTGAGTATGATGTAGTGGTTATAATGCATATTAAAGTATGCGAGTATGCTTGTGAAGGAGGCCTCTGTCCATCTGCCCTGTTCAAAGCAGCTGATTCCGGAGATTCGTTTGTTCTGGCTGGAGATAAATGGACTCTGCACACACAACAATAACATAAAAGACAACAATAGCAAAAGAAAGAGGTCTGGACCCGTGCATGCCGGACCTCAAACAGAGAGGGGAATAAAACAGAGCACGAGTGTTTCCTCCTCCTGAATGAACGTCACTTACAGCAGCAGCGCCTTCACGCTCCGCTGCTCCCCACTGCTTTAAGTATTCCCGCAATATTAGAGGAGTCATGAATAACAATTATTCTGAGGAGGTGTAGCGAGGCGAACGGACGGAGCACTGCGCACTCTGGATCAGAACGCCGGATCGGGAAGAACAGAACCGAGACCTGGAGCAACAGGGTTCTCTAGGAGAAGTCATTTGAGCTGAAAAAACAAGTTTTTGCTCCGCGTGTTGTCATGAGGAGTTGAGGAAGGAGCGCGTTTCTTCAGGCGAGCGTGTGTCGTGTTGTCGCGTGTCCCTCTGCTCTTATTCCGCCCAGATGTTAGTGCACACGTATTCCTCCACGGTGAGTCTGAGAACAACAAGAAAGTATTTTATTGTAGCTGCGTTGTAAAACGCACTGTGGGAAAGGCGGCGTTTTGCGAGATACAGATGCAGCTTAGTCGCCTGTTTAATTATGCGTTCGCCCCAGTGTGTGGTTATACGTTGTTTTAGATGTTTTGAGGAGTTACTGCACATGAATCAGTCAGAAAATACAAATATTTTGAAATCTTACATACTTTCTAGGATCACCGCGGATGCCTAAATATCCTTTCGATAACTATTGTTGGATTCGATCCAGCAGCTAGACATCCAAAAAGTTCATTATTGTTTTTTAAATAGAACATTAAGGTTTGCATAGGTTCGCTTGTAATCGTGTTTCTATTCTTTTCTCGTTTGAAGGACCGCCATGATGGGGTACCGAGCCACAGTTCCAGACTGTCCCAGCTGGGTTCGGTCTCTCAGGGTCCGTACTCCAGCGCTCCGCCGCTCTCCCACACACCTTCCTCGGACTTCCAACCGCCGTACTTTCCCCCGCCGTACCAGCCGCTGCCGTATCACCAGAGTCAGGATCCGTACTCACACGTCAGTGACCCGTACTCTCTGAACGCTCTTCACCAGCCCCAGCAGCACCCGTGGGGCTCCCGTCAGCGGCAGGATGTGGGCTCGGAGAGCGGAGGTTTACTGCCGCAGCCTCGAGCTTCTTTACCGCAGCTCTCGGGTCTGGACCCCCGGCGGGACTACTCGACCGTGCGCCGACCGGACGTGCTGCTCCACTCCACACATCACGGGCTCGAGGCGGGGATGGGCGACGGTCTGTCCCTTCATGGCCTGGCGCACGGCATGGAGGATGTGCAGGTTGGTTATGATTTTTGATTTTTGGCTTGGAAAACAACCTCTTTTTGGGGATAGAAATTCCACAAATACGTGGAATTAATAATTTAGATTTTTTTTTCTTTTGCAGTTAAGATAAGCTAATAATTTTATTTAACGAATTAATTTAGTTTTGATTATTTTTTTCATCTTGTATACTACTGTTTTACAACATTATAATATTATTGAGTACAGCTTTATTATGACAATTCTGTATTTTTTCAGGGTGTTTTCTGACCTGTTGACATTTTCGTTGACACGCTAAACATTTTAACAGATTTCATTCTTTCCTGAACAATATGAATAAAAGGAGTCTTTAGCATGCATATGTAGCAGCTTAATATTTAAAATATCCTAAAGGCTAGCTTGTTATAATTTGTTGTCGTGGTAAACACATAAAAAATTAGACTATATTTTTACGTTATAACTAATAATTAAAACCATTACATTGCGGCCTGCGTTAAGAAACACTGTTGTTAACTGAAAAAAAAAAATTGTTGCAATGGCTAAAAATGAAAACATCACAAACAGCAAATCTGTTAAGGCTTCATCTGGGTTCACATTTCTAACCATCCGTTTTTTGATCAATATATCTCTGCACACATCATATCTAATTTCGTCAACTGACAAGTTTATATAAATTTTAAGGCAAGGCCTGTCCCCGTTCAGTTGACTGGACAATGACTGTCTGCCTCTCTTCCCAAAATAATTATAAAACCTAACGGACATCTAGCTTTTTTTTTTATATAAAAAAACCAAGGGAGAGTTGTTTAGAATTTATTATTTTGTTTCAAATAAATCCAGATGAGTTTACGTGTCATGTCTAGGCAAAACCATTAAGAAAACTCATCCAGAAAACATAAATGGAAAATTGTAATTCTGAACGATTTGTTAAGTGAAAATAATGGTATGAGACCTCAACTTAATTTTAAAAAGCAAATTTTTAATTGCAAATGTTAATTATTTGAATCCGAGTTTTCCCCCCTTGAAATGCACTTTTATTTATTTATTTATTTTTTGGTGCAATCCACTTGTATTTTCTTAAGTAAACAGAAGATTGTTGTCCTGAAGTTATCTGAATTTTTATAATTGGCTGTGGGTTTTGTTCAAACGTTAAATGCTTTCACATTACAATGTCTTTTTAGGCTCTGGAGGACGCAAACAGCGGGATGAACATCCTGGATCAGTCAGTCATTAAAAAAGGTAAATGAGAAAATGGCTGGAAGATATATTCTAGTACTGTATTTATGTGATAATGTCATATTTTCAATTATCGGCTGCAACTTTTTGGAAAACGTTCTGATATAAATAATCACTGTTTTATGGATTTAGGGCAAAAAGTCATTTCAGGTGAATACACCTTAGCACACCCTTTTACGCATGCGCTGAACCACCTCTGGAATTCAAATGATGTCACCTGCCTTTTCTCTTACCTTTGGACGCCCAGTCAAAGCAAGCGGAATTGGAGGCCATTGAATATTATTTTTAGGATCATATAATCGTACTATTAGGATCGAACAAAGGATTTCGAAATAAATGTACCCTTGTTGTAGGTGTAAGTTATTATCAATTGTCTCTTATTTTATTACAATCCAGATGTAGGCCTATGTATGCCTAAATTTTCTACATTTTCTTTGGACAAAAAATCGGAAACATGACTGTGTAAAATCGACATTTCAGTACCACTTTGTTGACAGGCTATAATTTCTCCACGGAGGTTTTGACATATTTACTCTGAGATAAGGCCTTCATGCAGTCATAAGAGCTCCAGCAACACTCCCTGGGCTCGTGTTAATATTTGTCCGTTATGAGGGACGTTTGCCGGTAATTTAGTTAACGGAACACGGGCCTCCCAGAAGAGACGGCCTTTAAGTGGCCGCTGTGATGGATGGTTTTCTGAGCGCAGATCTCGTGAGCTCGTTTAGAGCTCGTTTTCTCTATTATCCCCTGTAGAGATCTCCGCGGGCTCGAGCGCTCGTTACCCCATTAGCGCTTAAGTTAGTAGACGTCATTTGACGGTCAGCTTGTGACAGTGTGTATCGGGGGGCTGAAAATAAGTGGTTAATGTTATTAGCTCGTGTCCATCGCCAATCGATAACACAACAAATGAGCTCAGTAGTTTTGAAATGCCAATGTGGAAACAAAAGATGATAGGAAAGTGTGACTGAATTGGAGGGGAAACCAAAGGAAAGCACTAAATATTACTGCCTGGCAAGATTTGTAAGTGTAATGCTAGCATCTCATTCACGTTGTTGGAAACTGTAAATGCTAACCGCACAAACTGGACCATGGATCAACATTCCTTTTCAATTTAACACCGTTGATGACAGATATTGGCAACATGCTTAGATGACATCATTAATTAAATAATAATAATAATAAACTGTAGGCTTTCCGCGCTGTTTATATTTGTGGACAATTCTGGCTTGCTTTCTATTGTACGTGGAATTAACGTATGAAAACAGGAGCACGCGCTGGCAGCTCCGGGCGCGTGCGGGGTGACCCTGACCAGCCGAGGGCTCGAGCTCACGGCGCTTTCATGTGCCAAGATTTCACATTACATAATATTCTCACAGGCTGTCTGTAACTAGTCTAGACATTGTTTTAAAATAATAGCACCTCTTGTTTTATCGCTGGTGTCATTTTACGAAGCAAATACACTATGTAAAGCGGTCATCATTCCCAAACATGAGTAGGTCTATATTAAAGGACGTAGCTTAATTTTCTGTTTGATCCTCTCGCACAGTTCCAGTTCCTCACAAGAGCGTCGCTTCTCTGATGATGAACAAAGACGGTCTAATCGGCGGGATCTCCGTGAACGTCAACGAGGTCTTCTGCTCGGTGCCCGGCCGCCTGTCGCTTCTTAGCTCCACATCCAAATATAAAGTGACGGTTGGCGAGGTCCAGCGGCGCCTCTCTCCGCCAGAGTGCCTGAACGCCTCTCTGCTTGGCGGGGTTTTGCGGAGGTGAGAACATCAGATCCGCCAGAATCCAAATTATAACCAGTGTAGAGGTCAATGCATTAAAGACAAAACGATCTTACAATCAATTTGAAACTCAACATCAGGGTTCTGCTGTTAGCATTTTCTTGACTTGGCGGACCTCTTTTTGAAAGATTTTTTTTATTAGGCTTCTGCCAATATGTCTGATTATGAATTATAAATTTTCATGGTGTATCTTTGCTGTCAATCGTCATAAAACATAACTAATTGTCCATTTTCCGATCAGAGCGAAGTCGAAAAATGGCGGTAGATCACTGAGGGAAAAGCTGGAGAAAATCGGCTTGAATTTGCCCGCGGGGAGACGCAAAGCAGCCAATGTCACTTTACTGACGTCTCTAGTAGAAGGTAAAGCAGGACATCTGATTCTGATTCCCCTGTTCACTGATTCTTTTCTTCATATCCTCGATGTTTACTATTTGGGAGTTTAGGCCCATCAAACAATCACCAATTCTAATGGAAAACTAGTTTTCGGAACGTTGTAGGCCTAGTTTATCTGTTTAATCGTGGATCTCGAATAATTTTACAATTTAAGCCTAAAATGAAAATTTGGATTTACGAATGAACCACGATTATGATAATTGAAATTTTATTGCTTAGCTTTAGAGTTATTGCTTAGTTTTAGAGTTAGTTTCTATAATCTGTTTTTCTTATCTTCCTTAATGCAGTGCAAATAGTTAGATGCAAAAGCACCGAAGCAAAATTTTACCCAGCTAATTTCATATAATTATTGTTGCGACTGTCTTGTTGATGCTGCACCGCAATTTTTCATTTGTTTAACAGGCTATCTCTCCCTCCAGTTCAGTTGCAGCTACGGCTGTAATTTAGTAGCCTATAAAATATTTTCTGCGAAAATGTGGTGTAGTAATTCCTTTTCACTATATTGTATTTATTTTTCATTTCCAGGAGAAGCTGTTCATTTGGCTCGGGACTTTGGCTACATTTGTGAAACTGAATTTCCTACAAAGGCCGTGTCTGAATATCTGAACAGACAGCACACAGATCCAAACGAACTGCACTCACGGAAGAACATGCTGCTCGCCACAAAGTACGTATACTTCATGTCACAACGTGTTTGTTGCATGTTTAAGTGATATTTATGCCATCGTTGCTTTCTTTGGAAGCTGGTAACCGCTTGAGCAAATGTGTAGCCACATTTCGAGGTGAATGTGGAATCCATCACGGATTGCTGGGGAGTGTGTCGTTTTGATGGCTGTCCGCTTAGTGCCTGGTGCGTTTTGACACGTTTAGCTGGTTTCTAATGAGGCAGTTCAGGCCCAGCAGAAACACGCGTCTCTTATCAATCTCAGCCTGGCACCGAGCTAGAAACTCATTATATTTAAGTGAAATGTTTCAAGTCTTAAAGTGCCAGCTTTCCCCTTGAAGTTTTGCCTAAGGTCATCCCTCCTCCCTCGCCTCTCCTTTCACAGTCTGTCTGTCAAAGTCCCGTCAGTCAGCCCGCGCCCCCGCCCCTGCACGCGCCTCGGGCACTCGCGTTCTGTCGCTCTGGAATGAGAGAGCGAGAGAGAGGCGCGCTGCGCTCTCCCGACTGGACAACAAGACTGTTTGTGGTTCTGAGACGCGAAAGCGAATGTGGGTCAAAATCTGACAAGCCCAGACAACTGCAGATGCCGCAGCAGGGCTCTGCAACACTGCCAGTTGGAGGCATTTGAACTGTTTGTCACAAATGACCTTTTAGAGATTGAAGTGTGATCGTTTGCTCAGATTCTTATTTGAGACTACATTGCACCTCAACGCATTATTATTATGAACACATTACACAAGTACTTTTTGGTACATGCTGTTAAAACGAAAAGAATTTAATATGAATTCATGTTTTTTTCATGCATATATTCAAAATGAATCAACTGTAAATGACTTCAACGCTGCAAGTTTTAAAGAGCATAAAATATGAATTATTGTGACATTATTATAGGATCTTTACTTTGGTCACACTAGATATTTAAACTAAGCAGACTGAGACATGTGGAGGTCAAATGTTGAAAGGTCATTAGTATGTCAGGCCATCTGGGCACATGGCTAAAAGTTCTGCCTGTATTTTTTTTCTATATGATTCCCCAAAGCAAGAAAGGCATGAATATTTAGTGCACTACCTCTTTCAGGAAGTGAAACATGCTGAGAACGGAATATTCTGCTGTAATGACAGATAAAGACACTCTCCCAGTAGACTGGAAGTTAAATTGATGGCTTTATTCTAATTGATGGGCTTTCCTCTCAGAAGCAGAAATATGCAGACTTTGCTCTGAGGATTTAAAGTTCTGTATCTCTTTTCTTATGTACGAACATAACTCTGGAGAGTTTCATTTAAAGTAGATGTTATCCTTTTTTTGTCCATTTTGTAGATTTTTTGGGAGGAGACTTTTGGTCACAATGTGATTGGGGGATGAGAAATGGGTCTTTTACCCATGATTCCCAGGGACACAACAGAGCTACTACCACCATTACTAGCCTGAACCTGTCAGAGCACCTGATTCCTAAGTGTTTTCTATTACTCAAGATAATTAAAAATGTCTTATCTTAAAAATAAAGGTTCCAAAAGAAGGTTTTGATGCCATAAAAGAACCATTTTTGGTTCCCCAAAGAACCTTTCAGTGATCTGTTCTTAAAAGAACCATTTTGAATAACATTTGAGAACCTTTTTCCACTATAAAGAACCTTTTGTGGAATGGAAAGGTTCCATGGATGTTAAAGGTTCTTCATGGGATCATCAATGCCAATAAATAACCTTGTTTTAAAAGTGTAGGCAATCACATCTTCATTATGAGAGACACTGAGATGCACAAACATGCTGATATATTGTAATCTTTGATCTGTGAGAGTCTGACATATTGAAAGTTTTCATGAATTATTTTCTCATTTGATCAATTTCATCATAAATGTCCAAATGCTAATTCATGGATGAGGGTTTTCAGAGTTGCTATACAGTAGCTTTGATATTATGTATGAGATTCTCCTTTATAATCAATATTTCACACAAAGTTAAAAGAATATGTAGATTTATATATAAAGAAATAAGGAGAAATATCCATGGGAGTAAGTTGACAGCTTCTGTTGTGGGCTTTTTAATGGAATCAGGGTTGGTGTCTGTTCCATTTGACTGTTTAATTCAACTTATGACTTAAATTCATTTCTTGAAAAATGTATGCTGTAATCCATGAGCGAGCAGGTCGCTTTTCCTTAACTGATACAGAAGATCAAGCACGAGCCTTCTGATATGTTCTGATAAATGTGAATGAAGAATTTGTCATGCTTGATGTGCCAAGAAAAATGTCACGACATTCTCTGATTGGATCACAGCTGTGTAGATGGTGAAGGAATTGGATAGGACACAGTTAATACTAGTGCGACTATGATTGATCCTAAAACCCAGCTGACTAGTCTTGTAGGCAGAGCATGTCTAGACCCCACTTGTCCCATTAGCAGAATGTTGTGCATTTATAGGCATTTTAATTCAGCATTATTTTCCTACAGAATAAGAAATGTAGTTCCTCCAGTGACCTTGTGCAGACACTCAACATGAGACAAGCAACAATACATATAACAATATTCACGATACATACAGAAAAAGGACAGCAAAAATTTTTTTATCTCTCAGCATATATGAAATTTAGAGCATTATTACAATCTTTAAAAGAGCATTATAACTTTTCCCTCACTAGCCATTGTAAGATTTACACTTAAAAAGTAAGGTTCTTTTTTGGCATCTATGGTTTCATGAAGAACCTTTAACATTCATGGAACCTTTCTGTTCCACAAAAGGTGAAGGATTTTTAGATTATTAAATTTTCTTTTCACCAAGTTCTTTTAAGAACAGTTGACTTAAAGGTTCTTTGGGGAACCATAATGGCATCGCTGTAAAAACCCCCTTTTTGAACCTTTTTTTTTTTCAAAGTGTACACTTAGAAAACATATTTAATATATAAAAATAGCCTATTATTTTTTATAATGAGAAATGTCTTAAATGATTGCATAATACTTTTACATTTATTGGGTTATTTTAATGTTTACGAGCTGTTTAATTCATAAAATTCAATAAAACTAAATTATTTAAAACTAAATCCATAAAATGATCACATGATAACCTCTAAAAGGTTCTAGATATGACATGCCTGACAGAACCCTTTAAGGTTCTATATAGAACCTTTTCTTCTAAGAGTGAACAGAATTAGAAAGTTCCTCCAGTGACCTTGTGCAGACACTCAACAATAAACACAACAATACCCACAATACACTTAAAAAAAGAGGATTTTCACAGTGATGCTGTAGAACCATTTTTGGTTCCCCAAAGAACCTTCAGCCAACAGTTAATAAAAAGAACCACTTTTTTCTTAGTATGAAGAACATCTTAATAATTTAAAGAAACGTTTCCTTCCAAAAGAACCTTTTGTGGAATGCAAAGGTTCCATGGATGTTAAAAGTTCTTCATGGAACCATAAATGCTAATAAAGAACCTTTATTTTTAAGAGTGAACACTACATACAGAAAATGAACAGTATACAGTACAAAAATGTTATCAGACAGCAACTAAATTTAGTATTTATATCTTTTCCATCAATATTCACTGTGAGACATACAAATAAGTAGTTTTTGTTCATAAGTGTATTTCTCCAATTCTACATTTAATAACTATAGTATCCAATAAACTCTCCCTCCGGCAAGATTTCCTAGTTATTAAACAGAAATTATGGATTGTCTTGCGATAATGGAAACCAAGAAAATTCTGGACTTCATCTTTGTCTCTCTTGTGCAAATATTTGTCAAAGCGTCATGCTACATCTGATGTTCCATCCATACAACAAAGACTGTCAGACCATAAAATACACATATACTTTGCATAACTGCAGCAATTTATTACAAATGAAGTTCTCAGTCTGATTATTCATATACAGATTACAAGCCAAATTTTAAACTCTGTTTATAACACCTTGGGCAACATTTGCTCGTCTATGAAAATGCAAGATAGAGAAATGAACGGCAGGTTCTATTATTCCTTTGGATGGTCTGTGATTTGGATTGTCTCTCTTCCTCTCTTCTCAGGCAGTTGTGTAAGGAGTTCACGGACCTGTTGGCTCAGGATCGCACTCCATTAGGAAACTCTCGGCCTACGCCCATCCTGGAGCCAGGAATCCAGAGCTGCCTGTCACACTTTAGCTTCATCACGCACGGTTTTGGTTCTCCAGCCATCTGCGCCGCCCTCACGGCTTTGCAGAATTACCTGACTGAAGCCCTTAAAGGCCTCGACAAGATGTTCCTGAACAACCCCACTTCCAACCGACACACACCTGCAGACGGACCCGGCTCCAAAGGCGGAGAGAAAGAGGAAAAACACAGGAAATGAACTGTGGAAATACGATATCAAGGAAGGAAAGTCGTTGGAGATGTTCAGAGATTCTATAAACTCTAGTTTTATGACATTGCGTTTTACATTCTGGGTTGAAGGTGGAGAGTGGACGACAGATCATGGGAAAACGAAAGGAACGATTGACTGGAGGACATGAGTCTGCTGTGACACGTTCACCATCTTCATCTCATTCGTGTGCGAGTGTGAAAACATTCAAGGAGTGTTTGTGAGTGTGTGTGTTTTTGTGTATAAAAGTTTGACATTTTACATGATGTTAGACGCAGGCTGTCCTTTACACACGTGCTCATGAATCTGATACCTAATATTTGAGTGTTCGTCGGTGTAATGGCCAGCACACAGCACACAGGTTTGCTTGGGATAATGTTGGAGACACTTTTAACTACTATATTTAATTATACTTATTATACAGAATTATTGGTGCACACTTCTGCAATATTAAATACATTCCATTCAGCCTTCGCCAAAACTACAGTACAACAAACATCTGTTCATAAAAGACAAAAGTGGCTGTTAAGTGAAACATTTGCTCCATTGCTTGAAAGAAAGACAAATTATTCTAATATAGGAGATTTTATTGCATTTATTGCAATGAAATTGAGTGTTAGCCAAAAAGAGGCTGTAAATGTGCAACAACAAAGAGTCATGCTAGTTACGGTCCAGTCCATCACTGATGTCACATCCATAGTATGATCTATACTTTGCATAATCACAGAAGTTCATTACAAGCGAAGTTGTCAGTCTGATTATTCATTTAAAGATTACAAACCAAATTTTAAACTCTGAGATTTAACATATTCTTTCAAACACCTCGGGCAATATTCAGAAAAGCTTGCTTACAAAAATGCAAGAAAGAGAAATGAACATGAGAGCAATTTTGTATTTTTTGGTTGTATTTCTTTGTATTTGAAACTGCTATTGCTTGTGCTGTCTTGGCCATTTGGTTGTGAAAATGTGAGGACATTTTCAGTTGCTTTTAACATGGCAATCATCTTAGCTGACCAACTGAATCACAACTGGGATTTCATCTGTTGCTTATGTATTTTTTTATTTTTTTATTTTTAAATATATACTAACATTTACACAGACTTAAATCAACACAGACACAGAAAACACATTTTATGGCCTAAATATGGTTTATTTGTTTTACAACCCTACATCAGCTGAATGGAAGCTTGCTTTGACCGTGGTGTTGACAGCGTCAACAAAAAAAGACTTTTGAAAACAGACATAAAAAGGTTCTGCATATAACTGAGGTACATAAGGACAGGTGACCGCGCGTGCTGGAACGCGGCCACGCGCAGCCTTTTCGCGCTTGCCTCAACCGGCGTGGGCGCGCATTTTCTCAGTCCCGCAAGCTGGATAATAGCCTGTCTGTCAAAGTTAATATTTGGTTTACTGTGTGAGAAAGGTTCTTTTATTTATGTTTGTATATATTTATTTATGCTTAATTTAATGGGCGTTTGTACATAGGAATAGACTGGGTCGTCTATCTGTGACTGTCTCTGTGCGTGGGTGAACGCTTGTTTTAGATAGCATCTTGTATTTTTTGTTTCATAGATACGGTGTTATGTGGTGAAGGCTAGAAGTTGGTTCTTGTCTGGTGATTTTCATTTACCTCGAAATAAGAATAAAACGTGTGTTTTATTGTAGGTGTTGCTGTTGGTTAACTCCTTGTGTTCTTGTTTCATGCGTTAACGTGACAGTTCAAAGACGTTTATTAAAGTAGTTTTAATAAAAAAGTGCATACATCCAAAATAACTAAAATTAAATATCAGATTAAAAATATGTTCACGTAGTCCTATCATTAGTAATTATTTTATTCGCATGAAAGTTAATTTTCAGTCAGGCAATAGTAGTCTAGCATACAGGTGACATCTTAAAGGCTAACATTGGATTTGCAAACGATATTTCATTTTATTTCAGGAAAAACAACCATTAGTTTTTTTTTTTTGTTTTTTTTTTTCTTCAATTAGTAATTAGCCTACTGAATTATTTCATCATAAACCTCCAATATATAAATGCTATGTAGGCTAAATGTTTTCTTTAAAGATAGCCTAGCCTCTCACGATCTTGTTCCTTGGATATTTCTTTTGCTATAGTTAGCATGACTGCAACAGAAGTAACTGAAACAATGAAAAGCTAATATGAAAAATAAATAAACTGCAGTCTATTAAATATCAATGATGTGATGTCATAGTTGTATTAACAATATTAGATCACAATATAACTAGGCTACTTTAGTCATAAAGCGTTGTTTACGGTTCAGCTAAAGATGGAAGGGGCCATTTATAAAAATAGCCTATTAAAACGTAAAAATCGGTCATTGAAAGTCTTAGCCTAAAATTATTGTGAATATGCTATTATTATTATTATTATTATTATAAACATCTCGTAATATTTTCATTATCACGCTTACTTGTAATGCAATCAGCAGAACGGAAATCAACAAGAATCGTAAACGGAAATGAGAATTCTGATTCTGCATCTTCCCATCTCGTTTAAGGCAAGCAAAGAATGCTAAAATTGATCGAAAACAATCCCTTGAAGGCGTGTGTCCGCGGTCACGGCAGTAAAGTGAACTCATATCCCGGCCGCAGGTCAGACCCCCGCGCGCATCAGCTCGCGCTGGTGTATTTAATGCGGAGGAGCGCGTGGCCTGCGGGTTCCGTCGCGTGACTCGTCATGCGTGAAGTATTGTGACCCAGGTGCAGCACCCGCATGTCCGCGAGCGACGTGGATCTCTACGAGATTCAGAGATTTCTCTTCAGCAGAAAAAGAAAAGACTAGCCTCGCTCTCACCCACGGGACCTGAAACAACACAAGCCGAGATCTTTCATCCTTCTCTCGAACTCGGTTCTCATTACCTCTAAAAGAAAAAAAAGAAAAAACCCAAAACAATACAACAAAAGCCCATAAGACCAAACCCATGTCTAATATCACTGATTTTTATACTCAATAATACTTATTGACTTTAAACAATAGCTGTTTTTAATCATACACATCTAAAATCAGTAGGCTTTTCCCCCAAAGCATAAAAAATAAAATGTGCATCAACAAAATGTCCTATGGGAAAGAAAAGCTCCCTGATTTTATCAAACAACTGATACCATTTCCAAAGTTGTAACTTGCAACTAAACATTGATGATTGGTTGTGAGCAGGGTAGGCTATATGTAAACGTTAAAAATTTCTCATTAAAAATCCATTTTATCCTTTTAATTCATGATCAAAAGAGGGGCACAAAGGGATGAAGACAATGACAAGACATAAAATATCGAATGTTTGATACATTTCATGCCTGAATCGGTCATTAAAATGGACCTGAGGTGAAAGAGACTGGCGTCCTAAAACTAAAGGTTTTAAAAAAGTCTCTTTTCCATCAACATATTTTTTTTTTCGGGATGAGATGACGAAGAAGAGCTTTGTCTGAACGCAGGTCCCTGTGCTCGCTGTCACGCAATGGACTGTAAAAATGGTTTATCGAGACACGCGCCGGGCGCGCGTAATTCCTGCTCGAGGCGGGATGACCGCAGGCAGCGCGAGCCTAACTGATCAACCTGGATATTTCATTATTCATTAATTTACTGTTTAACAAATCCCGCTCATTATCGCGGGAGCGGCTGGCAGGATCCGCAGTTGGTGTCAGGCGTGGAGAATTGGGCCATTTGATCCTGAGCTGTTTTTTTTCTCTCTGTGTGTATTATTATTATGGGCTATTCAACATCCCGAAACAGCTCGAGATCGTCATGAATAATAAGCAGCGCGCGAGCTTGTCAAAGCCCGTTGAGCGTGACACAGCCTGTGGATAAAATCGAGGCGTTTTTAATATAACCCCCACTTCAGTCACTATTTGGAAAAGACAAAACAACACGCTGATAAACAAACGGAAATATGCGATTACTACGGCAATGACACGCGTCCACTGTGGACGAGAGGGACATCAAAAGCAAAGTGTCTCATCAGACGGTTTAAAGGTTCTGTAAGCGATTATTTTGAAATGCCAAACACATGCTCTTCTACCCGAGATACCACTGAAATAAGTGCCCTGAGATAACACACCTGCCTCTGTGAAAGCTCTAGGCTCTGTAAACAACAAAAACTCGGGAAGCGGCCCGCCTTTTTGTAGCCAATCAGAAAACTTTAGCCAATCATAAAGGCGCTCTATCGCTGTCAATCATTTTGCGCGCCTTCGTATGTTTGTAATGATTTGAAGAACGTATTTTTAGCAACATGGCGTTTGGTTAAAGGGATACAGGCAGTTTAATTCAAGTGTGGTCTAAGTTAGCAAAACGGCATTTTAAAGCACATTTAATAATACAACACAACAATAAGGTTAGGTTTTGTTATCTTTTGCTTTGACTACAGTGTCTAATGGGTCACAAATTGACCCTTTTCACACGTCTGGGTTTCTCAGAAGCGGAAGTCGTCATAGTTGGTGAAATTCCATGGCGGTCAATGAGAGAATACATTAAATATATATTTTTTTTGTGTTTCCGTTTGCTCAAATAGCAAAAGAATAACTCAACAACAGTGTTTTCACAACTTTCAAAAAGTTGTGACAGTAAAATTGAAATAATAGTAAATATTTCTCTTCTGACTGCCGTTATCAAATTTTCCTATTTTTGAAAGTTGTGAAAACACTATTGTGGAGTTTTTCTTTTGCTATTTGAGCAAACGGAAACACAAAAAAATATATTTAATGTATTCTCTCATTCACCACTATAGAATTGTATCCAACTATGACGAAACCATGAGAAACCCGGAAATGTGAAAATGGTCTATAGGGTCTATTAATAGCAATATAAATTGACCAACAAACAAATGGCAAAATAAGTGGTAATTTGTTCTAATCACCTTAGGTTTTGCAAATCATCTTAGGTTAATTGCAAATGTTCTTGTGATGAGAATCATATGTTAGTGCATGAAGTGAATAAAAAAAATCAAAATACCATTTAATCAAGTCATTTAGGTTTTTTGTTTACATTTAAATAGGATCAGATCACAGCATAATAAAATAACTTTCAACAAATTAAAGTGGACTTTTTATAATATTATTGACAAAAATATCACACTAGTAGCCTAAATAATGTCCAGAGACCATCCCTTAAGAAATGGCTGAAGACCATAAAACAGGCACTTAAAAAAAAACTGCTCTCATACATTGTCACTTCTGCTCTAGCTTCTGCACTGCTCTGATTTACATTTGAATCTCCACTATTATTGACTCCTGTATGATAAACTGCTTGTGAGTTTCCTCATTTGTAAGTCACTTTGGATAACAGCATCCACTAAATAACTCAATGTAAATGTAGGCCTCTTGCAGTAGTGAATGGTTAATCAATGTCATGTCATCTTTCATTAACTGAGCATGATGTCGTTAATGGTTGTGGCGTACAGTATCTGTATGCATAACTTCAGTTGTGTTTAACGCTTCATTGAATCAAAACACCTCCCATGACCTCCTCCTGTACCGCTGCTTTTACCTCGGCTCTGCATCTTCCTTCCTTCCACACTGAGGTTCAATGACAGTTTCAAAGCCAAGAACATATTGAGGTGTTCACTCCAGGTAATGTATGTGATTTGAGATTCTTCAAGCGTTACTTAAGTTTTGCATTGAAGTTAGTTTGTAAGCAGAAAGAGAGAACAGGCTATAAAGATGTTTGTTTTTTTTGTAATTTTCCAATACGATTCTCCAGGTAGCAAACACAGACTCATAAAAATACACACGCAGTAATGCCTACCAAGGCAGTATACTGGTTTTATTTGATGTGTGTTTGTGGTTTTGCCTCATTGGGTTTGTGTGAGTAAATGATTGATTATGTTCGGCTTTGATGTTTCCTCTTACACACACACACACACACACACACACACACACACACACACACACACAAAATCATAAACAAGCTTATAGTCTTTTTCTCCTCGAACTTGCTTTGGGAACTTGTCATTCTACTCAGCATCTCAACTGATAATACAAAAGTTCCTCTCTTGAATGTCAAATAACTTTGTGGAATTAACAGGAAATAATTAATTACTTAGCCCAAAAATTCCAAACACTAAAAACTTGTTTTCCATTGTGGATCCTGAAACATTTATGGCATTGAATTTCCCATAGGCCTTGGACTGATTTCTAAATATTGTGCACACAAAATCAAACTGTCTTAAATAAATGTTTGATATTTTTAAAAAAGATAGAAAAACTCTAATAAATAAGAGAAAAAGTCAACTCCACCAGTTCAGTCTAAACTAAATGAATTTCTGCAATATACTCTGGGATCTTTAAAAGTAATTAAATGACCAAAATGGATAAATGGATGCTGTTGAATTGACCAAATGTATTATATCAGGTCTGTGAATGTATGTTTGTACTTACATGTATGTTTGTGAGTTAGCAGCTGGTGCTGGTGAGACGAGAAAAACAGGTCAAGGTTATGAATCCAGAAAACACTCATTCTTCTCTGTAACGTGGACATAATCTGAGTTATCACAATGTAAAGGATTAGTGTAGGCAACAATGAAAAGGCTGTCATCATTTCCTCACCCTCATGCCGGCCTCCAAACTCCTGCTCTTTTCTATCCAACGAAGGCATATAGGATAGAATGGTACTTTATTTAATCCCTGGGGGAAAACTGCATTACAGCACACATAAATCGCACAACAGGAAAAACAACTAAATGCAATATAAAAATACAGAAAGAGAAATACACTTAAAAATCTGATGTAGGATTTACTTTGAAACAATTTTCACTGAGAAAATGCTAGTAAACATCACAAATAGGTACAGGTAACACATTGAATTAAATGTGACATTTTGAAGTAGAAAGACTGAAATAGTATTTTCTTGTAAAACATACTCCAATAATCTTTATTTGCATCTTCAAAAAAATCATTTTTTATGTGGACAGTAACCAGGGGCAGCTTCAAAAAGGACCAAAAACATCAAAAGATAATCAGTGAATAACAACTTAAATTTCCGTCTGCTTATGATTTCAGAAGACTGTGCAAAAGTCTTGGCCATGTCAGTATTTTCTACCCCAAAAAGGGTTTGAAGCCAGTTATTTATATCTTTTGCTGTAGTGTGTCAGTAGGAAATATCAGTTCACGTTTCTAAACATTCATTTTGCCATTAATTGTAATAATCCAGTGAGATAACAGCCGGTGCTCCACACTGAGATCTGATCTCACTGTCATCAAATCTGTCTGTGATTACATGAAGAAACAAATGAAACTGAGACAAACTAAATCCAGAAGAACTGTGGCCGTGTCTCCAAGATGCTTGAAGAAACCTTTCTGCAAAGCTACCTGAAAAACAATGTGTACAAGTGTACCTGGACAAAAGCTGTTAGGGTGATCACATCAAATATTGATTTGATTTAGTTAATAGAAGTTAATTGATAAATAAAATCTATTTATGACAGTATTTTTGAAAGCATTCTCACTTTACAGCATTTTTACACAAGTGCCTAAAACTTCTCACAGTACTGTAGCTTTGCAGGAAGGTTTCTTCAAGCGTCTTGGCCACAGTTCTTCTGGATTTAGTTTGTCTCAGTTTCATCTGTTTCTTCGGATTTGATGACAGTCAGATCAGATCTCAGTGTGGAGCGCCGGCTGTTGTCAGACTCCTTGTGTATTCAAAAATCTCACTGCATTATTACAATTAATGGCAAAATGAATGTTTAGAAATTTCCTACTGACACACTACAGCAAAATATATAAATAACTGGCTTAAAACCCTTTTTTGGGGGTGAAAATACTGACGTACCTAAGACTTTTGCACAGTACTGTATATATAGTGCATAAGTCCTATGGACTACTTTTATGGTGGGATTTAGATCTTTTCATCTTCATGGTCATTTTTTTCCAATGCAGAAAAGCACAATAATGGAACAACATGATCATTTTTTGGGTGAATTATTCCTTTAATCTACAAACAAAAAGAGAGCTGTTTGAGTTCAGAACATGTTGCATGTTTCATGTCTCACCTGCACTTCAGGTGTCTCTAAGTTTGCTTTATTTCTCTTCAGGCATAGTACTTCATTTCCCAACCTGCACCAATGGACCTTCTCCACCCCCTGAAACATAGACAAATGTGTGTGTGTGTGTGTGTGTGTGTGTGTGTATGTGTGTGTGAGAGAGAGAGCCTGCAGGTCTAACTAGCTAATGCATTGGTGATCTCTCTCTATAATGTCCCACACACACTCTCTGCTCAGGATTTAATGGCCTCTGTGGGTGGTGGGGGGAAATAAAAATGAATGTTCACAATATAATATAGGCCACTGTTTGAATAAGTAAAATATTATCCTTGTGCTTATGATGAGCTTTATAGTGTTTGTCTGGAACAGTCTGTTGAACATACAATTACAATTATAAACTCTGATGAGATGAGCAAACCCCTCTCTCTCTCTCTCTCTCTCTCTCTCTTTCTTTTGGCTTTGCTGCTGTGACCTTGTATGCTGACTAAATCCATGCCCTTGGCTACTGTTATTTACACATGGATGAACACACACATACACACACAAACCAAGGCACTTTTGGAACTTTAGCTGGGTGAATATGTGATGTTATGTGTGAAAGCACATGTGGATGTAGAACAACAGAAGTTTAATAATCAAAACCTCTTTTTTGGGTCCTTAATTAGAAAATAATTAATAAATAAAATTCATAAAAATGTTTAAACTAGTGGCCTAATATATATATATATATATATATATATATATATATATATGTCTATAAAATAGTTTGTTAGTAATGTTAGTAATGAGTAATGTAGTTTGTGTAAAGCAGTACCAATTATTTGTGTGTGTGTGCGTGTGTGTGTGAGAGAGAGAATGCTGTTCTTTTGAACTTTCTAATCATCAAAGAATCGTGGGGAAAAAAATCAGTTTCCCCAAAATTTTAAGCATCACAACTGTTTTCAACATTGACAATAATCAGAAATGTTTCTTGAGCAGCAAATCATCATATTAGAATGATTTCTGAAGGATCATGTGACACTGAAGACTGTAATGATGCTGAAAATTCAGCTTTGCCAACTAAGGAATAAATTACAATTTAAAATATGTTCAAATAGAAAACAGTTATTTTAAATTGTAATAATATTTCACAATATTACTGTTTTACTGTATTTTTGATTAAAAAAATGCAGCCTTGGTGAGCACAAGAGACTTCTTTTAAAAACATATGGTGCTCATTTAGATAGATATTTAATGGTCATGGTCACTGGAATTGTGATTTTTAATTAGTACTGTGGAAGTGGAATGTGTGTGTGTGTGTCTTTGGTTCTCAGCAGTGCTGATGTCCAGCAGATGTATATCTCTGGCGACGGCAGTCCTGAACACTGATTGGTTGAGACATTGTTTCATGGAACAAGATGCTCAGCAATGTGGACAGCATATATGTGTGTGTGTGAGTGTTTGTGAGAAAGTCTCTCTCCCCCTCTGTGTGTGTGAGACGAGGATGTCTTGTGAAAGGCCCATCTGCCCTGGTGTCTGCCCACCAGTCATACTGCCAGCGCAGGCACTGCAGTGGACGCCTAAACTCTCTGTGACAAGGACCCCTAGAGTGCAGAGTGCCACCCAACATAAACAACACTGGCACTGCTCTCGCATATGACAGCCCGAGAGCGCGATTCTTTGATTCGCTGTGTCTTTTTACCTCTTCATTATTATTCAGTTTTTTTAAATAATTTCTACCTTTCTATTTAAATATATAATGTAATTTGCACTCAGTCAGTTTGTAGTTATTAAAAAGACTTAAAAAAGCTGTATGATAACTGTTTAAATCAATTTATATTTTAAGTCATCTTGGATAAAAGTGTCTGCTAAATGAATAGAATGAATAAGTCACCTGCCAACAAATTCACCTATATATTCAATGGAATAGATATGTGTAATCGTCAACACTACGGCACTAGTTAAAGTTTCACACCTGTAAGACCTTTGTTCATCTTCAAAAAACACAAATTAAGATATTTCTGATGAAATCCGTGAGCTTTCTGTCCGTCCACAGACAGCAACTTTGTTACCACTTTCAAGGCCCAGGTAAAGATATGGTTAAAATAGTCCATGTGACTGCAGTGGTTCAACCTTAGAATACTTTTTGTGCGAAAAAAAAAAAAAAAAAAAAAACTTTCATCAAAATAACATAAGTTCATCATCGTAAATTTTTGTTTATTATGCTACAAATGAGCTTAACTTTTATTGAATATAAACCATATTTAAAGGGACAGTGCACCCAAAATGTAAAAAAAGATCTCATTTACTCACCCTTATTTTGTAAAATCTATATTTTTTTCATCTTTCTGTGGGAAAAAAAAAAAAAAAAACCCACAAAAAAGATTGTTACAAAATTGCATGCATCAAATGTCCTCCATTAAAAACATCCCATATAAGTTCCGGTTTAAGTAATTTCTGCCTATTCTGTTTAGTCATGTCAGTGAAACGTATAAAGAATTTAAAGAGAAATAAATTCAAATTTACCATATTATATTTTCTTTAAATACATCATAGTGGTCTCTCCCAAAACATAAAGACAGCAAAGTCAATCTAAAGAGATCAACCAAGTACATATCTGTTATTTCTGGCCTCTGTCCCAATGGGAACAAAGAAAAGAGCATCAAATGAGATGAGCAGTATCATATGATGTGGAGTGAAACTTGAGCATTCTTGGAGAGTTCATAAAAGACAGTTTTCATCAAATTCAGACCTTGCGTGTATCAAAATGTGAGTCTCCAGTAAACTGGAATGTGATGTTGTCTTTTTTCCTCCTCTTCTTTATGTGTGTGTGTGTGTGTGTGTGTTGTGTGTGTGTGTGTGTGTGTGTGATTTGCACATTCAGGTCATTCTCTGTCAGTCTCTGTCTGAACTCTGATTGACAGCTGCAGTCATGCTCCCTGAGGGCAGCTTACTTGCTCCTACACGCATCTCTCTTTCTCTCTCTCAGTCCATCCTTTCCTCATTTTCCTCTTTCACTCACTTCCTCTGTCTCTCCAGCACATCAACTCAGTTTCTCATGTCAAACAGTGATTGATATGTTCCTGTATTTACAACAATCAGCTCTACACTTCCATCATAAAACACACATGCTTAAACACTTCAACAATATACTCAAAGTCCCACTGGGGAAATTTGCCATCATGATTAAGAACTCACAGAAGGGACTTGTAAAACTAAAGCAAGCTAATTATATTAAGATATCAATTAAAATCAAATCAAAATTCATTGATCAAATGCAAAACGCTGCAGAAGTTACAAGGGCTTAATTTGTAGGGTTTTTAGCAGTTGTCCCTTGTTCTTGGTAGTTGCTGAAAAAAAGTCAGAATTGCAAGTTTAGCCCGTATCTCGCAATTCTGACTTTACATCTCGCAATTCTGACTTTATATCACGCAATTCTGACTTTACATCTCGCAATTCTGACTTTATATCTCACAATTCTGACTTTATATCACACAATTCTGACTTTATATATCACAATTCTGACTTTATATAACGCAATTCTGACTTTATATCACGCAATTCTGACTTTATATCTCGCAATTCTGACTTTATATCACTCAATTCTGACTTTATATCTCGCAATTCTGACTTTATATCACTCAATTCTGACTTTATATCACGCAATTCTGACTTTATATCTCGCAATTCTGACTTTATATCACTCAATTCTGACTTTATATCACTCAATTCTGACTTTGTATCACACAATTCTGACTTTATATCACGCAATTCTGACTATATATCACGCAATTCTGACTTTATATCTCGCAATTCTGACTTTATATCACTCAATTCTGACTTTATATCATGCAATTCTGACTTTATATCACTGAATTCTGACTTTATATCTCGCAATTCTGACTTTATATCACTCAATTCTGACTTTATATCACGCAATTCTGACTTTATATCACGCATTTCTGACTTTATATCTCGCAATTTTGACTTTATATCACTCAATTCTGACTTTATATCACGCAATACTGACTTTATAACTCACAATTCTGACTTTATATCACGCAATTCTGACTTTATATCACTCAATTCTGACTTTATATCACGCAATTCTGACTTTATATCTCGCAATTCTGACTTTATATCTCGCAGTTCTGACTTTATATCACTCAATTCTGACTTTATATCACGCAATTCTGACTTTATATCTCGCAATTCTGACTTTATATCACTCAATACTGACTTTATAACTCACAATTCTGACTTTATATCATGCAATTCTGACTTTATATCTCGCAATTCTGACTTTATATCTCGCAGTTCTGACTTTATATCACTCAATTCTGACTTTATATCACGCAATTCTGACTTTATATCACTCAATTCTGACTTTATATCACTCAATACTGACTTTATAACTCACAATTCTGACTTTATATCATGCAATTCTGACTTTATATCTCGCAATTCTGACTTTATATCATGAAATTCTGACTTTATATCTCGCAATTCTGACTTTATATCACTCAATTCTGACTTTATATCATGCAATTCTGACTTTATATCTCGCAATTCTGACTTTATATCTCGCAATTCTGACTTTATATCAAGTAATTCTGACTTTATATCTCACAATTCTGACTTTATATCATGCAATTCTGACTTTATATCAAGTAATTCTGACTTTATATCTCACAATTCTGACTTTATATCATGCAATTCTGACTTTATATCAAGCAATTCTGACTTTATATTATGCAATTCTGACTTTATATCATGCAATTCTGACTTTATAACTTACAATTCTGACTTTATATCACTCAATTCTGACTTTATATCATGCAATTCTGACTTTATATCAAGCAATTCTGACTTTATATCATGCAATTCTGACTTTATATCAAGCAATTCTGACTTTATATCAAGCAATTCTGACTTTATATCATGCAATTCTGACTTTATATCAAGCAATTCTGACTTTATATCAAGCAATTCTGACTTTATATCATGCAATTCTGACTTTATAACTCACAATTCTGACTTTATAACTCACAATTCTGACTTTATATCTCGCAATTCTGACTTTATAACTCACAATTCTGACTTTGTCATGCAATTCTGACTTTATATCTCGCAATTCTGACTTTATATCTCACAATTCTGACTTTATAACTTACAATTCTGACTTTATATCACTCAATTCTGACTTTATATCTCACAATTCTGACTTTATATCACTCAATTCTGACTTTATATCACTCAATTCTGACTTTATATCATGCAATTCTGACTTTATATCTCGCAATTCTGACTTTATATCACTCAATTCTGACTTTATATCTCGCAATTCTGACTTTATATCACTCAATTCTGACTTTATATCTCGCAATTCTGACTTTATAACTTACAATTTTGACTTTACATCACGCAATTCTGACTTTATATCTCGCAATTCTGACTTTATATCTCGCAATTCTGACTTTATATCATGCAATTCTGACTTTATATCTCGCAATTCTGACTTTATATCTCGCAATTCTGACTTTATATCATGCAATTCTGACTTTATATCCCACAATTCTGACTTTATATCATGCAATTCTGACTTTATATCAAGCAATTCTGACTTTATATCAAGCAATTCTGACTTTATATCATGCAATTCTGACTTTATATCAAGCAATTCTGACTTTATATCAAGCAATTCTGACTTTATATCATGCAATTCTGACTTTATAACTCACAATTCTGACTTTATAACTCACAATTCTGACTTTATATCTCGCAATTCTGACTTTATAACTCACAATTCTGACTTTGTCATGCAATTCTGACTTTATATCTCGCAATTCTGACTTTATAACTCACAATTCTGACTTTATATCTCACAATTCTGACTTTATAACTTACAATTCTGACTTTATATCACTCAATTCTGATTTTATATCTCACAATTCTGACTTTATATCACTCAATTCTGACTTTATATCACTCAATTCTGACTTTATATCATGCAATTCTGACTTTATATCTCGCAATTCTGACTTTATATCACTCAATTCTGACTTTATATCTCGCAATTCTGACTTTATATCACTCAATTCTGACTTTATATCTCGCAATTCTGACTTTATAACTTACAATTCTGACTTTATATCATTCAATTCTGACTTTATATCTTGCAATTCTGACTTTATATCACTCAATTTTGACTTTACATCACGCAATTCTGACTTTATATCTCGCAATTCTGAAATATATCTCGCAATTCTGAATTATATCTCGCAATTCTGACTTTATAACTCACAATTCTGACTTTATATCATGCAATTCTGACTTTATATCTCGCAATTCTGACTTTATATCAAGCAATTCTGACTTTATATCATGCAATTCTGACTTTATATCAAGCAATTCTGACTTTATATCAAGCAATTCTGACTTTATATCTCGCAATTCTGACTTTATAACTCACAATTCTGACTTTATATCATGCAATTCTGACTTTACATCTCGCAATTCTGACTTTATATCAAGCAATTCTGACTTTATATCAAGCAATTCTGACTTTATATCTCGCAATTCTGACTTTATAACTCACAATTCTGACTTTATATCATGCAATTCTGACTTTACATCTCGCAATTCTGACTTTATATCAAGCAATTCTGACTTTATATCTCGCAATTCTGACTTTATAACTTACAATTCTGACTTTATATCATTCAATTCTGACTTTATATCTTGCAATTCTGACTTTATATCACTCAATTTTGACTTTACATCACGCAATTCTGACTTTATATCTCGCAATTCTGAAATATATCTCGCAATTCTGAATTATATCTCGCAATTCTGACTTTATAACTCACAATTCTGACTTTATATCATGCAATTCTGACTTTATATCTCGCAATTCTGACTTTATATCAAGCAATTCTGACTTTATATCATGCAATTCTGACTTTATATCAAGCAATTCTGACTTTATATCAAGCAATTCTGACTTTATATCTCGCAATTCTGACTTTATAACTCACAATTCTGACTTTATATCATGCAATTCTGACTTTACATCTCGCAATTCTGACTTTATATCAAGCAATTCTGACTTTATATCATGCAATTCTGACTTTATATCAAGCAATTCTGACTTTATATCAAGCAATTCTGACTTTATAACTCACAATTCTGACTTTATATCATGCAATTCTGACTTTATATCTCACAATTCTGACTTTATATCAAGCAATTCTGACTTTATATCATGCAATTCTGACTTTATATCAAGCAATTCTGACTTTATATCAAGCAATTCTGACTTTATAACTCACAATTCTGACTTTATATCATGCAATTCTGACTTTATATCTCACAATTCTGACTTTGTATCACGCAATTCTGACTTTATATCAAGCAATTCTGACTTTATATCAAGCAATTCTGACTTTATATCATGCAATTCTGACTTTATATCAAGCAATTCTGACTTTATATCAAGCAATTCTGACTTTATATCATGCAATTCTGACTTTATAACTCACAATTCTGACTTTATATCTCGCAATTCTGACTTTATATCATGCAATTCTGACTTTATATCTCACAATTCTGACTTTATATCATGCAATTCTGACTTTATATCAAGCAATTCTGACTTTATATCAAGCAATTCTGACTTTATATCATGCAATTCTGACTTTATATCAAGCAATTCTGACTTTATATCAAGCAATTCTGACTTTATATCATGCAATTCTGACTTTATAACTCACAATTCTGACTTTATAACTCACAATTCTGACTTTATATCTCGCAATTCTGACTTTGTCATGCAATTCTGACTTTATATCTCGCAATTCTGACTTTATAACTCACAATTCTGACTTTATATCTCACAATTCTGACTTTATAACTTACAATTCTGACTTTATATCACTCAATTCTGACTTTATATCTCACAATTCTGACTTTATATCACTCAATTCTGACTTTATATCACTCAATTCTGACTTTATATCATGCAATTCTGACTTTATATCTCGCAATTCTGACTTTATATCACTCAATTCTGACTTTATATCTCGCAATTCTGACTTTATATCACTCAATTCTGACTTTATATCTCGCAATTCTGACTTTATAACTTACAATTCTGACTTTATATCATTCAATTCTGACTTTATATCTTGCAATTCTGACTTTATATCACTCAATTTTGACTTTACATCACGCAATTCTGACTTTATATCTCGCAATTCTGAAATATATCTCGCAATTCTGAATTATATCGCAATTCTGACTTTATAACTCACAATTCTGACTTTATATCATGCAATTCTGACTTTACATCTCGCAATTCTGACTTTATATCAAGCAATTCTGACTTTATATCATGCAATTCTGACTTTATATCAAGCAATTCTGACTTTATATCAAGCAATTCTGACTTTATATCTCGCAATTCTGACTTTATAACTCACAATTCTGACTTTATATCATGCAATTCTGACTTTACATCTCACAATTCTGACTTTATATCAAGCAATTCTGACTTTATATCATGCAATTCTGACTTTATATCAAGCAATTCTGACTTTATATCAAGCAATTCTGACTTTATATCAAGCAATTCTGACTTTATAACTCACAATTCTGACTTTATATCATGCAATTCTGACTTTATATCTCACAATTCTGACTTTATATCAAGCAATTCTGACTTTATATCATGCAATTCTGACTTTATATCAAGCAATTCTGACTTTATATCAAGCAATTCTGACTTTATAACTCACAATTCTGACTTTATATCATGCAATTCTGACTTTATATCTCACAATTCTGACTTTATATCATGCAATTCTGACTTTATATCAAGCAATTCTGACTTTATATCAAGCAATTCTGACTTTATATCATGCAATTCTGACTTTATATCAAGCAATTCTGACTTTATATCAAGCAATTCTGACTTTATATCATGCAATTCTGACTTTATAACTCACAATTCTGACTTTATAACTCACAATTCTGACTTTATATCATGCAATTCTGACTTTACATCTCGCAATTCTGATATGCCATCATGATTAAGAACTCACAGAAGGTACTGGAGAATTGGTAGATGTAAACTCACAATTGCGTGACATAGTCAGAATTGCAAGATATAAACTGACTTTTTTTCTCAGAATTGTGAGCTATAAACTTGCAATTGCAAGTTATAAAGTCCAGTTCTGAGGAGAAAAAGACTGACTTTCTTCTCAACTCGCAATTCTGAGTTTATATTACGCAATTCTGAGTTTATATCACGCAATTCTGACTTTATATCACGCAATTCTTACTTTATATCGTGCAATTCTTACTTTATAACTCACAATTCTGACTTTACATCTCGCAATTCTGACTTTACATCTCGCAATTCTGACTTTACATCTCGCAATTCTTACTTTATATCGTGCAATTCTTACTTTATATCACGCAATTCTGAATTTATATCTCACAATTCTGACTTTATATCGTGCAATTCTGACTTTATAACTCACAATTCTGACTTTATAACTCACAATTCTGACTTTATATCATGCAATTCTGAGGGGAAAAAAAGTCAGAGATATTCTGACGATAAGTCGCAATTACCTTTTTTATCTTTTCTTCAGTGGCAAGCCTCCATAAGAAAGTGTTTGGCCACCCGTTTTATTGTCTGAAAATCGTAATCTTACCATTTTGAAAAGTTATACACAAGTTTAATGCAAAGGACTGTGGATTTGTTCAGACCCTTAACCCAGAGTATGATCATTAATGATGTGATAAAGTGATACTGATACTTACCTTAGCAAACGCTTCTAACAAGTGTGTGTGTTTAAGAAGAATGTCAAATGTGTGTATGATCAGGGTAGTATGTGTGTATATCAGTAGGTGTGTCTAATGTCTTAATAAGAGCTCTTTCACGCTGCTCTCTGTTGTTTGTGATGTGTAATTGTGTCACTCTGCTCAGGGTGAGAGTCCGATCCGAATCCGGAGCGTTACGAGAGCCGTAGTCAAATCTGCTGTTAAATCCGTTAAGAGCCGAAAATTAATTACCTAACCAGAGCAGGAATGATTCCAAAAGAAGGAGCCCGTGTGAGGAGATGCAGAGACAGCGAACAGAAGGAGGTCGAAGGAACGCTACGAGTCACCAGACTTCACGTTAAGCTTGACTGACTAATTATTGCTTATAATTTGCGTTTGGATTAATTAACTAATTAGCTGGGAATGTCTGAAGGCGTAGCGCAGTCTGTGCATGTCAGAGTGAAGACTTTAATTATTGTGATATTTTTAATTAGAATCTGCAGCTGAGTGAGACACACATCCACACACATATAGGCTACACTCAAATAGCACACAAAAAATAACACTTACACACAAAAATAATATAATAATATAAACAACAAGCACACATACAGGCCTACACTTAAATAACACAACAGTTTTACACATTCCTGTAGAACATGGTGCTTGCAACAGAAAGATCTTGGGTTTGATTCCAAAGGAATGCTGCACTAATAAAATGTATACCTTGTAGTTACTTTTATGCATTTGTCAGATGCTTTAATGTAAATAATATACAAATAACATACTATACAACATACATACATAACATACATATACAAGTAACATTTGAATCTAAATAATATATACAAATTAGTGCTATCAAAATTGACGCGTTAACGCATCTGATACATTTTTTCAGTTTAACTCGTTAAAACTATTTAAAGCAATTAACACAGTATAGGCCTATCCTTTTTTTCGTCATAATTTGGCTAGCGTTACATTATCACGCTCTTATTCACACAAATGCCTTTAAACCATCCAAGCGCCACAAGACAAACGAGAATGCGCTGTCTGTGAATGTTGTGTCTGTGACACCAACGCTATCTCACGACCAATTCGTACGTAGTTTCAAGGTGGCTAATTCATATGAATTCGTACAACCTCACTTGTACGACGATTTGTATAAACCCCAGTGACGGGTAGGTTTAGGGGCGGGGTTAGAGGTAAGTCATTCGTGCAAAATCATATGAATTTGGCAACTCATAAAATACATATGATTTAGCAAAAAACTTACAAATTTGTACGAATTAGCCACCTCTGACGCATATCAGTGTTGAGTTCTCTTTCGCACTTCAACAAACAATAACACACAGAATTAAGCCAAAATGCCCATTCAATACCCATGAAATTAACAAAGTGCTGTGAGAAAATAAGATGCGCATCAGATCTGCATCATGTTCGGCAGCGTCAGCTCTTAAAGTTACAGCAGCCTAATAAACCAGTTACGGTGATGTCTGTCATTAATGTTAATCAAATAACAAAGGTAAAATTGTAGCTTTAATAAGGATTAATCTATATTTAATTTAGAATTTATGCAGTGAAGACTGTAAAGTGTTTGATAACTTTATTCAATTTCAGTATAACTCCTACCTGTTAGACAGGCCACAGGTAAATATGAATATATTTATTATAATGGGTTTGTGTGAACACTGTTTTAAGTTCACTTAAATTAAAAGCCTAAATTTTTAAAGCCTAATAAATGTTGAAATTGATAGTTTTCAGTTATACTGTAATGCTGAATGTCTATAATTAATGTTTTTTTTTTTTTTTTTTTTAAATCTATAGATATCAGTACCAGTATTAGTTTAAAAAAGATGCCATTAAACAAATATTTAAAATATACTGTCTTTAAAGGTGCCCTAGAACTTTTTTTTAAAAGATGTAATATAAGTCTAAGGTGTCCCCTGAATGTGTCTGTGAAGTTTCAGCTCAAAATACCCCATAGATTTTTTTTTTATAAATTTTTTTAACTGCCTATTTTGGGGGGCATAATTAGAAACGAGCCGATTTCAGGTTGCGGCCCCTTTAAATCGCGCGCTCTCCGCCCCTCCCGAGCTTTCCACTCTATCACAGCATAAACAAAGTTTACACAGCTAATATAACCCTCAAAATGGATCTTTACAAAGTGTTCGTCATGCATACTGAATGCATGCGTCGGATTATGTGAGTGTTGTATTTATTTGGGTGTTTACATTTGATATTGAATGAGTTTGAGGCTATGCTCTGTGGCTAACGGCTAACACTACACTGTTGGAGAGATTTATAAAGAATGAAGTTGTGTTTATGAATTATACAGACTGCAAGTGTTTAAAAATGAAAATAACGACGGCTCTTGTCTCCGTGAATACAGTAAGAAACGATGGTAACTTTAACCACATTTAACAGTGCATTAGCAACATGCTAACGAAACATTTAGAAAGACAATTCACAAATATCACTAAAAATATCATGTTATCATTGATCATGTCAGTTATTATTGCTCCATCTGCCATTTTTTGCTGTTTTCCTTGCTTGCTTACCTAGTCTGATTATTCAGCTGTGCACATCCAGACGTTCTGCCCTTGTGTAATACTAACTGCCCTTGTGTAATGCCTCAATCGTGGGCTGGCATATGCAAATATTGGGGCGTACACCCCGATTGTTACGTAACAGTCGGTGTTATGTTGAGGTTCGCCTGTTTTCCGGAGGTCTTTTAAACAAATGAGATTTATATAACAAGGAGGAAACAATGGAGTTTGAAACTCACTGTATGTCTTTTCCATGTACTGAACTCTTGTTATTCAACTATGCCAATATAAATTAAATTTTTAATTCTAGGGCACCTTTAAGTTGTTTCTACATTAACTTGGAGAGTCACTGTAAAATTATTGCAATATAAAAATATTAAAACACCAATGTTTTTAATCGCGATTAATTACAGAAAAAATGTGCGGCTAATTAGTTAATTTTATTAATCAATTTACAGCACTAAGGAAAAAAAAAAAACTTTAAAGGCACACTATGTAATTTTTCACCACTAGAGGTCGTCGATTCAAAACAAAGGTGTAGGTTGATGACGCCGAGATTGAGCACGGAATTTTGGAAGATGTCGTTTTCGCCTCACAGCCGGTGGAAAAGAATCAGGATGGGACTCGGGCAGAAATCATGTTCATGGATGAGATTATTAACGTTACTGTAGTATGAAGCAGAGCAGGGAGTGGAGAGGCACGAGGCCGCTGGAGTGATTGCTAATGAGAGACGAGTGCGACACACGGCTCAAGAGCAGGAGAACTTTTATTATGCCACAGTCGCTGCTTCCGCTTCTTCCAGTCAAGCGTATGAGAGGTAACGCAGCGCTGTTTATCATATTAGATACATTTGAGTGTGTTGAAAGTTGTTATAGTGCTACTCTGTGCTTGTTTGACGACTAATATGAGACACTTAATGCACACTGCAGTAAGCTAGATTGATATTAGGCATGGTAAAACATGGTATTCTTGGTAAATCAAGAAAACAAGATGAAAAAAAATAAGACTTACTGTGTTGAGCTATATAACATGATAAGTTTTCTGTCTATAAATGTATCCAAACAGTTGCTCACCTGTCTAATAAAAACACATATTAAAGCGTCTTTGGTGTTTCCATGGTTTCTACAAAATAAAACCAGAAACCGAGGGTAACGCGGATATGATGTCATTGATAGGCGACGCACGGACACAGTCCGTGTCCTGGTTAAAATGGCTTATTTCTCTGGATTTAAACATTCTTGGAAACATTTGGGATAATATAAGTACACAAGTCAACAAAATATATAACACTGTTCTAGTGGTTTTTGGATATTTTAATCCAAAAATCTTACATATTGTGCCTTTAAGATTTTTATAATGCATGCAACCGCATGCAGCTTAAGCTCTTCTTATATGTACATCCTTTTTCTCATATAGTTTTTTTTCTGGAATATTTTAGCCCAGTGCTGGTATATAAAACAGATAACTGCAGATAATGAACACACGCTGGTGTTGAGGTAAATTCGGACACTGCAAGATGTCTCCAGCATCCTTCTCCCTCCCTCCCTCTTTCTGAAAAGAGAGAAATGTGCATCGTCGACAGGATTCGGCTGTGCATCTGACTATTTTCCATCACAAGGGGCCAAGTTTAGTAAACAGGCAAAACTAATGAGGCACTTTGAGCTGCGAAGCGGAGCTTCAGCCCGGGGCCCGAGAGCCCGCTCGCACCTGATGGAGCCGAGAGACATCAAAGCAGAGGATTACAGCAGCGCCAGGGGCCACATTCACAGACTTATTATACGCCTCGTTCCTAATCCGGTTATCTGCAGAATATGGCTGTGTTTAGGAGGCCTTGGCCTCACACACACACAACATGCAAGTACAGAGTCACATATAGAATGCAAAAAAAACACATGCACACACATCAAAAACAGACAACCACATGGCCACAAACACACTTAAGAACACAACCTCATATTCATAACTAGAAAGCTTTCCAAACGCTTTTTTTTAAATATTCATTCACTGCTCATACATGATGCTTGAATCCTTCATAAGGTCACATTACTCTCCGACAGCAGGAATCCATCTGTCAGAGTGCCTTTAATGTGTGTGTGTGTGTATCTTCTGAAGGACTCGCAGCCCTGGGCGCATTTGGATGTGTTTCTGTTGGTCAAGTTGGTGCTGTGGTCAGATTTGAAGAGAACACTGGACACGCGGTGAAATGAAAGACAAATGTTTATGGGTGAAAACACGTCCAGGTCACATTTCACCCTCAAGAAATCATGTTTTGCATAAAGAAAATGAAGCCATTTTTAGGACTTCAAGAATGTTTTTGCATTGTGACATTTTACCCCCAAATTCTCATTACTGTAATGTGTCTGGATGTTTTATTTTTGAGTTTATAATGTTTATAATTCCTATTATTAGCAGTCGGGATTCTCATTAGATTCTCATTACAGTAATACAATATTTTCATATTTAAATCAGCATAAATTAAAGGCAGTACTAGAAATACTACCATGTTGTATAAAAATGTTGCAATTTAAATAAGATATATATATTTGCATTAAAGTAATGAGAATTATTTATGTTTTGCATTAAGTTGTTTTATTTAAATTGCAATTTTTTTGCTAATTCTCTGGGGTGAGAATAGTTCACCCAAAAATAAAAGTTATTATTTACTCCCTCATGTCTTTCTCATCCGTCATGACCCTTATTAACACAAAAGGAGATGTTTGAGAGAATATTTGAGCCACTCTTTTCTGGAAAATGAAAGTAAATAATAACCACAGCTGGTCAGCAAGATTTTCAAGGCAGGATTTTACTGAATAATACAGTCAAAGCTATGATGTGGCATCTGTAAATGCTTGATAGTCCCTGTTCTCAATCACACTTTGCTAAACATCTTCTTAAAACAACATGGTTTTGAGTAAATTATGAATAATTCCTTAAAAATGTCATTGAAATAATTTCCCAGTGCAAACTATTTTCTATAAGCTAAATATAATTTATTATCTCGTCCTTTTGATTTTGTGGTGAAAAATGACCCGGACATGTTCTTGACAGGTTTCATGATGAGATTCACAGAAATGGACTTTCAAATTAAGTGAGAAGAGGAGAAAGACAACTTAAAATATGTAAAGTAAGGGAAGCAGGAGCGAGAAAGAGAACAGATAAAGGAAAAGAGATAGTGTGTGAGAGAAAGAGGAGGAAATTCTGACACACTGATTCATACTGCATGTGTGTATGTGTGTGTCTTCATGTGTTAAAGTGTCTGTGTGTGTGTGTGTGTGTGTGTGTGTTTAGCTGCGAGGAAGGTCAGGTTCTGGCAGAGTTTAATCCTTGGATTGGCAGTTCTGCCCTCTGGTCAGTGCTGATTATCTCCCATAATGCAATGCAGCTCTCTGATAATGATTCTATGGACTGTTTCGAAACTGTAATAATTTTGTATTTTTTGTGATTTCGTTTTTTTTTTCTTTTGATGATATTTAAACTTTTTAATATCATAATTTTTAAATAGTTCAACCGCTCTGTCTCCTACTAACTGAATTGCTCAGCAGATCCTTTAAAAAATGTAATCATGCAGTACAACTTTGGCTATAAAATGGAAAACTGGCTTACTATTATTACTGCGCAGTATACTTGATATATCTACTATATTTTTAAAAATGTTTTTATGCAATGTTTTTTCTCATCTCGATGCACGTTTATTCAGCAAGCAACCGTCCTGATGCTGAAAATTCAGCATTGTATCACAGACATAAAGTACATTTTACAACACATTCAAATAGAAAACAGTTATTATAAGTTGTAATAATATTTCACAATTTTTACTGTATTTTTAATAAAATAAATGCAGCCTTGATGAGCAGAAGAGACTTATTTTAAAAAAACATAAAAAAAATCTTACTGACCTCAAACATTTGAACAGTAGTATATATATATATATATATATATATATATATATATACACACATCTGTAAATAATATACTGTATACACCTGAAAATTAAAAGTCTAGCACACTGCATTGTGGGATATGTGCAGTGTTCTCTGTAGTACACTGCACATTTAGACAAATTTAATAGGGTGTTTATGCATACATAAAATAAGGTATGCATAATACACATTGCAGCAATAGTGTGTAGTATGCTATTCCAAACACAGCCATATCTCTCTCTCACACACACACACACGTGCTGTTTTCAATTCACCGGAGAGTGGTAGATTTAGAATTAACCTTTATTTATATTTTTTGTCATAAAGGCAGCTATTAAGAGCCCTAATTAGGGTCTAAAGGGAATTCTGCCACGCAGAGGAGGACAAACTACCTGCTGCGGGTGCGAGTATCACCGTATCAGAGCACCGGTCAAAACACACTCCAACTCTACTAGCCCAGAGCGAGTGAGATAGAGAGAGTGTGGAGACAGCGAGAGAGAAAGAAAGAAAGAAAAAGAAAGAGAGAGAGAGAGAGAGAGAGTTAGGACAGAGTGAATCAATGAATAATTCATAAAACGTTGTTGTAATGTTCCATCATAACCCTGCAGGCCTGGTTAAGGTCAAGGATGGCTATGTGTGTGTGTGTGTGTGTGTGTGTGTGTGTGTGTGTGTGAGAGAGAGAGATGAGTATGAGCTTTAGATTCTACAAAGCCAAATGGAATAATTCAGAACTGTAATGTACAACACCATATTTTACCCACCTTGCACGACACTGCAAAGATTTCAACCTGCTATTTAGAGGTAGATTTGAACAGATTTGAACAAACCCCTGACCCTATGAATGAAACTTCTGCGTGCTAAACTTCTTTAGAGAGGTGTTTTTACTTTTCTAAAGATCTGATTGGATTTTCACATGGTGGATGATTAAATGGGACAAAAGTCCCATATAGATTTACATCGCAGGAGGGATATAAGCCATATGTAGAGAACAGAACACCACAGAGGTTTTTGTCTGAGACAGTAAGCAAAAGCAAGCATCTAGAACACCCTAGCAACACCCTTGAAACCACCCAGAATATTTTAGCAACTGCATAGCAATGAGCAAAAAACCACACAGAACACCTTAGCAAGTACAAAGCCACTTTCTACACTCTAAAAAATGCTGGGTTAAAAATAACACAAGTTGGGCTAAATATGGACAAACTCTGCGATTGGGTTGTTTTGACCCAGTGGTTGGGTTAAATGTTTGCCCAACCTGTTGGCTAGTTTTATTTAACTCAACTATTGTTTAAAAATTACTATATTGCTTGCTTAAAATAAACCCAAAATAGTTTGGAAATTAATATGTTTAATAAATTAACCTTTAGTAATAAGTTTAATGAATAAAACAATAAACATTTATTAAATTGCTTATTAATAAATGTTCACCTTTTGATTATTATTGTTGCCTCTAGTAATTATGTGTCTGATTTTTAATTTCCAACCTGTCAATTCTGGGTTAATTTTAAGCCAGCCATATAATAATTTTTAAACAATAGTTGAGTTAAATAAAACTACCCAGCAGGTTGAGCAAACATTTTAACTGCTTTGTTTTTAACCCAGCATTTTAAAATAGGTTGGAAATTAACATTTATTAATATGTTTAACAAATAAATGTATTAATAAATATGAAATATATTAAATAATAAATAATTATTAAATGGCTTATTAATACATGTTCACCTTTTGATTATTATTGTTGCCTCTAATAATTATGTGTCTCATTTTTAATTTCCTATCTATTTTGGGTTCATTTAAGCCAGCCATAAAGTAATGTTTAAAGAATAGCTAAATTAAATAAAACTACCCAGCAGGTTGGACAAACATTTAACCCAACCACTGGGTCAAACCAACCCAGTCACTAGGTTTGTCCATTTTCAACCCAGCTTAGCTTGTTTTTTAACCCAGCATTTTAAAATAGCTTGGAAATTAAAAATTATTAATATGTTAAATTAAATAATAATTAAATAATAAACATTTATTAAATTGCTTATTAATAAATGTTCACCTTATGATTATTATTGTTGCCTCTAGTGATTATGTGTCTGATTTTTTAAATTTCCAATCTTTTTTGAGCTCATTTTAAGCCAGCCTAATTTTTATTAATAGTTGAGTTAAAAACTACCCAACCGCTGGGTCAAAACAACCCAATTGCTGGGTTTGTCGATATTTAACCCAACTTGGGTTGTTTTAACCCAGCATTTTTTAGAGTGTAGCTAGGAAAGAGCCGCTCACATGTCATGTTCTTTGTAAAACGTAGTCTAATTTAGTTTTTATTTAGCCTAAATTGAACTAATAAAAGAACAGCCGTGTGTATTTATGTAAATGATGATCTCCAACTCAGTCTTTGTGTGTGTAATGAGGATGTTGTGTTTGATTTCCTGTGAGTGGATGATTTGTTGTGTCAAACAAGATCTAACACACACACACACACACACACACACACACACACACAGCAATGCTGAAGTTTGTTGATTATGGAAGAACGCACAACATTGCTGATAAAACCAACTTAAATCAGCCTTATGGGTTTTAGAAGGGTTTGAGGCACTTTTCAGCTGCAGGACTGGTTTAAACCAGCTTAGACCAGCAGATCATTTTAGGCTGGTTTAAGATCTGCAGTTCCATTCGTCTCTCTTTCTTTCCTTCACATCCGTCCAAGTTTCTTTCTTGTTTGAACGCAACACAAAGTGAATGTCATGGGTTTTTTTTTTGCGCTTATTGCTTCAAAAACTTCCAGCTTTAATAATTTGCGGCACAAACAAATTAATGCTGTTCTAATTACACATTTGTGGTCATTCCGAACAAACACGTAAACAACGAAAATCTGATTACAAGTGTGAGATTATTTTTCTTCTTATTACAACATGAGCAACACACGATATGAGCAATGGAGAAACCTCCAAGCTACACATTAACACCACACACACACACACACACACACACACACATATGCGCACACACACACACACACACACACACTTGCAATAACGAATGCAATAACAGCAACAAACAACAATAACAATAATAAAACCTTTGGAAAACGTTTCATAAATGATCAGTGTGTAATTAGTGTAATCTATGATGCGGCCTCCTTATGGAGAACTATTTGCACGTTCCTCGTCTGTGTGTGTGTGTGTGTGTTCTCACGTGCCCTGCAGGGCCGACCTTCCAATCATTATCTGTCTGTCTTATTACCCCGCCAACCCAAGCCCACTTTTAAATAAAATATGCAAAGGTTTCTTAAATGATGACCCCGGGCGACGTGGATCTCCTTTGCTGCTGTACAGGCTGTTAATCTGAGAAATGCAAATTCTCTTCATCTTCCTCCGCTGCTTTATTAACTTTTTTGAATTTAAAATTCCACGAACAATGAGTTCTGTCAGCTTCTGGAATTATATTTTCCTCTTTTCTTTTCATGTGCTCGCAGAAGCGCGTTTCACCAGGGGAAATAAGACGGTTTCATCTCCTTCTCTCCATTTAATTGGCTGCTTTGCAATTATTAGTTTTTGCTACTAAAGTCTTTTTTTATTTCTCTTCCTGTTTTCTTAAAGCGATAGATGTCAACATTAGTTTGTTGATCTGTGAAACAAGAGGAGCGGTCAACGTTCCCGCCGTTTTGCCACCTCGTTCGAAAGGGAAAGGTTCTCTTCCCAACATGGGCTTTATTTCGCTCTATTCCCCTCCTCTTCATTCTCTTGCACTCTTCTGTCATTGAAGTCTGCGAATAGCTCATGAATTCTACAGAATTACTCATGCAGATGTTTCTTAGGACTAAAATCTCTGATGGCACCCGCATATAGTTTTTTAATAGATTTATAGAGGTAGAAAGACAAAAAGAATGAACATTATTCTTTTAGAAAATAGACAGTTCACTTCTTTTGCCCAGGAAATATTGTGTCCATTCAGAATGGGTTATATTTGACAATATATATATATATATATACAGGTGCTGGTCATATAATTAGAATAATTAGAAAAGTTGATTTATTTCACTAATTCCATTCAAAAAGTGAAACTTGTATATTATATTCATTCATTACACACAGACTGATATATTTCAAATGTTTATTTCTTTTAATTTTGATGATTATAACTGACAACTAAGGAAAATCCCAAATTCAGTATCTCAGAAAATTAGAATATTGTGAAAAGGTTCAATATTGAAGACACCTGGTGCCACACTCTAATCAGCTAATTAACTCAAAACACCTGCAAAGGCCTTTAAATGGTCTCTCAGTCTAGTTCTGTAGGCTACACAATCATGGGGAAGACTGCTGACTTGACAGTTGTCCAAAAGACGACCATTGACACCTTGCACAAGGAGGGCAAGACACAAAAGGTCATTGCAAAAGAGGCTGGCTGTTCACAGAGCTCTGTGTCCAAGCACATTAATAGAGAGGCGAAGGGAAGGAAAAGATGTGGTAGAAAAAAGTGTATAAGCAATAGAGATAACCGCACTCTGGAGAGGATTGTGAAACAAAACCCATTTAAAAATGTGGGGGAGATTCACAAAGAGTGGACTGCAGCTGGAGTCAGTGCTTCAAGAACCACTACGCACAGACGTATGCAAGACATGGGTTTCAGCTGTCGCATTCCTTGTGTCAGTCCACTCTTGAACAACAGACAGTGTCAGAAGCGTCTCGCCTGGGCTAAAGACAAAAAGGACTGGACTGCTGCTGAGTGGTCCAAAGTTATGTTCTCTGATGAAAGTAAATTTTGCATTTCCTTTGGAAATCAGGGTCCCAAAGTCTGGAGGAAGAGAGGAGAGGCACACAATCCACATTGCTTGAAGTCCAGTGTAAAGTTTCCACAGTCAGTGATGGTTTGGGGTGCCATGTCATCTGCTGGTGTTGGTCCACTGTGTTTTCTGAGGTCCAAGGTCAACGCAGCCATATACCAGGAAGTTTTAGAGCACTTCATGCTTCCTGCTGCTGACCAACTTTATGGAGATGCAGATTTCATTTTCCAACAGGACTTGGCACCTGCACACAGTGCCAAAGCTACCAGTACCATGGTACCATTTAAAGACCATGGTATCCCTGTTCTTAATTGGCCAGCAAACTCGCCTGACCTTAACCCCATAGAAAATCAATGGGGTATTGTGAAGAGGAAGATGCGATATGCCAGACCCAACAATGCAGAAGAGCTGAAGGCCACTATCAGAGCAACCTGGGCTCTCATAACACCTGAGCAGTGCCACAGACTGATCGACTCCATGCCACGCCGCATTGCTGCAGTAATTCAGGCAAAAGGAGCCCCAACTAAGTATTGAGTGCTGTTCATTTTCATACTTTTCAGTTGGCCAAGATTTCTAAAAATACTTTCTTTGTATTGGTCTTAAGTAATATTCTAATTTTCTGAGATACTGAATTTGGGATTTTCCTTAGTTGTCAGTTATAATCATCAAAATTAAAAGAAATAAACATTTGAAATATATCAGTCTGTGTGTAATGAATGAATATAATATACAAGTTTCACTTTTTGAATGGAATTAGTGAAATAAATCAACTTTTTGATGATATTCTAATTATATGACCAGCGCCTGTATATATATATAGACACTTTAGAGTGTTGAAACGCATGAATGAATCAATAAAGAGCGTGACATGCTTGATGTAAAAAAGAGTTATTAAGCACAAAAAAGAGTGAAAAAGAACTCAATGCAGTGCTGTCACTGACAAACAGCGTAAACGCTCACACAGAAAGCCGCATCTCTCAGCATGTGATTGCGAATTCATTTATCTTTCTTATTGCGCTTGAGTGGTTGAATACACACGCAATTATGTCAAAATGCCCGTCGTGTGGAGTATTCCTGTAAACACAGTCAATTATGTCTCAAATGAAAGTAAACAGTTGGAATGTGTATCAGTATAATGGATCCATGCATTGGTCTTAAAGTGACAGCAGCCTAATATACCTGCTGCTCTCTGTGTCATTAATGTGAATCAAACAAAAGAGAAAATAACTTACTGCTCTTGACTAAATAACTTTTGTAGCTTTAATAAGAATACATTTATATTTAATTCATACAGCGAAGACTATAACTATATTGTGATGTATAGGCCTATTGTTACTGCGGAAAAAAATTATCATATATCGTAAAATAAGATATTGGTCACCCACTCCTAGTGTCCATGAACCTTTTTTTAAAAGTTCAAATCTATAAAAGGGCATAATAAAAGTGTATAGGTTCTGTAACTGGTTAGTTTTAATTTTTTAAAACATTTTTCAATTTTTTATTGCATCTTTTAACTTTTAGATACACAGAACAGACATAACATTATGACTTTTGCTGCCAAAACAGCCCTGACCCATCGAGGACCCATCGAGGCATGGACTTCACTAGATCCATGAAGGTGTGCTGTGGTATCTGGCAAGATGTTAGCAGCAGATCCTTTAAGTCCTGTAAGTTTTGAGGTGGAGCCTCCATGGATCAGACTTGTTTGTTCAGCACATCCCACAGATGCTCGATTGGATTGAGATCTGGGGAATCTGGAGGCCAAGTCAACACCTCAGACTCGTTGTTGTACTCCTCAAACCATTCCTGAACCATTTTTTCTTTGTGGACACATTATCCTGCTGAAAGAGGCCACAGACACTGGGGAATACAGTTTTAAAAGGGTGTACATGGTCTGCAACAATGCTTAGGTAGGTGGTACGTGTCAAAGTAACATACACATGGATGGCAGGACCCAAGGTTTCCAAGCAGAACATTGACCAAAGCATCACACTTCCTCCGCCGACTTGCCTTCTTCCCACAATCCATGTGTTCCCCAGGTAAGCGACGCACACACACCCGGCCATCCACGTGATGTAAAAGAAAACATGATTCATCAGACCAGGCCACCTTCTTCCATTGCTCCGTGGTCAGTTCTGATGCTCATGTGCCCACTGTTGGCTCTTTCGGCAGTGGACAGGGGTCAGCATGGGCACCCTGACTGGTCTGTGGCTATGCAGCTCCATACACAACAAACTGTGATGCACTGTGTATTCTGACACCTTTCTATCAGAACCAGCATTAACTTCTTGAGCAATTTGAGCTACAGTAGCTCGTCTGTTGGATCGGACCACACAGGCCAGCCTTCGCTCCCCACGTGCATCAGTGAGCCTTGGCCGCCCATGATCCTGTCGCCGGTTCACCACTGTTCCTTCTTTGGGCCACTTTTGATAGATACTGACCACTGCAGACCGGGAACACCCCACAAGAGCTGCAGTTTTGGAAATGCTCTGATCCAGTCATCCAGCCATCACAGTTTGGCCCCTGTCAAACTCACTCAAATCCTTACACTTGCTATTTTTTCCTGCTTCTAACACATCAGCTTTGAGGACAAAATGTTCACTTGCTGCCTAATATATCCACCCACTAACAGGTGCCGTGATGAAGAGATAATCAGCGTTATTCACTTCACCTGTCAGTGCTCATAATGTTATGCCTGGTCGGTGTATATACAGTAAAAACTATAAAGATCTGAAGATCTTGTTGTGAAATGGATAATACACACACATACACTCTCTTTAGAAAGAGGCATAATCACATACGTTCATGCATTCATTCACGTGATTACATATTTATATCCAATCAGGTCACAGCGTCGGCTTTGATATGCTCACGATTGGCTGGCACAGAAAATGTGTCTTCTAAATTCTCCCAGAATGCACCTCAGCAGGGCTTCATTAAAAGGTGGCTGCAGGGTGAAATGAGCAGTGACCACAGGTGGTTTGAATGCTCATGTCCTGAGGGAGTGTGTGTGTAGGAGGGTACGGGGGGTTAGTTTGTCTGATCTGGGGTCCTGTCTAAACTCAGGGGATTTAGATCTGAACAGTCTTCCCCCTTAAACCTTGCACATTCATGAGAGTAACACACACACACACACACACGACCATCAGAGCTCATGACCAACTGTCCGCTGGTCTGATCTACTTGCAATAAAATATTTGCTGCTAAAATAAGTATTGAATGAGTTATGACAGCAGACGGGAGCCATTATACACTGTTATAAGGAATGTTCTGGCTTACAGACTTTGTGGCGTCCTGTCAAAAACAAGGCAACAGTTTAGATTTGTCTTTAAGTGTAAATTAATGGGAAATGTGTCTAAAGTAAAAACACTGTAGATGTTTGAAAACAGAAGTTTTCCACAAGTGTGTTACTTGAGTAGTGAAAAATCTCTAAATCAATACTTAGGTGGAGGAATTTAAAAAGTATCTTAAAGGGATAGTTCACCCAAAAATGAAAATTTGATGTTTATCTGCTTACCCCCAGCGCATCCAAGATGTAGGTGACTTTGTTTCTTCAGTCGAACACAAATGATGATTTTTAACTGCAACCGTTGCCGTCTGTCAGTTTTATAATGCCAGTGGATGGGAACTCGAACAATAAGAGTCTAAAACACTTCCATAGACACATCCAAATTAAACCCTGCAGCTCGTGACGACACATTGATGTCCTAAGACACGAAACGATCGGTTTGTGTGAGAAACCGAACAGTATTTATATCATTTTTTTACCTCTAAAACACCACTATGTCCAACTGCGTTCATCACTCGGTTAGTGAGGTCTGATCGCGCTCTGACAACGGCAGTGATGTCTCACGCTTATACTTCAATGAGTGCTAGACATCACTTCCACTGTCAGAGTGCGATCAGACCTCACTAACCGAGTGATGAACGCAGTTGGACATAGTGGTGTATTAGTGGTAAAAAATGATATAAATACTGTTCGGTTTCTCACACAAACCGATCGTTTCGTGTCTTAGGACATCAATGTGTCGTCACGAGCTGCAGGGTTTAATTTGGATTTGTCTATGGAAGTGTTTTAGACTCTTATTGTTCGAGTTCCCATCCACTCTTATTATAAGACTGACAGACGGCAGCGGTTGGAGTTAAAAATCATCATTTGTGTTCGACTGAAGAAACAAAGTCAACTATCTTGGATGTGCTGGGGGTAAGCAGATACACATCAAATTTTCATTTTTGGGTGAACTATCCCTTTAAGTAGATAATAAAACTATTTTTAATATTGTTTAATTTATTACAAAAACTTCACGTTGACTCATGTATGAGTCATTTGTTCAGGAATCAGACAATGAGCTGTGTGTTTTTTGATTCACTAAAAATAATTTGTTCACAAGAGTCATTTGTTGAGGAATCACTGCTTGCACTATATGTTTTTTGATTCTCTAAAAAGAACCAGCTCATAAGAGTCATTTGTTTGTGAATCAGACTGTAGTCTGGTCATGCTGTACGCTTGTTTTTGCATGCAATATTCAGGGCTGCATTTCCAAAAAGCTTTCTTACAATGGCTGGTGCTTTATTATTTTGTGGTACATAGTCTTTTTGTTCTATCACATTCAATACTACAAACTCACATCCACACTCATGGGTTAAATATGACTTTTCTTGTTTTTTATTTTGTTTTTTGTTTTGTTTTTTGCAGTGGCATTGAAGAGTCCCACATGCACTGCTGGAAAACGGAGCAGAATACATCAAGTCCTTCTAAAACCATACAATAACAGACTGAAATTTCAAAAAATGAGGACAGATTTCTTGGCTGAGCTATTCCCTCTAAGTTGTAAATAAACCAGAATACTACTTTAAGCTGTGTTTTGATAAGCAATTGAGTTTCTCAGAGTCTGCTCTCAGCTACTTCAGCTGTCCTGGAAATTACCACTTTGCACCAGTGTTATTTTAGGGTACAGTTACATGACACCATTATACTAAAAAACTTCTATTCCTTTGTGTGTTTCACGTAACTGTGGAATTCACTAAATGAAATAAGTTCATTTTACTTAAAACTTTAAAAAAGTTAATTCAACTTAACAAATTTTGTGATGTGAACTCAAAAACGTATTATATTAAGTAGAACTCAAACTAAATAAGTCACTATGTTATTTTAACTTTAATGGTTTAAGTTACAGAAATTCATTTAATCTAGTAGCTTACGTCGTCTATAAATAAATTACTAAAAGCTATCAAATAAACACACAAACATTAATAAATACATTGATCCATTTCATATTAAGCCTACATTAAGCCATTTTAAAGTAATTACATTTATTCATGTCAAAGTATTATCCAAGTGGACGTTGATATTTTGATTGTCTTTGAAGATGAGGTGATGTCTGCCTTTGGAGTACACTTAGTTCGTACAGAAAGTGCTGTTGAATTACCTTTCTTACATAAAAATTATCTTATCTTAGTTTCTGGTGGTGTTAGAACATAGTTATTTTATATTATTATTTTAATTTTACAAATTTTTACAATTTTAAAATTGAAATTTTTAAACAAACATATTTCCTTGTTTGTGCGGTCTTATACTTGGAGGGAAAAAAAATCTAAAATTGTTTTAAAGTTATATTTTTGACTTGACAGCCCAATTATTTTGTTTTATGCTTGAACATTTTGTGAAGTAACTGTTGTTTTTCAATAAATACTTAAGAATACCCTCTTGTTCTGTCATCATTTTGTGCCTATGTTAAGTTTTGCTTAGTCTTATGTAACTTTATTACTTTGAGTTAGATTAACTTAAACCATTTGCCGCAATCGGTTTCCTCAAACCATTTAAGTAACGATATAGTTGTTAAGACTTAGTTAGCTTTGTTACCTGAATTCAAACTGAATGAGTGGAATAAACTTAAAATCTTTAAGTTGACTTTACTCTTATGATTGACTAAACCAACTCTAAAATTTAAGTGAATTTAACTCAATGCATATGAGTTTAGAGTAGTTATACATATTAGTTTTAAAACTTAAATGGTTTGAAGAAATTAGTTTCCTCAAATGGTTTGAGTTACCGCAACTTATCGGGTTTTACAGTGTACAGGCGACAATGTCAAAATGATCGCGGTTCACACAGATCTATGAAAACGACTAAAAACACTGTACTATTCATGCCAGGCCAGTAGTTGGCAATGTCAGTTTGTAAAGAAACACTATGTGCCTATAGGCTAAAACACATGCGCATTACATCACCGTTTTCACAAATTAGCGTTTTTGTTGTTTTAACATGGACGATAACAGTATTGTTTTCAAAAACTTGCATTTTGAATCCCGTTTTCAAAAGTTTGCTTTTTCAGGGCCTCATAATGCCACTGTCGTGTAAATGAACAAAATGCATAAAATGTGTAAACAGCCCCTTAGTATCATTGAGATATTGTTAGGTTTTTATCATTTCTTGAATCAGTTTTAATTTTAATTTTCGTTTAAGTTTTAGTAATTTTGCTTTTGTCAATTTTAGTAGTTTTTTTGTTTTGTTTTTATTAATTTTTAATTAAGTTTTAGTTTTAGTTATCGTAATACCTCAAGTTAAACTAAATTAAATAAAGTTGAAATAAAGTTTCAGCTTTTTATATTTTATTTTGTTTCAGGTAATGTTTATTTTATTTTACGAACACGTAACAAAAATGTTTTAGTTATAATTTAGTCCACTATAATTGTTACTATTATAATTTGTCCACTTTTCTTTTTTAAATTGACTTAGCACCTGCTAAGAACAAGATATAATAGTGAATTAAAGCTGCAAGCAGCGATGAAAGGGCCCTCGCACCCGGGCTCACTGCCACCTGTTGGCCTTAGGAAAACAGTGAACAGTGGTCGACATGCATGTAAGCGAATGAATACAGGAGAATTATGCCATTAAGTCATTTTGAATTGCCACACTTCCTGCTGCCAACAGGTGGCGCTTTGACCATAACCAAATATTGCGATATAGATGTGTTCAGACCAGGACTGTTATCAAACACGTGAAGTTTGGAGCAGATCGGACATCATATGCCTGAGTTACAACAACTTCCTGTTTCATGGCGTTAATCGCATACATTAGCACTTAGCCAAGTGTTGCATGATTTAACGTGTTTCTAGTATGTTTGGTACTTTGTGGCATATTGAAATGTGGTTCTGGGAGGTAATTACAGTGTAAAGCATGCCATTTCCTGTTGCCAGCAGGTGGCGCTATGACTAACTGAATATTGGCATATAGATATGTTCAGGCCAGGACTCTTATCACACATGTGAAGTTTGGGGCAGATCAGACATTGTATGCCTGAGTTACAACGGCTTCCTTTTTCATGGCGGAACAACAGACTTTGTCAGGCTGCCACGGACACACCCTTCAGCGAAAACTCTAGATCTTCGCAATTTAACGTCACAAAGGCCTTTAGATTAGACTGACAAAAAATGACATTGATCTGATTAAATCTCTAGGAGGAGTTAATCACAGTGTAAAACATGTCATTTCCTGTTGCCCCCAGGTGGCGCTATGACTGTAACTGAATATTGTTATGAAGATGTCTTCAGGTCAGGACTCTAATAAAACATGTAAAGTTTGGGGCAGATCAGACATTGTATGCCCGAGTTACAACAACTTCCTCTTTCATGGCGAAACATCGAACTTTGCCAGGCCGCCATAGACACGCCTTTCAGTGAAAACTCTAGATCTTCGCAATTTAACATCTCAAAGGCCTTTAGATTAGACTGACCAAATATGATGTTGATCTGATTAAAGCTCTAGGAGGAGTTTGTTAAAGTACAACATGTGGAAATGGCAAAAACTGCCAAAATTTTGTAGAGAAAATTAAAAATATCTCACTTCCTGTTGGGTTTACAAACTTTGCACCCAGGGGCTTTTTTGTAGGTATTGGGCTGTTACATCTGTCTACCGAATTTCATAACTGTACGTGAAACGTAGCACGAAGGGCGCTTAATTGAAATTTTGTAGGTGGCGCTATCGAGCCATTTTGCCACACCTAATTCTGAAACCCATATCAGATGTAAATTTTCACCACTTCTGACGCGTGTGCAAAGTTTCATGAATTTTTGAGAACATTTAGGCCCTCAAAAATGTGATTCATTTTGGAGAAGAAGAAAATTTTGGCTGAGCAATTCCAATAGGGTCCTCACACCATCGGTGCCCGGGCCCTAAATAGTTAAAGTAAGGGAAAAGAGAAAGTGCAGCTTCATGTGAATCTCTGAGGACTGGTTGAGTTGCATGCTAAACTTATTAATGAGAAAAATTATTATTATCAAACAAATCATTTTAATGCAAGTCTGACTCAACTCAAGTGCAAACATGTAAGGTGGGTGGGACACCAGGGATGGGCTGTATTTACTAGTTATGATTCTGATTAGGACCAACAACAAAGAATAAATGTATTACATTTGTAACTTTTATATGAGGGTATACAAACGTCCAAAGCAGTGTGCATCCAGGACTTTTATCAAGTGCAGAACATGTTTGGTTAATGATTTTAAATATTTTTTGGGGAAAACATTTGATTTTAATAGAGATTCGTGCAAACATCCTAACACAAAACCAGATGAGAGAAGGGAGAACCACTATAAGAACCAACGTGCATAATGAATTTGTAATAGGATTTATGGACAGCACATTTTTCGAGAGTATATGTCTGTTTTCTTTTTAAAAAATGTGCATTATTAATAATTCCCATATAATTTCCTAACTGAAATAGGTTTGCATTGGCCGTCATTGGAGTGAGCCAGGATGGACTGCTTTAAAGGGATAGTTCACCAAAAAATGAAAACTTGCTGTTAATTTACCCACACTCAGTCCATCCACGATGTAGGTGAGTTTTTTTCTTTAGTAGAACAGTAAAGAAGACTGGTCCTCTGTGATTCATATAATGGAAGTCAATGGGTGCCGCCATTTTGAGATTCAAAAAAACATATGCAGACAAAACAAAATTAACACCCTCAGCTCCTGACAATACATTGAGGTCTTAAGAAGCGAACTGAACAAGAAATTGACCCTCCACACTTTGAGTAACCTCATGGGTGTGTTGACATCCATTCAAAAAGCAAGCAACCATAACTTCATTCGATCTGGCTCAAACATTGGGAATCGGTGAAAAGTCAAACTTCCCGAATGAGATTGCGCAAGCGAACATAACGAACATGTGTCATTATTTGACAGGAAGCTCATGCTGAATGCAGTCAGGACCACTTGCCAAGGCTGTGGATTAGAGGTAAAAATGTTGTAAATAATGTTCAGTTTCTTGCATAGACCTATGATTTTGCTTCTTAAAGGGTTAGTTCACCCAAAAATGAAAATTCTGTCATTAATTACTCACCCTCATGTCGTTCCACACCCGTAAGACTTTCATTCATCTTCAGAACACAAATTAAGATATTTTTGATAAAATCCGATGGCTCAGTATGCATCGCCAGCAATAACACTCTCTTCTACACTTAAAAAAAACATATTTAAAACAGTTCATGTGACTACAGTGGTTCAACTTTAATATTATAAAGCATCAAGAATACTTTTTCTGCACCAAATATAACAAAATAGCCACTCTGTTCAACATTATCTAGTTATGGGCAATTTCAAACACTGCTTCATGAAGCATCGAAGCTTTATGAATCATTTGTTTTGAATCAGTGGTTCGGAGCGCCTATCAAACTGCCAAAGTCATGTGAACTATTGAAGTTTCAAAACACTTATGATGTAACGAAGGCCTGGTTGTTGAAATCATGTGATTTTGGCACTCCGAACCACTGATTCGAAACAAATGATTTGTAAAGCTTCGAAGCTTCATGAAGCAGTGTTTTGAAATTGTCCATCACTAGATATTGAGGAATAAAGTCGCCATTTTGTTATTTTTGGCGCACAAAAAGTATTCTTGTTGATTTATAATATTAAGGTTGAACCACTGTAGTCACATATATGAAATATATTTTTAGTAGCTTTCTGAGCATTGAAACAGGGAGTGTTATTGTTGGCGATGCAGGCCTCTCTGAGCTATCAGATTTTAGCAAAAATATCTTAATTTGTGTTCTGAAGATGAACAAAGGTCTTACGGGTGTGGAACAACATGAGGGTGAGTACTTAATGACAGAATTTTCATTTTTGGGTGAACTAACACTTTAAGACCTCAATGTGTGTCAGGAGCCATGGGTATTAATTGCGTTTCTGTGTAAAGGTACACAGAAATCACGGTTCGGTATGTCCCTCGGTTTTGGGGTCACAGTTTGGTACGATTTTGGTACAACAAGAAAAATGGTCACACTTAGTTTAAGGGTCCACTTCTCACTATTATCTAGAGGACTTCTCAAGCGCTCAAGTCACTTGCATACGCGTTGTTCTTCTTCTGCTCTTTTTCCTGTTGTGGCGGTTAGCAAACAGTGTTGCATTACCGTATGCGCCCCCTTCTTGATTGGAGTGTGAATTACCAGTGACTGACTGTATTCGTCATCTAGCTACATGAACAGAACCATGACTTCCATACCGTACGATTCAGGATGAATACATGAATTATATGTATCATAGAGGACCACGGATTCATCTAAAAGTCTTCTTTACTGTTCTACTGAAGAAAAAAGTCACCTACATCTTGGATAGCTTGAGGGTGAGTAAATTAGCAGCAAATTTTCATTTTTGGGTGAACTATCCCTTTAATGTGTATATTTAAGTCACAAAAATGTCAAATCGCTCACATGCTCTCCCTTTTCCCAGGTTTGCACAGGTTCAGTTTTTCAGAGATCTTACTCCAGGCATACAGAAGAAGAAAGTGACACTTTTAATTAATCATAATGATAAAAGAGAGTAATGATTAATCATTGTGATTGCTATCCACATGTTTTAAAAAGCCTGCCAAAGATCATTGCTGGCAGCTCTTTACAGATGATTGACATACATAAAACGTAGTGAAATATAACAGGCGCAGATTATGTGCGTTCAACCAATCTGTCAAATTAAGGTTTTTGGTCAGACCTCTGACAAACTCCCTTCTGCTTTAAAATGAGAGACAAATATGAATGGAACAAAGAGATTTATATATATGCTAAGTATATGGTAGCATTTTACAATAAGGTCCCAATTAGTTAACGTTAGTTAATACATTAATACATGCAATAAGCAAAACATTTTTTTTTTTTTTTACAGTATTTATTAATGAATGCAAACATTAGTTAATACAAATCCAATTGTTCATTGTTAGGTCATATTAGCTCAGGATAATAAATAATATTAACAGATACAACATTTAACTTTTAATAATGTATCAGTAAATGTTTAATTTAATATTAACTAAGATTAATACATGCCTTAGAAGTATTTTTGAGTATTAGTTCTTGTTAGTAATGTAGTTAATTTGTGGTTCAAGGGATCACAAAACTCATGGATCATTTTTCGGATCAGCAAGAAAAAAAACATTGGGGGGTTAAATGTAACTTTGCTTTTCATTTATTACTTAAAGCCCAATAATAAGTAGTTCGATACCACAGCAAAAATTTACCTTTTAATAATTAAAGACAAGTGAACAGTCAGTAATAAAATAAGAACAAATACACAAATTACAAGCATAGACAAATACAATATAACAAAGCTACAAATAAAGTAAGATTTAACTGTAGTATTCAGGTACAGAAATGTAATCATTAAATGTAAAGTAACACTATAGTGTTCACTGTATAAATTGAATATAGATTAATCTTTGTTAAAGCTGTTTTGTTGTTTGATTAACATTAATGATATAGACAGCAGCAGTATTTATAGGCTGCTGTCACTTTAAGATTTAAAGGTGCCCAAGAATGCTTTTTCACAAGATGTAATATAAGTCTAAGGTGTCCCCTGAATGCGTCTGTGAAGTTTCAGCTCAAAATACCCCATAGATTTTTTTAAATTAATTTTTTTAACTGCCTATTTTGGGGCATCATTAACAATGCACTGATTTACACTCAGTGCTCCCTGCCACACGAGCTCTCGACTATATTACAGCGCATTTACAAAGTTCACACAGCTAATATAACCCTCAAATGGATCTTTACAAGATGTTCGCCATGCATGCTGTATGCATGCTTCGAATTATGTGAGTAAAGTATTTATTTGGATGTTAATGTTTTATTCTGAGTGAATTTGAGGCTGTCCTCCGTGGCTAATGGGCTAATGCTACACTGTTGGAGAGACTTATAAAGAATGAAGTTGTGTTTATGCATTATACAGACTGCAAGTGTTTAAAAAATGAAAATAGCGACGGCTCTTGTCTCCGTGAATACAGTAAGAAACGATGGTAACTTTAACCTCATTTAACAGTACATTAGCAACATGCTAACGAAACATTTAGAAAGACAATTTACAAATATCAGTAAAAATATCAGTAAAGTTATTATTGCTCCATCTGCCATTTTTCGTTGTTGTTCTTGCTTACCTAGTCTGATGATTCGGCTGTGCACAGATCCAGACGTTAATACTGGCTTGTGTAATCCCTTGAACATGGGCTGGCATTATGCAAATATTGGGGGCGTACACCCCGACTGTTACGCAACAGTCGGTGTTATGTTGAGATTCGCCTGTTCTTCGGAGGTCGTTTAAACAAATGAGATTTATATAAGAAGGAGGAAACAATGGAGTTTGAGACTCACTGTATGTCTTTTCCATGTACTGAACTCTTGTTATTTAACTATGCCAAGGTAAATTCAATTTTTGAATCTAGGGCACCTTTAATGAACAGATCCAATATAATGATACACATCCGATTTCTTTCTCAACTGTTTACATTCACATAAAATATAACAGACTGTGTTGATGAGTATACATGCTGACAGATATTTTAACATAAGTTTGTGTTTATGCGTCCGTTCAAGTGCAAGGAGATGCAAAAACGCACGACTGTCTGTGTGTGTGCAGCTCAGATAACTGTGTTCAGCGATCGAGTTCTCTTTCGCCTCTTTTTGCGCTTAAATGGTTTAAAATCGCTTGAATGTGTAAATTGCCAAGAAAAAAACACCTGCGAATGATAAACTTTCACTCTATGATGGTTAAACTTAGCTATTATTCCACGAATCACATGTATGCCGAACCGTGGGGCATCCATACGGATCATGGATCAACTGTGATCTGTTGCACCCCTATAATAAATGTATATAATCTACTTAAAATAATCGAATCAATAATGATTTTGTTAATCAGAAATTGTTTTATGATTTTTTTTTTACCCCCCATGTGGAGATACAATTAGTTGCATTTTATTTTTACTTAAATTGTCAAAAGGTTTACAGCCAAAGTGACAAAGTTCTGATTGTGAAGCATCTAATTGTCATTTTATTTGTCTGAGTTTGAGGAGAACAGGCCAGCATTCAGTGAATCGCAACATTAATGAGGACGCACCTCCATTTTCTCTTCTTTTTGTTATAGAATAACTTCAAAGCATCCAGTACCTCTATATTTCTTTTCCAATTATAGTTTTCTTTTGCTTTTGTTTTTCGAGGGCAAAATGGATTGTGTGAAGTATGAGCTCCTGCATTATGGAAGTGCTTACATTGAGATTTCTTTTTTACCTTGACTAGTAGTTGTGAATATTGTTGTGTGTGTGTGTGTGTGTGTGTGTGTGTGTGTGTGTGTGTGTGTGTGTGTGTGTGTGTGTGTGTGTGTGAAGTGCTTGGCTTAGGAATTTCTCAGACTTGGATCTGCACCCTTAGGGTGAACGTCATGTCAGGATTTGAAAGAACAAAGACAGTGAAACCTACACACACACACACACACACACACAGTAGTAGAGATAATTGCCGCAGGTGTGCTGTTTTGATCCTCAACAGTATGATGAGACAGAGGAAACCTGGCCTAAGGTGTGTGTGTGTGTGTGTGTGTGTGTGTGTGTGTGTGTGTGTGTGTGTGTGTGTGTGTGTTTGTGTGTGTGTTTGTGTGTGTGTGAGAATGACAGTGAAGATCATGACAGACTGATTTTCAGCACCTTAATGAAAATGATTAATGTGATTAAAGATCAAACACACCCAGCGGATCTTAGTAAAACTCACATACCTCATCTCAGTCATTTGCCAGTCACTTCAGATAACACAGATTCTCACCTGTCATCTCATCTGTGTTTATTTCTTTTATTTGAACGGCACCTACGGCGTATTGTTATGACAGCCTTTATTACCATGACTACTGTAACGTAAGGGACCTGCTGTAGCTCATCCTGGAGCAATACAACCGGAAAACATGAAAAAGAAGAAACATAATGTCACTAGTCGCAAATAAATACATAAAACCTCCATTATGTACAAATCTTATTTTCAATATGTATGACGAACATGTTATACAATTAATTTTCATTCTGCATTGGGAAAGCTGCAAGGTGGAGTAACTTTAAGCATTCTGACCTGCCCAAAGTGTTTGGAAAACCTGTTTGAAACACATTATTTTGCTCATAAAATAAATGAAATGAAAATGGTCAGAAACCAAGTGCATAAACTATGGAAAAATGAATCTCCATAAATCATACATTCATACACTATCGACAAAAAGGTACAAAAGCTGTCACTGGGATTGTACTCTTTCAAAAGGTACACACATTTACCCCTAAAGGGTGCATATTAGCATCTAAATGGTACATATTAGTACCTTTTGAAAGGTAATACCCCTTTTGTACATTTTGTGTAGCACGAACGTCAAGTCAAATTTAATCTCATTTTTAATTTTAATATAGTTTTTGCAGTATAGCATGTTACATTTGCTAAAATGTGCAGCATGTAACCAGAGCATTGTGCTGTCACTGGGGCACTACCTTTTCAAAAGGTACACTTTTGTACCTTATTTACTCCTGAAGGGTGCATATTAGTACCTTAAAGTGACATATTAGTATCTAAATGGTACATATTAGTACCTTTTGAAAGGATACCACCCTAGTGACAGATTTTGTACACTGTAAAAAAATCCCAGTAAAATTTACGGTAAAAAAACGGCAGCTGTGGTTGCCAGAACTTTACCGTAAAAAATACAGTAGCAACGTAAAAAAAATCTGTTAAATTTACGGTAAAATAACGTATTTCATTAACTGATATAATGTTAATTTACCAACCTAATGAAGTACTAATATCTGTTTTGTACCTTTATAATACACTGACAGTCACCAAACAAAGTGGTGATAAGAGTCACATGATGAATAAAAGTTCATCACAAGCAGCTTTTCCACAACCTGAGGAGGACAATACTAATATATAGAAGGTGCACACAGTGTCATTCACACACACACTAAACACCATCATGGTAACATGCATGAAATTTTAAAAATGCAATAAACATTAATTTAACAACATTAGATGTAACATAAAACCCTAATGTACATAACTGATTAGAAAAAAATGAGAAAAACTAAGAAGAAACAGAGTTATTTCAACGAAAATATATCAAATGTGAAGTGTCACGCAGGGAATTGTGGGAATGTCAATTTACGGTTTTTCACTGTAAATTTTACAATGAATTGTTATTTTTCACTTCCAAAAACTGTGAATTTAATGGTATTTTACCGTAAAATTACATTAAATGTACCGTTAGATCTATTACAGTTATTCACCGTATATAGTACGGAAACTTTCTGTAAACCAATTGACAGTTTTTCACCGCAGTATTTTTACAGTCTTTTACTGTTAAAATCACGGTCATTTTTTACCTTTTCTTGTACCATCCCACCAAGCTATGTGCTCAATTTGACCAGCAGTGTCATGAATGAACCAGGTGAATATCAGACTTGTCTTCTTATTGACTCATTAGTTGCTCAGACCGACAAAAGTTGAGATGTTTTAACACAAAAGTGGGTAAAAATGTTGGTCCCGTTAGGATGCCATACTTAAACCATAATATTTCAGTATGTTATAGTAGATGTTTTACCAATGCCTGATTCTTTTCTGGAGGGCTGTTAAAAACATGAAATGTCTGCAATCTTTGACATCACAGCTCGGGTCTTTATATGCCAGCTGAGAATGGGAATGCTAACAGATAGCTTTCTTATAGATATTGTAGACATTTATGAACTGAATTAATGAGATTATTTGACAACAGTGAGCATGTTTATAATAGGTACTGTTTCACATACTATTTAAAGACAGTTATAAAACTATAAACTATTTAAAGGCAGTGTATACTGCTTACGATTTCATTCCAAACATATCCAGAGAGACGTCAAAGGTAGAGAGACGACAAGACGTGTATTGATCTGAGCAGATCTCACAGTGTGTGTATAAATATGAGAGCGTCAGACGGGGAATGACAGACAGAAAGACAGAATTTAATCTTCACTCGTGTGTCAAAATAACACGGCCCTCTTTTTTCAGCACGGTACACTTTTTATGGCCAACGTGTGATACCAAAGTAAATGCATATTTATGAAGTTTGTGTGTGTGTGTGTGTGTGTATGCCAGCAGAAGAACTGCTGATCATGAGTTTAATTTTTTCCCTACTTCCTGATCCAGACAGGAAATAGCCCAGGGGGCGGGATTAACAGAGCTCCAGCAGCACCTCATTTACATATTCAGATAGTCGATGTGTCCATCACCATGACAGATTTACTCTCCCGGTCTCTCTCTCTCTGTCTGTCTGTCTCTCGTTCTCAAACACGCATGCATCACCGTCTATTTAAAATGTTTAAGAACAAATAACCGGTGTAAATGACAGATGAGCTCGCTCTTATCGCAGTGGCCTTTGTCTCATAAATGGAGATAAATGAGGTAAATGAGTGAATAATGATCCAATGAACTACAGGGTGAGCGATAGGACAAAAATATGTGCAAAATTTATTACTAGGCACAAAATGAAGGAGTGGTTTGGTATGATTTACTGTATGTATGCATGTGTGTGTGTGTGTGTGTGTGTGTGTATATATATATATATATATATATATATATATATATATATATATATATATAATATACTAATGCATATTGAAAAACAGACACTAGATTTATTCATTTAAATACTAAATATTATATATAGTCATAGTCATACCAGTTATATATGTAGATATGCTATATACATGTATAAATTAAAGACAAACAACATAATGCACTTTTATGCCTTTTCTTGCACAATTCATATTTCGTTACAACATTTCAATTAGTTTTGGAAAATAAACACCACTGTGTAAGCAGCTTTTATTCTTTTTGTCTATGTATCTTTTGTGTTTGTTGTCTTTCATGTTTCTGGCACACAAACACTCACACACACACACGTCTTTCTCTAGGTCTTTCCACGGTTGCTTCACGCTGCAGATTTCACACACACATCCGCTGGGAAAGCCTGTCAAACGGCTCTTTCTCTGTTTCCACCCACCTCCAATTAACAGCAGGGTTTGGCAACAAACACAATAATTAATTGAAACATTTAATTAGCATTCAAAACTAGCAGTAATTAACACCTTTACCAAGCACAACTCCAAAGTCAGCTCTATGGCGTACAAGCATGCGTGAGTGTGTGTGTGTGTTGTGTCCATCTTAAAGTGAGTTTAAAGGTTTCTTGTGAAACATAATGGCACATTAGGCAGTAAAATACATGCACACACACACACACCCCCCAAAGCCACTGTGCACCAGAACCTGGTGCATTAGATGGCCAAGGCCAGACCTGCGGGGTGTGTGTGTGTGTGTGTGTGTGTGTGTGTGTGTGTGGCCTGCAGGCAAGCTTTCTGAGTGCTTCTCTTCTCTGGCAGGATTATCCCACATCTTCCACTATTCATGTGGCTTTTAAGTGTCCATCCCAGGGCAGTGTGTGTGTGTGTGTGTGTGTGTGTGTGTGTTTATGAATGTATGTATGAAAAGTGGCGCACACAGGTTTTAAAACACAGGTGTGTGTGTGTCTATGTGTGTGTGTATGCATAAATTTTTTTGTGTATAAATACACACTCTATCTATCTATCTATAAACACAGATTTCTATTTCAAATAGAAATGCTGTTCTTTTGAACTTTCTATTCATCAAAGAATCCCTTAAAACAATGTATCACAGTTTCCACAAAAATATGAAGCAGCACAACTGTTTTCAACATTAATAATACTACTAATAATAAATGTTTCTTGAGCAGCAAATCAGGATTAGAATGATTTCTGAAGGATCATGTGACACTGAAGACTGGAGTAATGATGCTGAAAATTCAGCTTTGAACACATAAATTACATTACAAATTACATTGAAAACAGTTACTTTTTATTGTAATTACATGTCAAAATATTACTGTTTTTACTGTATTGTTAATCAAACAAATGCAGTCTAGCTCAGCAAAAGACTCTACTTTCAAAGACATTAAAAAAATCTTATATATTAATGTAATATGTATATACAAATTTTTTTTACCACAAATGTCTATGTGCAAAACCAAGTGTGATTATATACAACTAATGATTCTCTCATGTGCATATGCTGGTTTGTGTGTGTGTGTGCGTGTGTGTTGGCCAGGCATTAGATGAGTTCGCTGGCAGCGTATGTCTCCAGGACGGGATTAAACCGTTCTCTCCTCTCACTGCCCGCCGTAACATAATTAATGCCTGTATTAATAGGCCAGCTAAAAAATTCATTAAAAAATCCATTAAAAATAAATGTGTTTTTACATAAGACTTTGCCTCAGGTACTAAGGAAGAAAAAAAACAGAGAGAAAAGAAGATAAGGAGAAAGAAAAATGGAATCGATTGTTAGCTTTCAGGTCAGCGTGAGACGGCAGCGCCGTTTGAAACGGGTTAAATGGAGGGAGTTTTAAATATCCACGGAGAAAAGGCTTTTGAGGAGAGGAGAGATGAGAGGAGCTTCGACTCATTCGCTTCATGCTCTGAGTGAAATTAGCCGTGCTAATAGGGCTCACGCCACTCTCATCTGTCCAGTTCTAAACGAGCTTTTGCCTAAACGACACTCCAAGATCCAAAACAGTCCTACATTTTAGTCCTAAATTAGCCCTGTTGATGAAAGTGTTTTAATCTGCCACACAACTGATGTGATTTTTGATAATTCATGCTAATATTTTCTATAAAGCATTTTTTTGTGTCCATTCATATGCCTTACAGTATAATTACACTGTAAAAAATAATTTTCATTATTTGTTATCACAACATTTTTTCTTTTGTCAAATCAACTTAGATAATTAATGTGGTTCAGATAACATAATATTTTGAGTTTCTGTTGATTAAACCAATTGCCTTCAACTAAAAAATTTTTTTTCAATGAACTCAATTTTAAGTCAACCAGGTAGCTTATTTTTTAAGTTAAACCAACAATTCTTTTTTACAGTTTAAGGTGATCTTGCACATAAAGACTGTTTCAATATACTTCAAAATAACGTTTTTTATACTTTATGTACAAATATAAGGGTGATGTATATGCTGATAATCGATATGGGTTTTTAGTGATTTCCAAAACAAATATCTATAAAAAATTATTTTCATGATTAGTTTATGACAACATTTTTATCAAATCAACTTCATTAATTAATGCAGTTCAGATAACACAATATTTTGAGTTTCTGTTGATTAAACCATTCACCTTCGTTGTATTAACTCAAATTTTTAATTTGAATAAACTCAAAATTAAGGCAACCAAGTAACTTACTTTTTTAAGTTACAACAATTCTTTTTTACAGTGTAGAGAACAAGAAATTATGTAGATGCAATTTAATGACAACTTATAATATATTCACAAATTTCTTGATTTCCGAACACTTACAGAATATTTATAAAATATGAAAGAATAGAAGATTAATTGTGTTAATCAAGCACAGTTATTGAACAATCACAAAATATTGACATGATAAATTTAATGAAAATATTGGTTCATCAGTATTCATTATGAAAATGCATTAAAATTTAATATAACATGAAATTTGGTGTAATTTAATCAGCTGTTAATGCATTATACTATTTAAGGTATAAATATGATTATGTTGTTATGGTTACAATTATCTAGAAGAACATACAACTGATTAAAGGTGTATTATAAGGCATTAAAAATTATTTAAGATTACATAATGTATCATATAGGCTTCATAACATGTGACTGATTTTATTTGATCTAATTGATTCTATTAGAAATATATGGCAGACTCTGAAGCAACTGTTGTACAGTAAGTGAAACCATTACACTGATAATTCAATCGGAGACAAATATACATAGAAAGAACCCCTGATTTGAATCAGACAGGTAAAGAGTTCCTGATTTCTTCTGAATGTAAAGTGCTCTGTCAGTCACATGGGCTTTAAAACAGGCTTAGACACATGATGCAGGACTAATAATTACAATTTAAAAAGGCTTTAAACTGAAAGAGCTCCCCGGGCGTTTCTTTCTCATTTCCAAAGATATTAATTTGAGCCGAGTGGAGAGATATTTTTCTAAAGGAAATATTTAATTAATTTCCACATATGAGCATAAGGGGTTCTACTGGATAATAATTACGATTTAATATTTTCATTGTGTTTTTTCCCCTCTAATGCCGGTCACATGGAGATCAGCACCGTTACATGCACGTATAAAACGCACTAATAAAAACAATATATAAAGATATATGTATATATATATATAAAGAGATTTTATCTATATAATTCTGCTATACTTTAGATTGCATCTGGCACATTTTGAAAAGCAAACTGATTGTGTTTATCTAGAGACACCACAGGTACAGGGTCATAATAATGTGTGTTTGTTTCTCTTGAGCAAAAGAAAATATTGCATTATGGAGAAAAATAGCTGGCACTGTTAATTTTTGCTTTGATCATTTATGTGTTTATTTCACAGGGCTAAACAGAACAGGCCACAAACCAAATATTAAATTATATACTGTCACTGCAGCACGGCTGTGTGTTTGTGTGTGAGAGAGAGAGATGAGAAATGAGAAGAGGTGATGATATCCGTTTGTTAATTTGCTCTTTCCTTAGGCGATTACTCAACCTTCTCATATTTATCAATACACAGAGCACAATCCATCACACACACACACACAATCCCAGCATCCTCTCTTTGTGCACGTAAACACGTCGACTCGTTCCGTTTCTGTATTATCTCTGTCATTGGAATTCTCCAGCAGTCACTACAGATACACAACACACTAAAGAGTGTTCAAAATAAATACTCAATAAATGTGTGTCTGTGTGGTTCAGGTAAACCCTACGTAATGGGGACAAAATGTTCCCACAAAGATGGTAATATCTGAAATCCTTGTCCTTGTGGGGACATTTTAAAAAATGTAAATATGCAGAAAGTTTTCTGTAATGGGTAGGGTTAGAGGACAGAATACAGTTTAAACAGTATAAAAATTATTACGTCTATGTAAAGTCCCCATAAAACATGAAAACCCAACGTGTGTGTGTAACTGGGTTTGTTTTTGATTATCACAAACAGACACACACATTGTCAGCGAGTATCAACATTCCTCCAATTAACTCTCTTAAACTGAAGCCACTACCCTGCAGCCAACACACATTTGCACACATTTTCAAGAGCAAAACAATTGCGCATACACACACACACACATGCACCTCGATTTCATCTAAAAAAAAAAAAAAAAAAAAAAACAACATTTTTTTTTTATGAATGCAGAACTAAATGCAGAACAAGAGAAAAGTAAAAACCTTTTCTTGCTTCATAATTTCGTATTCCCTGGTCTTATTATGAACGATTTATCAGTGAACATCATTCTAAAGGAAAAATGTTCATAATCTGTGATTGAAATGTAGCCTAGAACTTGCTCTGCCCCTAAAATGACTTTCCTATTCAATTGATGTCACTAAGTACTGAATTACGGATGTAAAATCGGTTGTGAACACCACAGTATCTCACCATTCAACCTTTACAAATAAAAATCTGTCTGGAATCAGAGAAAACTGAAAGCAGCTCTATAAATAAAGAGTAAATTCTTATGTGTTAGTAACTGTCCACCAAGACAGAAAGAACTCAAAATGCATACTTTTATAGTTACTGGAATAATATCGTTCATATTCAGACTATTTCAACCTAAACATTATTTCTAGACTTCAGAAATTTCCCCGTGAACGGTAGCGTAAAACATAAAAAGTTACTCTTTAAAAAAAGTAATGTCACTACAAACTACTACTACTTACACATATATATGTGTGTGTGTGTGTGTGCGTTTATGTTTTTATTGAAGAACATACAGTGCTTAAAATTTCTGGAATCACAAAATTAATCTTGCTTACTTCATTTTCATACATCAATACCAGTTGCCAGTTCCAGTTTCTCTTAAAGGGGACCTATAATGCCCCTTTTACAAGATGTAATATAAGTCTCTGGTGTCCCCAGAATGTGTCTGTGAACTTTCAGCTCAAAATCCCCCACAGATCGTTTATTATAGCTTGTCAAATTTGCCCTTCTTTGGGTGTGAGCAAAAACACGCTGTTTTTGTGTGTGTACTTTTAAATGCAAATGAGCTGCTGATGCCAGCCCCCTTTCCAGAAGAGGGCGGAGCTTTAACAGCTCAAGCTTCGGTTGCTCAACAACAACAAAGCTGGAGAATCTCACGCAGCCAAAATGAGGATTGTCAGTAACGGTGTTCACGTACATTGTTCAAACCGGAGTCGACACTGATGGAGAGACTCAGGAAGAAGTTACAACTTTTAGAATGAAACTGGACGTTTCTGAATGGTTAGTGGATAAATTTATGTAGTTGCTGTGGAGTTGATTCAACTCATAGACTAGCATGTGTCGTCATGTTAATCTTTTGTGTAAATCTAGTGTTGAATTGACCGTTGTTTGTGAAGCAGTACAGCATAAAATGACAGCATGTCAAAAACACTCTACTACAACAACTCTTCCTCTTCTCTAAAGCAGCCCAACATGGCCTAACTCCCTTTGTTGCGTGTTCTCGGGGGCGGGTTTATGTAAATTTTATGGTTTGTGATGTCACTAACCCAGGAAGAAGCTCGTTGTAGTCCCTACCAGCCATTTGTTGTAGTCCTTAAAAAGCAATTTCTGTAAAAGAAAATATCTCTCTTTGCATTGAACTTTGATCAACCACTGTTCATTGTGATTTCTGTGCAGGGACTCATTTGAATCAATAGGTGATTCATTTGTTTGACCCAATTCATTTACGCAAATCATTCAAACAAACTGGTTCAGTAAAATGAATCGCATGCCCAATTCTTCATATAAGCGTTTATTTGTAGTTACACTCTTAAAAATAAAGATTCTAAAGGGTGTTTTTGCTGTGATGCCATAGAAGAACCATTTATTGTTCCGGAAAGAACCTTTTTTTTAGTGTGAAGAACATTTTATAATCTAAAGGTTCTTTATACTGGAAAAGTTCTTTAGTGCAATTGAAAGATTCCATGAAAGCTAAAGATCCATCTATGCCAATAAAGAACCTTTAGTTTTAAGAGTGTAAGTTAGTAGCATTTCTGTATGTGTGGCCAGGATGGGAGCTGTACTTATTTAGTTACACCTTGGGGACAAAATCAACTGTAAAAGTTAGCTAAGACAAACCAAACCGAATGGAAAAAAAAAAAAAAAAATTAGCTTTAAGTTAAAACATATGTCCATGTGTGTGCATAAAAGAATGAGGCTGGTCAGTATGTGGTTAACACTAAACGCTTCATTCCACTGAAAATGGAGGGATTATTGATCAGACAACTAATATAAAGATACACACACTCAACAGCACACTCTTTTCTCTTTCTTCTGTGATCTGTTCTCTCTCTCTCATGGCCGTGGGTGAGCCTCGGGGCTACATAAAGCTTCTAATAGGCGTGTCATTCTCTTCTGTTGTCTGAATGTGTGCTTGTGTGTGTGTGTGTGTGTGTGTGTGTGTGTGTGTGTGTGTGTTTGTGTGTGTGTGTGTGTGTGTGTGTGCACAAGTTACACTGATGATTTACAGGCTGCTATCTGCACCTCTGCGCCCAAGGCTACTTAGAGAAATACGATTACTGAATAAAACACACACACATACACACACACGTCCATCATCAGTCAGATCTAGTCTGAGATTCTAGGTGCTTTGGGAAGTTTGTAAAGACTGAACATCCAGTTCAGTGTGTCCAACGCAGACTTCCCCCTTTTTTTTTTTTTTTTTTCAAAGAACATGAAGTATTGAGCAGCATGGAGGGAATCTGATAGAAGACAGATGCTGGGTAATTTGATTAACTGCCACTGGACGGGCATTTCCCAACATGCATTTGTGTTCAAGATTCCTCTCAGTAATCACAAAACATGTTTGATTTCATACAATCAGCAATGTACCAGACTGCTGGGGTCCTTTCACATATATTTCTAGATTTAAAGTGTACCAATGCAGATGTTCAGCACTGGAATACTTAAAGTTTCACTGGGTTGTTTGGACACAAAACACCCTCAGGCAGATTTATTCTTGTTTTTGGTAGAAGAATCTGTTGTGCACAGCAAACGAGAAAAGAGACAGAAAGACTTTTACGCTGCACATTTTATATTTTATATAAATTGTATTATTTATATACAATTTTATATCAAACATTTTATATTATTTATTTTATATATTTATTTTGTATTATTTTTGAGCTATATGTAAGAATTTTCAATCGCTTGTGAACAGCTTAATGAAACTTACAAAAACGAGACCCTCTCCGACTTCCTAGGTGGTCTATGAAAGCCTGTAGACTGATTTTTATGTGAAGGACTCGGGACGGTTTTGCCGGGAAAATCAAAAGGATGCGACGGTTACGCGCGCTCCCGAGAGCCTTTCTTCCGTCCAATTGCACTTGAAATGAACGCTTATATAATATTCAGAACAATGCCGAAAGAGCCATTTTGTAAGGTATGTCAATGTGTCATTCAAATAAAAGGGATTCGTTTAAACTATAGTCTCAAATATACTGTAGGCTATAACCAAATTATCATAACAGTGTAATTTTACTTACCTCATCTGTCGACATGATGTCGGTGAATCGCAGAGCTGGTGTAAACATATCCACATCGCTATGATCAGATGCCTTCTTAACTGCTGCTTTCTCATTGCTGTCATTTTTGTTGTGTTTTCATTTAGTTGAAGGAAAGCACGCAGCACACATCTAAACGTCGCTCTCAGCGGTGTGGACGGTGTCTGGATGTTAGGCTAACAGTAAATCGCCATTAACCGCAAAGGTATTTCCAACTTATTTTTACTTCTAAGCACGAAAAAAGAACTTAGTCTATCAGGGCCTTGATTCACGTTTAGTCTCTCAAATGTGCACCACCAGTGCGCGCACGAGCAATAAGTTACTGGCTGCAGTTCACTTAATAATTGTCGCTAATAACAAAAGTTTCTGAATTCTACATAAAGCCACTTTAAAGGGTTAGTTCACCCAAAAATTAAAATTCTGTCATTTATTACTTACCCTCATGCCGTTCCACACCCGTAAAACCTTTGTTAATCTTCAGAACACAAATTAAGATATTTTAGTTGAAATCCGATGACTCCATGAGGCCTTCTTAGGGAGCAATGACATTTCCTCTCTCAAGATCCAAAAAAACACATTTAAATCAGTTCATGTGAGTACAGTGGGTCAATATTAATATTATAAAGCGACAAGAATATTTTTGGTGCGCCAAAAAAAACAAAAAAAACACTTATTTAGTGATGGCCGATTTCAAAACACTGCTTCATGAAGCTTCGGAGCATTATGAATCAGCGTGTCGAATCATGATTTGGATCGCGTGTCAAACTGCCAGACTGCTGAAATCACGTGACTTTGGCGCTCCAAACAGCAGATTCGATACGCTGATTCACTATGCTCCGAAGCTTCCTGAAGCAGTGTTTTGAAAACTATATAAGTCGTTATTTTGTTTTTTTGGCGCACCAAAAATATTCTCGTCGCTTTATAATATTAATATTGAACCACTGTACTCACATGAATTGATTTAAATATGTTTTTAGTACATTAATGGATCTTGAGAGAGGAAATGTCATTGCTGGCTATGCAGTCCTCACGGAGCCATCGGATTTCAACTAAAATATCTTAATTTGTGTTCCGAAGATTAACGAAGGTCTTACGGGTGTGGAACGGCATGAGGGTAAGTAATAAATGACAGATTTTTCATTTTTGGGTGAACTAACCCTTTAACTACTACTACTTGTTTTGCCCGATTTATAATTTACTTTTGACTTATTTTCCTTTAGCAATTTTACTACTGCTTTTGTCATGCCAGTTAAATAATTCTCAGTAAAGAAAGAAATGAATGTACTTTTTCCCCCCACTATTTAATGATTATAAATATCAATCACACCATGATGCAATTGCAAAGTCTCACAAGGAAACGCCATTCTAGAAAGGTTTATCTGTGCAATACTGAAATGTCGCTTTGTTAAAGGGATAGTCCATGCAAAAATGAAAAGTCTGTCATCGTTTACTCACAAAGATGTTTTGAAGAATGTTGGGAACCAAATATCAATAAGAAAGAAAGGATTGGAATGACATGCATTTACCTCTTTTCTGTGATTTCCCAAAAAGCCTTGGTTGTCTTTGCCAGTTGTGGGAAAATAAAGACTATTATCAAACAGGTTTCCTCTATACTTCCCATGTTATTCTGAGAAACTGCCTCAAACTGACGCTACTGGCTGAGTCACATGTTACAGTTTTCAGACAAATCAACTCACAAAGGCTTTACTTATAGTTGCTTTGCAGCTTAAGACAAAAAAACTTTCCTTGTAAAAGTACTTTGTGCCCTTGTAGGCACAAAGTTATAAGAGGGTCATTAAACTAATTATCACAGAGGCCAATGACTGTGGCTTCTGTAAAAAAAAAAAAAAAAACATTCAATCATCTAAAAAATTATGGATCATTGATCAATTATGAATCATGCTGTGTCCTTAAAGGAGTTTGTGCCTATTTCAAGCTGCAGTGGGGCTTCATTCTTAAAAATGAGATTAAACAAGCTACATTAAGTATTTGCAACCTTAAAAGGGTCATGACATGGACTTTTTTATTTTAATATTCCTTGAGGTTCACTTATAATGTTAATAAAGTTTTTTGCATAACTATATATAGGTAAAAACTATTTTATTAGGATTTTCAACCCTCATTCTTACCCTCTCCCTGAAATGATTTGTTTTTAAGGCATGGCTCCTTTAAGGCTTGACAGTAAACGGCCACTATTATGATTAACGTCACTGCATAGGAAACAGTATTAACGCCCACTTGCTGCTGCATGTGAGTGTTTTGAAAAAATCCATGTGAAACCATCATTTACAGACAGAGCATTATGAGATCATTTACTTACAGTTTGCGATGCAGCTGCTGTCAGATCCAATACAGTTGGCTGCTTCATCTGTCAAAGAAAGTTTCTTTGAGAACTATCTATTACATTGTGCCTTGTTTACAAAACTAAATGCTCCGAACAAACATAGAATCTTCCGACGCAATTCAGGATGCCATTAAAATAAACCATCCTCTTGTTTCCGACCTGAAGTCGACCTGATGTCGACAGACTCAAGTGCAGGGAGTATGTCAGAAACTGAATACACATCTGTATCCAGTGTAGACAGCATCAGTGATTATAATGGGTTCTACTTGCTTTTGATGCTACGCAATGTTCACATCCAGTGTAGGCAAGTGTTAGCTGTTAAGCGACTAAACGCCAGTGGGCGGGGCCTATGGTGTGATGATGTATAACTCTCCGTTCATTTCTTGCTCTGGAGGCAGTCATATGCAAATGTCAGTGTGACGTCACAGATCCCGCAATATCAAAATGAGACATTTTTGGAGCTTGATTAAATAAATGCTTTGTTTATAATGAGGAGGATGTTTTAAGCCATGAAACTTGCAGGATTTTTTTAATGGTACAAAGGCCTCTTATATGTCAAAAGATCAAGGTGAATTTGATTTCCCCTTTAAACAGAGACTGGATAAGGTAGAGATGATCCACTAGTATATACAGTGGGTACGGAAAGTATTCAGACCCCCTTAAATTTTTCACTCTTTGTTATATTGCAGCCATTTGCTAAAATCATTTAAGTTCATTTTAGGGCTGGGCGATATATTGCATGCGATTCTCACGCGCATTTCGTCAGTATCGAAGTATCGAAGATGAAACGACTTCGATAATGAACCCGATTTTGCATGGCTTGTCCGTGAACTACGGCTCTGTCTATTAAAAGACGCTCCATTTGAAAGCAGGTGATGGCGATTTAGCAGTAATCAAGGAATCGGCTTTACTGACGAAATGCGCGTGAGAATCGCATGCGATATATCGCCCAGCCCTAGTTCATTTTTTTTCCTCATTAATGTACACACAGCACCCCATATTGACAGAAAAACACAGAATTGTTGACAATTTTGCAGATTTATTAAAAAAGAAAAACTGAAATATCACATGGTCCTAAGTATTCAGACCCTTTGTTTAGTATTTAGTAGAAGCAGCCTTTTGATCTAATACAGCCATGAGTCTTTTTGGGAAAGATGCAACAAGTTTTTCACACCTGGATTTGGGGATCCTCTGCCATTCTTCCTTGCAGATCCTCTCCAGTTCTGTCAGGTTGGATGGTAAACGTTGGTGGACAGCCATTTTTAGGTCTCTCCAGAGATGTTCAATTGGGTTTAAGTCATGGCTCTGGTTGGGCCATTCAAGAACAGTCACGGAGTTGTTGTGAAGCCACTCCTTCGTTATTTTAGCTGTGTGCTTAGGGTCATTGTCTTGTTGGAAGGTAAAACTTCGGCCCAGTCTGAGGTCCTGAGCACTCTGGAGAAGGTTTTCGTCCAGGATATCCCTGTACTTGGCCGCATTCATCTTTCCCTCGATTGCAACCAGTCGTCCTGTCCCTGCAGCTGACAAACACCCCCACAGCATGATGCTGCCACCACCATGCTTCACTGTTGGGACTGTATTGGACAGGTGATGAACAGTGCCTGGTTTTCTCCACACATCCCGCTTAGAATTAAGGCCAAAAAGTTCTATCTTGGTCTCATCAGACCAGAGAATCTTATTTCTCACCATCTTGGCAAACTCCATGTGGGCTTTCATGTGTCTTGCACTGAGGAGAGGCTTCTGTCGAGCCACTCTGCCATAAAGCCCCGACTGGTGGAGGGCTGCAGTGATGGTTGACTTTCTACAACTTTCTCCCATCTCCTGACTGCATCTCTGGAGCTCAGCCACATTGATCTTTGGGTTCTTCTTTACCTCTCTCACCAAGGCTCTTCTCCCCCGATAGCTCAGTTTGGCCGGATGGCCAGCTCTAGGAAGGGTTCTGGTCGTCCCAAACGTCTTCCATTTAAGGATTATGGAGGCCACTGTGCTCTTAGGAACCTTAAGTGCGGCAGAAATGTAACCATGGCCAGATCTGTGCCTTGCCACAATTCTGTCTCTGAGCTCTACAGGCAGTTCCTTTGACCTCATGATTCTCATTTGCTCTGACATGCACTGTGAGCTGTAAGGTCTTATATAGACAGGTGTGTGGCTTTCCTAATCAAGTCCAATCAGTATAATCAAACACAGCTGGACTCAAATGAAGGTGTAGAACCATCTCAAGGATGATCAGAAGAAATGGACAGCACCTGAGTTAAATATATGAGTGTCACAGCAAAGGGTCTGAATACTTAGGACCATGTGATATTTCAGTTTTTCTTTTTTAATAAATCTGCAAAAATGTCAACAATTCTGTGTTTTTCTGTCAATATGGGGTGATGTGTGTACATTAATGAGGAAAAAAATGAACTTAAATGATTTTAGCAAATGGCTGCAATATAACAAAGAGTGAAAAATTTAAGGGGGTCTGAATACTTTCCGTACCCACTGTATATGGGAGAAACTGTAATGATCAATAATAAGGCATCTTACAGTTAAAAGAGCTGTGTGTTTGTTTATTGTGGAACATGCATGGAAAAATATTGCTTTTTTTCTTTCTTAAGAAGAAGAATTAACACCTGTCAGTTTTTATTCCTAATTTGAAATGTTTTTGAAATATAATTTTGACAGTCACATTATGTAGATTTTGGTCCAATGAAGTAGATAAGAGTTACCATTGACTTCCATTGTATTGAGGAAAAAATGGGACTTTTCTCAAAATATCTTCTTTTATGTTCCACATGCAGTATGAAGTAAGTCATACAGGTTTGGAAGGACATGAGGGTGAGTAAACAATACCTAAATTTTCATTTTTGGGTAAACTATCCCTTTGATTCACATTTAAAAATGTCTGATTGTCATTGCATTATATAATCATTTGTAAACTTGAGGAGAAATGACATGCATCCATTAAAAATCACCAAATCACACAGATACAGACACCTGACAATAACATGTGTGACTTTTTTTTGCCATTTTGGCACCACTATACATTAAAATATAATCTTTTTTTTTTTAAATAATTGTTTAAAAATAGTTCTAAATATTAGAATTAATATATATATATATATATATATATATATATATATATATATATATATATATATATATAAGATTTTATAACATATCACTAGATCACTATAAAAGTCCCCACCATTATAGAAAATTTTCATTCATGCCTTAGCAAACAAAAAATTAGAATAATGTGATAACGATCACTTCCTTTAAATTAATGTTTGTTTTTTCACCAGCTGTTACACACACACACAGAGAGAGAGAGAGAGAGAGAGAGAGAGACAGATGGATGGATGAGTAATAACTTTCTTTAGCCTGAGGAATGTGAGTGACAGTGATATGAATGTAGGAACTGGGAGAAGGTTTAATAAAATCTAATACACACACACACAACAAATCAAATCTAACTCATGAAACAGCTTGTCGAGAGAGAGAGAGAGAGAGAGAGAGAGAGAGAGAGAGAGAATTAAACATTACAGGTTCACTCATGTAGATCGTGTCATTTGATTGTATCAGTGAGTGAGTCGTATATGCATCACATTCCCTCACAAAATCAACTCTTTATTTCTATTAAATCAACGTCATAGCCGTCTTCATACCAGTAGTCACACACACATTGGGTTTTCATGTTTTATGGGGACTTTTCATAGACATAATGATTTTTATACTGTACAAACTGTATATTCCATCCCCTAACCCTACCCATAAAACCATCAAAGAAAACGTTCTGCATTTTTACATTCTCAAAAAACATCACTTAGTATGAATTATAAGCTGCTTTCCTCATGGGGACCAAAAAATGATTTTCAAGGATTTCAGATATTGTCATCTTTGTGGGGACATTTTGTGGGGTTAACCAGGACCACACACACACACACACACACACACACACACACACACACACACTGATGCTGCATCAGACAGAATGCAGAATGAGTGTTTGATATAAAAGTAAAAAATTATTTTGTCAAAAACCCTCAAAATGTAAATGACTGTACAACAGGGCAGTTATATACACTCTAATGTGGCCATATTACTTTATATCTTCTTTCAAGTTTCAACATTCAAGATTCAGAAAGCTTTATTGAGGAAAGAGATTTGTTTACTTGAAATCTTATATTTATATATGTGTATGTATGCATTTGGTAAATGCAATAAATGTAGATGTAATATATATATAATAATTATATAATATAGAATAAACATATAATATATAAATAATTAAAAATCCACATAAAATAAGTTATTGTTTGTGGAATTTTAAATTAATTTGACTGTAATAAAAGTATTATTATTGTTGTTATTATTGCAAATTTCATCTTCAAAAACTTCACTTTTAAAATATAGTTTTCTTTACAAAAGTTACCTTCTTCCATCACACACAATTAAAAAAACAAAAAAAAAAAAACATTTTTTTATAAAAATAAATTAGATGATGTGCCTTTAATATATTTATAATATTTATAAAAAAAAAAAAAATGTCTGGCTCTCTAATGCAACGACAGCAGTATTGATTTCTCTGTCGATTCATAAAACTGGTGCTGCTGTTCAGGTGAAACGCTGGCTCTCTGATTTGATTCTTCTCTCGTTCATTCAGCCAGTCCAGTTGAACACGAATCCTGTATTAGAGTGTATTGAGTTCACAGTGACTGTCAGGATCTGGCTCTGCTCCAGACCCTCGTGGTCCGTCTCACTATTAGACCCGTACAGTAGCCAGACAGACGTTTGGCTTGCAGCATAAAGTCTGGTCCAGTTTGCTGCTTATTCTGGCCAAGAACCGCCCACTTAGACAGGAAAGGTCTGTCTGACCCAAGGAGGTCTGTAATGCTTGGAGAAAGTTATCCGTTAGCATTACCATTCATCTCAATGGTGCAGGACCCCCTGGATGTGCAGTTTTAAATCTGCCATATATATTTGCTCATGGCTGCTCAGTTCTGGACACATTTGTTTTTGAGACAATTGCCTGAGCCATCAATGCCATGTAACTAATCATTCTGGAGTTTTTATGCTCTCAAGAGCCTCTAAAAAGAATCAGGCACTGGTAAAACATCTAATATAACATGATGAAACATATGTTGCTTGCAATAAAATGTATTAAACAAGAATACACAGCAATTTTTTAATGTCCATTAGAGGAGAAACAGGCTTTTGGCAGCAGTGCCAGTTTGCTGTATGGAAATAGCACAGAAGCAATGAGTGGAAACGTGTAGACTGTGTATCAGAATTTCTGTAATTAATTCCAGTTATTTTACAGACTACCGTTCAAATATTTGGGGTTGGTAAGATTTTTTTTAAGTGCCCCATTATGTTTTTTCGAATATTACTATTCATGTTATTGATTACTATTCGAGAGTTATTGTCTCCTAAAAGAAAGATTTGATTCTGAACTGCTGAAACGAGTCATCAGTGATTCCAGTCTCACTTCCTGTTACATACGTAACAATGTAACAAATTTGCATACTTTGCCCCGCCCTCAAACACTGAAGTTGTGACTAAGACCGGAACAGTTTGGTTCATGTTGGCGACGAGAAGACGCTGTTTTCTGCTCTGTGAAACGAACTTTGATGCACTTCAAAAGGGTGAGAATTCACAAAACAGAAATGATGGCGGCATCATTACTGTTCATGTCACTGTGTATCAAATGCTGGAGAGGTCTCTGGAGCTGAAATTCAGATATGGTAATGGGCGTTTCGTTTCCGACACGTGCTGTAAGCAGTAGAGCAATCACAACAGACTGGGCCATCTGACCAATCAGAGCAGAGCAGGCTCTCAGAGAGGAGGGGTTTCAGACCGTTTTCAGACTCTTTGAGAAATGAGGTGATGTGCAATGTATATTATGAGAAAATTAAAGTTTTTTTTGTAGGAGACACCAAAACAAAACTGGGAACCTTTAAAATAGCATAATACTCGGCTCTGATAGCCTAGTGGTTAGCACAATGACATAGTGCAACTATACCTCCGACAACCTTCAAAAAAGTTTGAATCCCGACTTGAGGTCTTTTGCCAATCCTGTTCCCCACTCTCGACCCCATCACTCAAAAAAATGAACTTTCACTGTTGTTAGTTTCACTCAAACCACCCTTGTTCACATTAATTAAAAAACTCATGTAACTACATGAACGTAATTTAACTGCGTTGTTTCTACTAAAATTGAGTATTGTCAGCTTTACTTGTAAGTGTTTGTTCAGTCAACTTAACATTGCTGTGTGAAACGCACACATTATTGTTGACAACTAACTGTGCAGTGGATCCATAGTTCAAAGCATGCTTTGCAAGGGACTGCATTAGGAGAGTAAATTTAGGGATTAAAGTGTTATTTTATGTGTTTTTCAGTAAAGGGAAAGATGTTGTTAGTTTATGTTAGTGTTTAACGTTCAGTTATGTTGGACATTTAGAGTAGTTTCTGTAATGTTTTTGAATTTTGTGGTTACCATATTGCAGAAGAGTGTCGCCTGTGTTTAGGCTGTGCGCACTCATATAGGCATGTTTATAGGATGAAATTCCTGCTCTCAATTCAATTGAGTTTGTTCAATTAGTTATTTTTTGAGTGCATTTTGGGGTGAGGGGCTGCATTCTGATATGTTGTATCCTTTTTATTTAAATGATTATTCAAAAAAAAAAAATGTGTTCACCTTACGTAATCAACATAACATTATTAAGTAAACTGCACATATAAACATTATGTAACAGTGACATTCAAATGATTTGTATTTACTCAAAGAAATTTTGTCAGCTTTACTTGAATTTCTTTTGTTCATTTAACTAAATAGTTTTTTGTACAAATTACTCAATATTGTTGCGTGGAACCACTTGACACTTATTTTTTAAGTAAACCCAACAATTCATTTTTTTGAGTGCATGCTTTACTGTCACATCTCTACTGTCCTGTCCTCAAAAGCAAGAAAAGGCAAAAAAAAAGAAGAAAAAAATAATAATAATTGCATAATAAAGCTGAAATTTCATCATCATCCAGCATCGGTGTCTTCAGTGTCACATGATCCTTCAGAAATCATTGTAATATATGCTGATTTGCTGCTCAAGAAACATTTCTGATTATTATCAATGTTGAAAACAGTTGTGCTGCTTCATATTTTTGTGGAAACAGTGACACATTTTTTTCAGGATTCTTTGATGAACAGAAAGTTCAACAGAACTGCATTTATTTGAAATAGAAATCTTTTGTAACATTGTAAATGCCTTTTAGGGTCACTTTTCATCAATTTTATACATCCTTGCTGAATAAAAGTATTGATTTATATGTAAAAAAAATCTGGCAAAGAATCTTTCAAAGAATTTCAAACCTTTCAAAGCATTAATGCCGCAGACAAAAATAATTGTGGTCCTTAATGGTCCTAGAAACCTGCTTATTTTAAGACCACTAGGATTCACCCTACCACATATTTCCTATCTGTTGTAGTTACGGCCGCATCTCTTCAGGTGAGAGTTTCCATCTCTCTTCATTTGCTCAACCAATCAAGCGCTGGCATTGGACAGGAGATGATTGCTAGTGAATTATGGGATGTTGTGCAGGTGCCTCAGCCTGTTGCCGTAGCAATAGATCACAGTGTATTGGAATTGGTGAAAGGATAATTGATTGGCGTTGGGCTTCTGTGTGAAAGACAGAGAGAAAGAGAGAGAAATAAAGAAAGAGAGATGGAGGGTTTGGCTGCCATATTAGATTCCTCAGACGGGCCGTTCGCGTGTAGCGATACGGGCAGCCCCAGTGGTGATGTACAAACCTGGTTACGGAGGATATTAAACATGCCCAATAAGACACACACATACACACACGCTTACGAGGCCCCAATGGTGATGTCCAAAATGCCCAAACCTGGTTACAGGAGATATTAAACACAGCCATTAAATCACACACACACTCTCTCTGCTGTGTGTGTGTGTAAACCTGGTTACCGGCTTTGGGATATTAAACAATCCCATCAGCACCTTATTGCTCAACACTGGGATTTCTCATCGTGTCCCATTATTCCATTTACTACAGACTCTAATGCAGCAGTGGCCTTAGGCAAACACACACACTTTCACGCAAAGATAAACACACACATATGACATTTCCTCCTTAATTGTAATTCATTATTGAGAAATGTGATATTTGATATGTATATATCGCACAAAAAAGCTTCATAATGCAGATTTCACCCATAGTAGACTTTGAAAAAATGCCTATAAAAATGAATTTTTTAAAACCAAAAGTACAAACATGAAATAAAAGTGTTACTTGAAATATAATAAACCTTAAACTTATTTTATTTCAGCTAGTTGCCAACATTTCTCATTTTCATTTAGTTTAACTTGATGCACTAAAATAACTAAAACTGAACTAAAAATTAATAAAAGAAAATACAGAAATATAAAAAAAAACTGATAAAAAATGACAAAACAACAAAATTACTGAAACTTCAACTAAAATGAAAATGAAAACAAAATATAAAAATGCAAACTAATTCAAAATATGAAAATAACTATACCATCGATGATACTAAAATAACAGTTTCCAACTTTATGACTAAAAGTCAATTGTAGCTTTAAATTCAGAAGATAAAATTGAATATTCTGTACTTTCAAAGGTTAATGTCTCTGAATTTGGCAGTAAAAAAATATATATATTTTTTATTATAATCTAATTTACCAACAACAAACAATATTAAATAGACAAACTGTTTAAAATTAAAAAAAACAATGCAGTAACAGGGTTGCAAAATGGGGGACAGTAAATGTTACACTTTTTTTGTGATCAAACTTAGTTAATAATTACAAATGCAATCTTACTACAGTGAATTAAATAACAATTCAAAACAAGTCAAGACCACTGAGATCATGGGACAGGCCAAAATCCCCATTTTAAAGAGGGTATGTGGATATTTTGTGTTAAAAACTAGCTGTTCATGAATATCAAACAGATACCTAACATATCTAATTATTCTCACGAAATGATACTATATTTATGAAAAAAGAATAAATGGAGGAAAATATAGTAGAACATGCAGATGTTACCTACTGATGATTGTTATTTTTCATTTGAGTTGGTCAGTCATTGCTCATCCTGCTTGCATTTGAACTAGAACAATATTAAAGCGTTGGACAAGTCGATGAGATGAGTTAGTAAATGTGACCCGTTAAATGCAGCGCTTTAATGATGGACATTCATCAACATCAGAGAGTGTGACATCGTTTCCATCAGCTCACAGAAATAGCATACAAGTGATTTTTAGCACAGCGACTGCAATTGTTGCTTGTGGATCGCCTGCCGTGTGCATTGCCCCATTGATCACTATTGAAATGATTATATTCCAGTAGTTGTCTGGCAAACGCCCACAGTGTGAACCTCCCTCAGGGCTCCGAGTATCCCATGGATGATCAGTTAGCATCAAACTCTCAAACTGGGATTCTTTTTTACTTTAGTTTTTAAGAAAACTCTCTAGATCTAAAAAGAACAACAGCTCTTAGACACACGTTAGGTATTATTATTTAGAAATAAAATAGTAAATTACATTTAAAAAAAGTTATATTTATATACAAAAATACAATACAATATTTTTTATATATTTAATATAACATGTGTGATTGTGTGTGAATGTATTTTTTATTATATATTAATATAATAAAAATTGTATATTAATATTATGTTTATATATATATATATATATATATATATATATATATTAATGAACTTATGATTTATTTTTGTAAATATCTATTATTATTAATTTATTTTAATTAATTAGTTAAAAAAATAAAAATTTATTTATTTTAATATAATTAAAAAATTCATATTTATTAAACTTTTTTTATAAATAAGAAGCCTATAAGTGACCAAATTTAGACATCTGAATGGCTGATTTCTGTTTTATCCAGATCTTTTTTTTTTCCTTGCAATAATAGTGCGACTTAATGAATAAAAGACACAAATATTTTTTTGTTTTAGAAGTTACATTGACAATCCACTCTTCTTATAAATCTTGGGGGGCACAGTCTGAATGGGCATGACGCTTCTGACACTCATAACTGAGACGATTAAGGAAAGTGATCATTTAACAGTCCGTTTGACTGAAAATAACCATAATGAACACACAGGCACATTAAATAGCGTTTTGTCCTCCCTCCTAGCGTTAGCATCCAAGGGCTTAGGCGAGAATATTAGCCTGGCAATGAGGCGCTGCGCTAATGCTACGCTAACTCTCCCCAACTCCCATGACTCCCCAGTGTTAGATAACAGTAAGAGCAATTGTTCAAACTAGTTGGTGTAACGAGGGATGACCGGGACACACCGCAGCGGAGAGAGGAAGAGACGCCCCCCTCTCCTCCATCCCCCGGGAACATTTCCTGCCTCTTTGTCACACCCCACAGGTTAGCGGTTAGCGGTTAGCACTGATGAGTGGATGGAAATGTGCCTTTAATGACTTAATGAAACTTCATTTATGATGATAGTCATTAACACTAAACACGGCCACAGGCCAGCTACCCAATTACACACACACACACACACACACACACACACACACGTACACGCGTTCACACAGAGAGTAGTGCAGTACAGGTGTAGTGGGAGAAGAGGACAGACAGTGTGTTTTGAGATATGTGCAATGCTCATATTCATATTCAGCACAGCTTATACACCTTCATTTCACGTGATCTGAAAACAAGTTGTCAGAGCAAAAAGTCCAGGCGGAAACATGATCCAAAATGTTCTTACATTGGATCTAATTATATTCATAGGTAGTTAGAAACACATGGGACCGACCTACCTATCTATCTATCTATCTATCTATCTATCTATCTATCTATCTATCTGTATGTTTGTCTGTCTGTCATTCTATCTATCTATCTATCTATCTATATGTCTGTCTGTCTGTCTTTCTATCTATCTATCTATCTATATGTCTGTCTGTCTGTCATTCTATCTATCTATCTAATCTATCTATCTATCTATCTATCTATCTATCTATCTATCTATCTATCTATATGTCCGTCTGTCTGTCTGTCTGTCTGTCTGTCTGTCTATCTATCTATCTATCTATCTATCTATCTATCTATCTATCTATCTATCTATCTATCTATCTATCTATCTATCTATCTATCTATCTATCTATCTATCTATCTGTATGTTTGTCTGTCTGTCTGTCTGTCCATCTATCTATCTATCTATCTATCTATCTATCTATCTATATGTCCGTCTATCTATCTATCTATCTATCTATCTATATGTCCGTCTGTCTGTCTATCTATCTATCTATCTATCTATCTATCTATCTGTCTGTCCATTTATCTATCTATCTATCTATCTATCTATCTATCTATCTATCTATCTATCTATCTATCTATCTATCTATCTATCTATCTATCTATCTATCTATCTATCTGTATGTTTGTCTGTCTGTCTGTCTGTCCATCTATCTATCTATCTATCTATCTATCTATCTATCTATCTATCTATCTATCTGTCTGTCTGTCTGTCCATTTATCTATCTATCTATCTATCTATCTATCTATCTATCTATCTATCTATCTATGTATGTTTGTCTATCTATCTATCTATCTATCTATCTATCTGTATGTTTGTCTGTCTGTCTGTCCATCTATCTATCTATCTATCTATCTATCTGTATGTTTGTCTATCTATCTATCTATCTATCTGTCTGTCTGTCTGTCTGTCTGTCCGTCTATCTATCTATCTATCTATCTATCTATCTATCTGTCTGTCTGTCTGTCTGTCTGTCTCTCTGTCTATCTATCTATCTATCTATCTATCTATCTGTCTGTCTGTCTGTCTGTCTATCTATCTATCTATCTGTCTGTCTGTCTGTCTGTCTGTCTGTCTATCTGTCTCTCTGTCTATCTATCTATCTATCTATCTATCTGTCTGTCTGTCTGTCTGTCTGTCTGTCTATCTATTTATCTGCCTCTGTCATTCTGTCTATCTATCTGTCTGTCAAATTCAAAATTGCTTTATTGGCACGACTGTAAATAATACAATATTGCAAAAGCATATATACATAAAACAAAACTAAAAACATCTGTATAATAGAAGAAAATATTATCAAATATTATAACATAACTTAAACTTACAGTTTTTCTCAGTCGCTTTGGTGCATTTCTCACATCACTATTCACATTTGCACAACAGTTAATGCAGTTCTCAAAACAATTAGTACAAACTGCAAAACCTAGTTGATAACCTGCAAAAGCGTGTCACTTGCTCAAAATGGATAGGTCATTCCTCAAAAGCAAGTATTCGTGTCAATGAAAGTGTCAGTCTCATCAAGATGAAAAGTCCTGACACCATTGTTTATGAACAAGATAGTCAAATGGCTTTGTCATGTTTTCATTATGACAGTTTACTCTGTCAATGTTTTCCAATGCAAAAAAGTCAGATCTTGGTGACACTACCTGAAAATGCTCAAGACAGCACTATATACTATTTGCACAGCCATTTGAAAAATACAGTAAAATTACACATTACTGTATTTAGTGAGGTAACTGAGTACAAGACACTGAATATGTATGTTTCACATTTTTACTGCATATGCTCTTTGCAATTCTAATTTGTTCACAGCATTGTGCAAAAGAAATAATACACCCTTATTTGCAACAAACATAAACTCCCTTTGGGTAGAGCTGTGCACAACTGTAAACAATATTGCAGTACATATGGCAAATCTTTACTGTAACACTACTGTACACTACAATACACTAAATGTGTGATGCAGTAAAGCTGTACGTCTAAATGTAAAATGTACAGTGACAAGTTCTTGTCCCACTGCAAGCTTCATGTATGACACGATGACAGTAGTGCAGTGCAGATTGTTTAGTGCTGAATTACTGTCCATTTATACACACCTGTTCTCCTGACGAAATGTTTGAATAATTGAATTTACAGTGGTTCTCCCAACATTTGGCTGCACCCTTCGACCAGCCTCAGCCATTGTGAGGCCGTGATTGACAACATGATCCACAAATGTAGCCCTGATTTCATCAGGGATCTGCCTATGTACTTGGCCTCTTCTTCCTCTTCCCCTGTTTTGTCTCCTTCCCCTTCTTCCCCGCACCCTTACCCTCTTCCACGAGGCTGACCTTCCATTTCTGTGTCACAATATTGTAGAAATGGTACACACTATGTCCTGCTTGGTTCGTATATGCTTGTAAAGTGGGGGTTTATGGGATTGTAGAGAAGTGGCTTATCATTGGTTGCAACTGATGCTTCACACACACCTTCTCATCAGTGAAAGTTGAGATTCATCTGAGAGAAATTGTTCAATTTAGGAGACATTTTCAGGAAAAAAAAAAGATTTAAAAAAAATATGTAAAATTTGCTTGACAGATTTTGACAACTAGTTCAACATTTTTGTATGTAATGACTCAAGCAATGAAATGAGGACTATTCGTTTTATATGGAATGACTATTCAGCATTCACAAGTATAGTTAATTTTGACTGACATGACATAAGCAAATGATAATGTTATAAAACAGCAGAGAGTTGTATGAAAGCGATTGATGCATGTCCAAAAGCATTTGCAATTTGTTCGAAGGAATGAGAAACTGCTACTATGATGTTCACAAATGACTAAATGTTGTGGAGGTTGAACTAACTGTTGTGCAAATGTAAATAGTGATGTGAGAAATGCACCAAAGCGACTGAGAAAAACTGTAAATTAACATTGTAACAAATTAGAACGTTTATCTATCTGTCTCTCCGTCTCTGCGTCTATCTATCTATCTATCTATCTATCTATCTATCTATCTATCTATCTATCTATCTATCTATCTATCTATCTATCTATCTATCTATCTATCTATCTATCTATCTATCTATCTATCTATCTATCTATCTATCTATCACATTATTGAAAACAGTGAAGGACCACCTACTCATCTGTCAATCATCCCTTGGATTAAAATCAAGGTTTAAAACTATCTATGTCAGAGCCATAGCCTTGTTGGCAAGCAGCGCTCCGACATACCGCAACAGCGCCTTGGGCATCCCGGCTTGTGGTCCTTTCCTGATCCTATGCCCCTCTCTCCTCCCCATCACTGCCTTTCTCTGCTTGACTGGTAGTTGCGTGACTTTAGCTGCTGCTATCGGAAGCTCTGAAATTCTCATTGTTAGTGGTCAGGCATCCTTATATGTTAGCAATTTTTTTCTTATCCTGCTTATTATATACGGCTACAAACAAACAAACAAAAAAAACAAATCTATGCATGTCTGTATCTAAACTTCTAGAGGACAGTCTCAACTACCACTCTCTCCCTCACACACACACACACACACACACACAGTCTGCTCTAGAGGAATGAAATCTAAATATGTGTGTGTCTATGCATGGGAGAGACAGAACTGGAAGAGGAAGAAAAAAGATTGTGTGTGTGAATGTATGTGTGTGTGTTTTAGTAATGAAATTAGAATGGGAAGAGGCCAAAGCAATAAATCAAAGCCATATGTGTCCATTTCCTGTTTGAGTTCCTTTCACGCAGACCACTGCTGACCCCATGCGGCACACAAACACACACACACACACACACACACACACACACACACACACACACACACACACACACACACTTCTGTTCGCAATATGGTGACAACATCACAAATAAATTATGTGACTGTAAACATCTTATTCAGCACTGATAGTGTGTGTGTGTGTGTGTGTGTGTGTGTGTGTGCAACTTTTGCCCTCAAAACTCACACACATTTAGTCTATTAAGTCTATTTAAGTTTAATCTAAATGAAGACAGACTGTTTATATATACCTGATTATAATGAAGTCAGACACTTTCCCTGAACCTAAATGATAACGTTTAGCATTTTCAGACATTATTTACATTATTTATGAATCTGTTTTCCAACTGAGCATGTCCACAAATGTCATCAAAGGGAGATATTGGCATATTTAGTTTAGGTTTGGGGCAGTTTTGTGCATATTTTGAGATGTTTGACTCATAGCACAAGGTCGGGTCCACATTGCAGATTATTCTGACCTTACACACAAAGAGCAAGTGACCAATCACAGTTTTTATTCTTATAACGTGACATTTAGGGGTGGGTTTACCTGTCAAAGTACCACAATAACAGACCGGCTCATTTTAGGTTTTACTATTCCACAATGTAGGCAAAACCTGACCTAGACACACGTGCAAAGGTAAAGTGAAAGAATACAAAATAAAGCAGATGAAAAGAACAAGATTGTAATAAAGAGAGAATCTAGACATCTCGACTCCTCAGTGCCAGGCCTGAACCCAACGCAAAATAAACATACAGAACGTGGCTTTGATTAAAGCCTAATATCAGCTCTTTCTCTCTCTCTCTCTCTGTGTGTGTGTGTGTGTGTGTGTGTGTGTGTGTGTGCAGCTGAAACTCTTGATCCGTTTGCAGAAAAAGACTTGCTTTATTGCTTTGATGCAGCAAATATTGTAGGAAAAGCCACTAAAGTCTCTATGATCTTTTATTAAAACAGTCGGTCTCGCTGTCTCCATCTGGAAATATGTGTGTGTGTGTGTGTGTGTGAGAGAGAGAGAGAGAGAGAGAGAGAGAGAGAGAGAGAAGAGAAAAATAAAGCAGACAGGAAGTGAGAGAAGGGACGACACATGATTTTTTTCATTGCTGAGCCAGATCTTTAGTAGAGGATGACTGTGATTATAACAGTACGATCAAACTTACACGCACAGTCACTGTCCCACCAAACTTGCAATATAATGGTTATTTGCCTTTCCCATTAACTCTTCTTTTATTGAACATCAAGATTTTATGTTAAAATTCAACCAAACTACACTTAAAACAACACTTGTTCACTTGTAAACCGGCTAATGTTCAAAATTATGTCCAAAAAAAAAAAGGTCTTTAGCTCAAACTCTCTAGTGCCAACAAGATCCTAAAGTTGCTAAAATATCTGTGTACTTTAAACCTAAGAAAGTATTCTATTTTTTTTTACATTTTTTTTTAACTTATCCTGCTTTATTATATATATAGCTACATATCAAACAAACAAACACATAAACAAATAAATAAATGTTTCTATTGAAAATATTAAATAGAAAATTAAACTTATATATGGCTATTTAACAAATAATAAATGAATAAATAATTAAATAAATATTTCTATTGAAATTATTTAATCAAAAACTCAAATTTGCTTATTATATATTTTTTATGAAATTATATACCAAATAAATAATTAAATCGATAAATATATGTCTAGTTGCCAAATAAATAAATACATTTATTGGAATGATTCAGTCAAAATTCAATTTATTATATGGCTACTTAAAGGGTTATTTCACCCAAAAATGAAAATTCTGTCATTAATTACTCACCCTCATGTTGTTCCACATCCGTAAGACCTTCGTTAATCTTCAGAACACAAATTGAGATATTTTTGATAAAATCCGATGGCTCAGTGAGGCCTCTATTGACAGCAACATAATTAACACTTTCAATTCCCGGAAAGCTACTAAAGATCTATTTAAAACAATTCATGTGACTACAGTGGTTCAACCTTAAAGTTATGAAGCGACAAGAATACTTTTTGTGCGCCAAAAAGTCAAAATAACGACTTTATTCAACAATATCTAGTGATGGGCGATTTCAAAACACTGCATCATGAAGCTTCAAAGCTTTACAAATCTTTTGTTTCGAATCAGTGGTTCGGAGCGCGTATCAAACTACCAAAGTCACATGATTTCAGTAAACACTTAGTTACGTCATAAGTGTTTCGAAATTTCAACGGTTGACCACTGGGGGGCGTGACTTTGGCAGTTTGATACACGCTCTGAACCACTGATTCAAAACAAAAGATTAGTAAAGCTCCAAAGCTTCATGAAGCAGTGTTTTGAAATCGCCCATCACTAGATATTGTTGGATGAAGTTGTTTTTTTGTTTTTTGGCGCACAAAAGTATTCTCGTCGCTGGGAATCTGAAAAGTGTTCATTATCTTGCTGGCAATGCAGGCCTCACTTAGCCATCGGATTTCATCAAAAATATCTTAATTTGTGTTCTGAAGATGAACAAAGGTCTTACGTGTGTGGAACGACATGAGGGTGAGTAATTAATGACAGAATTTTCATTTTTGGGTGAACTAACCCTTTAATACATACACATATACATCAATCAATCAATCAATATTTCTATTTCTATTAAAATACTTTAATTAAAAAATGTAACTTATCCTACTTATTATATATGGCAGCTTACCAACCAAATAAATAATTCAATTGAAATTCTTCAATCAAAAATTCAACTTATAGTAATTATTATATATGGCTACTTACTTACTAATTAAATATCTAACTATATATTTCTATTACAACTATTATTTAGAATATTCAATTATCAAAAATGAGTCATTCATTTTTCATTCAAAATAAAAAGTAATAAAAGTTTCCATTAGTTATTATTCCATATATTATTTCTAGATTAACATAACATCTTGTTCTCACCATTTACAAAGCTATTAAATGTGCTTTAGAACAAATACTTTTTCTTGTAAGGATAAACAGTTTCTTGAATCATGAATAAATGACTTGATTTTCTTGCCTGGATTATAGCCATGTTGCTGTAAGTGCAGTTCTCATCTGATCACTCTCAGGTAAATTCATAACTGAGTCTTTGGCACATTCTAAACCTTTGATGAGCTCATTAATCATGTAGAAATATGGAATTCTGTGGTCTGGGAACTCTCCTAAATCTCTTTGTGTTGTGTTTTTGGCCTTGTGTAAATGGATTAAGTTGGACAGAAATATTTATTTCAACCTCATGCTGCATTGGCCCTCCCCAACCCACACACACACATCTCATCTCTTCAGTCATGCAAGTGTCCCTCTTTCCTGTAGCTTTTCTCAGTGTGTATGCATGTGTGTGATATGAGTGTAATCGGACTCTAAGTACCTCATACGGACTCTAATGTTTCCTGACAGAGTGCAGTTAGAGTATCAGAGCCATCGCCCCTGGCAAACGAGCGCACACTGCCTCAGGGCGACCGCCGAGGGCCGTTCGGAGTGTGTGTGTGTGTGTGTGTGAGAGAGAGGTTAAAGTTATTTAAAGCGTCATTATTCTAAACATCACAGAACTGTGATACTCTTCTGTGAATAGCTGAAGACTGTACGAGTGCTTAAGTGAGTTACAGAACACGACAGCAACTACTTTTCTACCGTCCGTCTACTCACACACACTCAGACACACACACACTTGGCTGTTAATGTTGACTGCACAGTAGTTCTGTAATTCTTCCTGTAATAATTCTGTTCTTCTTTTGGTGAATAATTTAGAATTGTGTGTGTGTGTGTGTGTGTGTGTGTGTGTGTGTGTGTGTGTGTGCATGCATGTGTTTGAATTATTCAGATGTTTAAAGGCTGTGAAGTTGAAACAGTTTGTTCCTTTTTCTCCACCACTAATGAGCTAATGACCTCCAGGCCTGTGTGTGTGTGTGTGTGCGTGTGTGTGTGTGTGTGTGTGTGTGTGTGTGTGTGTATGTGTGTGTGTGTGTGTGTGCGTGTGTGTGTATAAAACTAGTGAGCTAACAAGTATTGGTCAGCAGTCTACAGAAACCCGACACAGTCTCTCTGTGATGATGATTTGTTCTTCTCTCCCACTGAAGGTCAAGACATTCCGCCTTCACAAACACACATTTATGTAGCGATCTAAATGAAGACACACCATAGACATCTACTGTTTTATATAAAGTTAATTATACTGACCACTGACCATGTAAAGCAAAGCATTAAAAGAAAACTTTTTAGAACTTATCCCACTTATTCAGCCAAATATCTATCTATCTATATATCTAAAATATTAATGACCTATTATGCCCATTTTCACAAGATGTAATATAAGCCTCTGGTGTCCTCAGAATGTGTCTGTGAAGTTTCAGCTCAAAATACCCCACAGATCATTTATTATAACTTTTTGGTTGGGGCATTCATTTAACTATTTGGGTGTGAGCAAAAACACGCCGTCTTTGTGTCCCTTTAAATGCAAATGAGCTGCTGCTCCCGGCCCCCTTTCCAGAAGAGGGTGGAGCTTTAACAGCTCACACTTTGGTTGCTCAACAACAACAAAGCTGGAGAATCTCACGCAGCCAAAATGAGGATTGTCAGTAACGGTGTTCAGCCTTACATTGTTCAAACCGGAATCGACACTGATGGAGAGACTCAGGAAGAAGTTACAACTTTTAGAATGAAACTGGACGTTTCTGAATGGTTAGTGGATAAATTTATGTAGTTGCTGTGGAGTTGATTCAACTCATCGACTTGCATGTCATGTTAATCTTTTGGGCAATTCCAGCGTTGAATTGACCATCGTTTGCGAAGCAGTCCGGTGTAAAATTACATCACATTAGTAGTCTGTTTTGTATGTGAGTCATAAGTAACACCGATACATTTGTGTCAAACACAACTTCTGTTTGTGCTAGTATAAATTATTAGAGCTTATGGAGACTAAGGGAAAGCACACGGAAAGTGGAGCTGCCTGAACCAAAGAAACACATTGCATTACTTTCATTTTCTTCATCTGCCTTGCTTGCAAATACAAAATGGAGGCACCATGGCTGGAAACGCGCAGATTATAATAAGTAATATTATAATAAGATCCCCTTCCTATGTCACTAGGGGAAGCGAAATCTGAGCTGCCCGTTTTTTCACATGCTTGTAGAGAAAGACTTACCAGAACCACAAAGTTACTGCGTTGTCCTTTTTCATGTTTTCTGGGTTGGTAGATGCACCGAGGACCCGATTATAGCACTTAAACACGGAAAAAGTCAGATTTTCATGATATGTCCCCTGTAAATTAAATTATTTATTGATTTTCTATGTAGAATATCTTAAAGCTTCCATGAAAAAGTCCGTTAAAAAATGTAAATCTTTTTCTTTTTATTTATTTTACTTTTTTAATGGACTTTTTCCTGGAAGCTTTAAGATATATAAATTTAAAATATATATATATAAATTCACTTTCCATTTTAATGCAAAAAACAACCTAGCATCAATATTACAGTATTCTTTGGTATATTATAAGTTATCCAAGTTTGAGATGCAAGATGGTGCTGATTATGATCCTAACTTTCATTTGCATGAAACAATAGAAAGAGAACAAATGGTATGAGAGACATGAAAGTAGCAGCGGTATGTACGAGATCAGTTTCCTGGAATAACGCTCAGAATTATTATCTGGACGTCTGTGATTATTCAGGAATGGACTGCAGAATGCCACAGCTGATCAGAATCAAGTATTCAAGAGAGATGCTACAGAAAAACTTGAAGTATTTTCTTATTGATTTACTTTAGTACCTTTGAGGATGTTCTGTCAAATTTAACCCACTTCTGGGGACATTTTATCCACATTGTACAACTGAATAACCCCACACACGCGCAGCAGGACAGTGGATCAGATCTTTAGGTCTGTCTGAGTGAGTTGGCAGTCAATGACAGATGACGCTGATCATTTTCTTAAGCGCTCGTGTCCCAGCAGGCTTGAGTCTGAAGACATTATTCAATTACGGATAAGAGCGTTATTATCTCTGTGTGTTAGCGTGAGGCATTACACTAATGTTTGTCCATGCATGGCTCTTTGCCTGCCGGGCGCCAACACAACACGCTAATAATGACAATACACACAAACTCTCATGTACATATGCACACACTCACACATAGACTCACGTTCGTCTGTTCTGATGCAGCTGGACTCTAACGGGCCGAAGCGTGAAATCTTCTCCTCCCAGAATACAATGGGGCGGCTGTGTGGTGCATGCTGGGAAGTGGTCTTCATGACAAAAGACCTGAGTGGCAGCAGCTGCCCGTGTCTCTGCTCGCTCGCTAACGCACACAGACGCACACTCCGCAAAGACCCTGCAGGGTGTCCAACCAGCTGCCCGTGAGTCTTTGTGTGTGTGAGTGTGTGTGTATCTGTCTCTGTGTATTTATATGTGTCTGGCTGCAGGGCCTAAAACTGAAATCAAGTTAAAGCTAATCAATAATCAATAATCAGAAATAAATGCTGCACTTTTTCTCAGAGTGAAAAATGAATGACCGTCATGTCCTTAAGCAGTGATTTCCAACCAGAAGTACATGCATACCAAAGTGTATAAATAAAATGAAATAAAAATAATAATAGAAAATAAAATATTAGGTCTGTCAAAAGATTCTTTTTAGAGCCCTAAGAATGTAAAGTTAAATATATTTCACATATAGATTATATTAATATGATAAATTCCAACCAAGGGTACATGTACTGTATACTGAGGTGTATAAAATAAAATAAAATTAAATTAAAATAAAATAGAATCCAAATATTAGGTCTGTCATAAGTTTTTACATCCCTGATAATATAAAAACAAATATATTTCATATAAAATAAACAAATAAATAAATATCATATTAATACGATTAATTCTAACCAGGGGTACATGTATACTTAATAAAATAAAATAAAAATATTAGGTATGTCAAAATGAGTTAAATAGTTAAATATATTTCATATAATATGAATATCAAATTAATATGATTAATTCCAACCAGGTGTACCTGCACTCTTAGAAAAAAAGGTTCTTTGGGGTTCTATATAGAACCTTTTAGGGGTTCCATATATGTAGCGCCTGATAGAACCTTTTTTGGTTCTATATAGAACCTTTTCTTCTAAGAGTGTGTAAACTAAATAAAATAAAATAAAAATATTAGGTATGTCAAAATGAGTTTTTACAACCCTAATAATATAAAGTTAAATATATTTCATATAATATAAATATCATATTAATATCATATAATTTAACAGCATAACACTTTCAGTTCAGGAAAGAAAACTAAATAATGTGTTACTGTGTAGAATGTTTTTCTAATTTGTGTGAAAGAGACAAAACATTTTTATCATTTTGAGTTTTGTGCACTAAAATATAAAGTCTCTGTAGGTTTTCTAAAGTAAAAAATATAATTATGTTTCCACTCTAAACTGAGATATCATCATTCACACATTGGCTGAAACTTTCCTTTTTACTTTTGTGCATAAAACTTAAAATGTGTTTTTGGATGGAGAAAGTCATATATATTTTGCTACAATTTTCCTAATTTCCTCATCACATGTCTCAACCAACCAAACCGATATCAAAACAAATGAAGTTAAAATAAAAATGAATATTTCTTAACCTGTTCCACTTTGACATAAAGCTCTTTGATCAATTTTCTCTCACAATATTGATTGGTTTGGCTTATTATTAATATTACATGATGATGCTAAATTATATACATTTTTATAAAGGAACAAGTCTGGCTGGTGTTGATGAAGAGATACATGAGTCTTACTGTGGGGGAAAATAAGACTATAAAAAAGTTGAGAAACACTGTGCTAAAGCATCACACTTTTATTTGTTAATACTAAATAATGCAACAAAATCTGTGCTGAAAACCACTGCACACACACATCACTTCCCCTCTGGTCAGTGTGAGCCCTGAAGGTCAAAGTTCAGGTTGGGGCAAAGATCATCTATAGGTAGTGGTCAGCAGGTCAAATGCAGGTGTTTGCGGGCAGCTGTGACCTTAGACAAAGTGTTTTGTAACACGCCAGAGAGGCCAAATGTGACATATCTAGAGACCAGAATATCACATGAGGGTGGAGTCTTTTCATTTGGACCAGGAACCTCCTATATAGAAACAAGCAAACAAGCACTCGGAATAGCTTAGAAACAACATATAGACCAATTTGGTGTTTGCAAACAGCGATGACGTTTTTTGTGGGCGGAGCCTAGCTGGTTGCAAAAAATGAAAGTTGAGTAGTAGAAGTCTATGGAAGCCACGAAATAAAAGAATAAAAAAAGTTAATTTCGAGTTTATATCTCACAATTCTGACTTTTATTTCTCGCAAATCTGAGTTTACATATCACATTTCTTACAAAATAAAACAGAATTGTGAGATATACTCGTTATTCTGTCTTTTCTGAATTGCAATTTATCCCGCAATTCTGACTTTTCCCCCCTCAGAATTGTGAAATAAACTCACTATTGCGAGTTATAAAGTCCGAACTGGGAGTAATAAACACGCAAATGCAAGAGAAAAAAAAAGTCAGAATTGTGAAATAAAAATTATTATGTTTAAAAGTTATCTATGTAAAATATTATAGGTTTAAATTATTTTAATTATAATTGTTTCATGCTGTATGTATGTATGTCCTCTGAACTGCATATGTGAATTTTATGTAGAGACTTACTGTTTACATCAAATTCCTGCTTTAATAGTAGACTAATCCTTGCAGGTGTCATCAGTGCAGTCTGTGAAACGTCTCTGTTTATCTTCAAATTACGTTTTCAACGATGGTTTTCTTTAAAAATGAAGACTATATTTTTTGCATTCCGATTCCAACATCCAGAGGCACAACAAAACATTTTTCTCTTATTCTGTGGATTTTTTCACATTTTTCTTCAATAGCTTCAACTATTTTTCTGCAACCAGTATGCGCGCGCAGCTGCAAGTGACGTAATTGTGACGTCTGCTCGAAAGTGGTCTATACTACTATTCAAAAGCTTGAGATCAGTAAGATTTTTCTGATCAAATAAATTGAGCCTTGGTGAGCATAAGAGACTTCTTTCAAAAACATTAAAAAATGTTAAAAAATTCCGGCGTAAAATGACGGCATGAACAACACTCTACTACAACAACTCTTCCTCTTCTCTAAAGCAGCCCAACATGGCCTCACCCCCTTTGTTGCGTGTTCTCGGGGGTGGGGTTTATGTCAATTTTAGGGTTAGTGATGTCACCAACCCAGGAAGAAGCTCGTTGTAGTCCCTACCAGCCATTTGTTGTAGTCCTTTAAAAGCAATTTCTGTAAAAAAAAAAATCTCCCTTTGCATTGAACTTTGAGCGTCGTAACTTTGCAGATGTTGTTTATGCTCAAACAGCAACATTACACACTAACTAAAGTTAAAAAAGTGAAATCATAATCAAGGACCCCTTTAAAATCAGAAAAGCAAACACTCCTCCTGCCTGCCAGTCCCGCCCCAAACTCAAACCATTGAGCCAATCTTGGTGTGTCAGGTTGGTCGAGATGCTCAAACAACAGAGGCAATGTTTTAAGAAGTTTTTAAATAGTTTACATCTATTGCAGTTGTAAGATGGAACATGAGAAAGTATTTTAACACCGAAAAAAACAACAGACTTCATCTTTAAATATAAATAAATCCATGTCAAATTTACTCACTGAAGCAGAAATGATCTCTGGCAACTACAAGTGGGAACGATTCCCAGTGTCACTCATGCAATCAGCTGGTGTTTGTGCAGAGAGATTTCAGATAAGAGCTTCAGCAATCAACCACCCAGACACAAAGTTTATGATTCAGAATTATTCATCTCAAAGACGTCCCGCTGTTATCAGCACTGAGCATCGCTGCACAAACATCACATTTAATGTGCGTGAGAACCGAGAGGTGGAAACTTCAGAAATGTGTTGGGTTAATAATTACGCTGATTGTTTTTTGCTGGTGTTTATTTTGTTTCTGACGGTCACGGGATGGCATAACCGCGCGGGTCGGCACGGGAGCCGGTTCTGGGCTCGTTGCCCTCGGTTACGGCTGTCCACCTGCCAATCAGACGTCAGCGCGCGAGTGAGCGAGAGTGTGTGTGCGTGTCAGTGCTGTGTGACAGTATAATTATGAGGCTCGCTGCAGGCTATCACAGGCCTATAACAGACGTTTATCGATCGTTCGGCAGTGGGAATTTATCAATGTCCAGACCATGACACACACACACACACACACACGTAGAGTTCACACTGTCTGACCCCTCATGCGTCAGATGGATGGATGCTGGAATGAGACTTTATTAGAAAGCAAGACTTTACAGAAGTTTTGACAGGACGGACTGTGTGTGTGTGTGCGTGCGTGTGCTTTGAGCTGTTGTCAGTTTAAACTGCATTGTAACCCCAGCAGCCACTCAACTCACAAAGTCAAAAAGGTCAGAGGTCAGCTTTTATATGTCCAGTGTGACATAAAAATAGTTTTTTTTTTTTTTTTTTAAAGAAATACTTTGATTCAGCAAGGATGCATTAAATTGATGAAAAGTGACAGTAATTATATTTATAGTAAAAATATTTATAGATACTATGTTACACAAGATTTCTATTTCAAATAAATGCTGCTCTTTTGAACTTTGCATTCATCAAAGAATCCTGAAAAATGGATCACGGTTTCCATAAAAACATAAAGTAGCACAACTGTTTTCAGCATTGATAAAAATAGTAAATGTTGATGTTTCTTGATGCTGAGGCAGAATGAAACTCTCATTGACCTTGATTTGGCAGTTTTGCGATTTTTTTTTTTTTTTTTTTTTAGTGTACTGTAACATGAATATTGATGTTTCCTGAAACCATAGTTCAAATGAACATTCGCAAACTGCATCACACCTTTGGTTAGATGCATAGTTTTTTATGTGGACTTAATAAATCGTTATCTTGAGCAAAATAAGCAAGCTGACATTAAAGGGATAGTTCACCCAAAAATGAAAATTCTGTCATCATTTACTCACACTCAAGTTGTTCCAAACCTGTATACATTTCTTTGTTCTGCTGTACAGTGTACACAAAGAAAGATATTTGGAAGAATGTTTGTAACCAAGCAGATCTCGCCCCCCCATTGACTACCATAGTATTTTTTTATGGTAGTAGGGCTGTACGATTAATCGAAAAGTAATCGAAACCGAAATTCAGAACCTCTAACCGACATAATTTTCCCATGTCGGTTATTTCGTTTTTTTAATCCTGTTAATACTTCCCCCTTAAAAACACACTACCGCGTGTGTAAACACATGACTCTGCCCCGTCCAGTCAGTGACATAAAAGCAAAACACGGAGGTGAACGCCGGTTCAACACATAGTGATGGCACGTGAGCGGTGATTCTTGTGTCTTCACTAAACTTTGTCAGTTGTATTTGTTTTATGGTTTGGACATTCAAGTGATTAGATGATCGGATGTGTATTATTATTTCGAGCTACCGTGCTCGCGCAGCTGCATTGTGGCACAAACACTCATATAAACAGTAGCTGCACAAAACGTGAAGATCGCGCGCACAGACAGAAACGCAGAAATTAGTTGTCAACGCTGTCCTGTGATTTATCACTAAAGTAGCTTAGAAACTCAAAACTTATTATAGCATATATTTTTCTACTTTTGAACTATTTACAACTCACAGCTTCACAATTAATAGAGAGACGGTATGACTAATTTACACACGCAATCGCTCTCATTATGTACTGGTACTGTGCTAATTTATCTATATCTGATTTACAAGGAGCAGAAATCTACGGAAGAGGATTAGGGCCAAGCAATAATAAAAAAATAAAACCATCTCGAGATTAAAGTTGTTAAATTTCAAGAAAAAAGTCAAGATAAAATGTTGAGAAAAAACTCGTTAAATTTCAAGAAAAAAGTCGAGATAAAATGTTGAGAATAAAGTAATTAAATTATGAGAAAAAAAGTCGTTAAATTACGAGAACAAATTAGTTAAATTATGAGAAAAATGTCGTTACATTTCGAGAAAAAATTTGAGATAAAATGTTGAGAATAAACTCATTAAATTATGAGAATAAAGTCATTAAATTACGAGAAAAAGTCATTAAATTATGAGAACAAATTCGTAATTTAACGAATTTGTTCTCGTAATTTAACAACTTTTTTCTCGTAATTTAATGACTTTATTCTCAACATTTTATCTTGACTTTTTTTCTTAAAATTTAACAACTTTAATCTCGAGATGGTTTTATTTTTTTATTATTTCTTGGCCCTAATCCTCTTCCGTAGAAATCTGTAAGAAATGTTACGAACATAGATAAAATAAGTGCTGATAGTGAGCTATGATGTCAGATCGCTCTTTCAATAGGAAAAAATATCCCACCTTTAATAGTCAATCATATTTACAGTACAAACCTTGAAAGTGAACTATGAGGGCAAAAAAAAAAAAAACAGAAACAAAATAATCGTTCATTAATCGTAATCGAGGTAAAATGTTCAGTTAATCGAGGTTTTGATTTTAGGCCATAATCGTCCAGCCCTATATGGTAGTCAATGGGGGGCGAGATCTGGTTGGTGAGTATGATGACAGATGATGACAGAATTTTCATTTTTGAGTGAACTATCCCTTTAAGTACAATGCATATCTTTTATTTATTTTGAATATATAGAAACGTCATTTACATATTTTAGTTTGTCAAGAGATTTTAAGCAAGAAGAGTACGCATGTGCGTACGTGCTCTTGTACGTATAAGAACTGAATGAGCCTATGACTGAATCTGGAAATAGAGCAAAATAAGTGAGAAAAATGAGAATTAGTCCTCAGATGCCATGTCTGTTATTTATAGCAAAAATTTGCAATAATTTGATCTCAAACAGAAGTTATTACTCCACCACCTGCGTGACATCATTCTCCAACATGGCTGAATGACAGATTTGCAACAATATGGTTTCAGGAAACCTTTGTGACTAGCTAGTTGATTTGTTCAGTGATGCATCGTACTATGGTAGTGAAGCAGCGAGTTACATCATTGTACGGGAAACGCACCCCGGACCAGGCTCCACGGTTCGGCACACATATGAAAGTTTATACATTGCACGTGTTTTGTCTTGCTAGTTTTCATATTCAATAGATTAGATTCAGTAGGACCATTCCAGTGCTAGAAGAGGCAAAAGAGAACTTAATTCTGTACTTGCGCGCTGTTATCCACACACACCCGAAGCGCACACACACAGAGAGAGGCATGTCTCGAATAACGTGCGAACTTCACATTGATTCCTCTATCGTGTCTGTTTGCACTTGGATGGACACATACACACAAAGTTATGTCAAAATACCCGTCACGGCAAGTATTCTCGTAAACACAGTCTGTTATGTCTCAAGTGAACGTAAACAGTTGAGAAAGAAATCGGATGTGTATCATTATATTGCATCCATGCGTGCATTAGGTCTTAAAGTGACAGCAGCCTATAAATACCTGCTGTTGTCTATGTCATTAATGTTAATTAAACTACAAAAGCTTTAACAAAGATGAATCTTAATTCAATTTATACAGTGAACATAGTGTTATTTTACATTTAATTATTACATTTCAGTGCCTACAGTTAGACCTTACTTTATTTGTAACTTTGTTATATTGTATTGGCAGCGGCTGTTTACACTAAGTGAAAATAGCGATAGATTCTATTTACACCATGTAAAAGTTCTTTGCAATATGAGCAAATAGTAATTATGCTATCTATAACTTATATTGGCAGATACTATTTGCACCTCAGTTTTTTTAACAGGATGCAATAATATCATGAAGTATAAATGATTATATTTATTAGACTACAGTTATTAAATGGATGTTGCCTTATTGGGAGAATAAAACCTTCCCCTAACCCTACCCAGCAAACACTATTAATATTATTACACACTCGTTCACAGTTTATTTCCACTTTTAGAACATTATTTTCATTTTTATTGAAAATAAATGCGATCTCGGCAAAAGGCGGATTCGAACCCGCATCAATTGTGTAAAAAGCCAGGTCTGCGAGCCTTACTTGCTACTGCTGCACCACTGAAGATGTAGAATTCTACTTGTCTTTTTAAAAATTTGAGTGGCCCAACCAGACATTGGTGGGTGGAGCTAGTGTAAATAGTGTTTGTCAACAAGGGACGATATTTGCACTTAGTATATTGTATTTACCTATCTTTATAATTAGTGTATTTGTTCTTATTTTTTACTGATTTTTTACTTATTTTTTACCCCCCCCCCAAAAAAAATTTTTTCTTGCTGATCCAAAAAATTATCTGATCCCTGACTCAAAAATGGTAATATGATCCGAACCATGAGTTTTCTGTTAAACCACTAATTTTTACAGTATGCATGTGCTGAGATATTCAATACTAAACAATATTCAATACAATACTATACTTACAGTACATACAGTATACAATATTTTCACCTTACAAAGTTTTGATTACTATTCTAGCTATTAAATTACTATACTTTTTTTATGTAATCACAAAATTTGTTTACTGTATACAATATACATTTTTTTCCTGTAACTATACTCTGGATGCTGTGCTCTCCATTTTCTGATGTAGTGTCAAATAAATGATCTGTGGAGTTTATATATTGATTTTGATCTAATAAATACAGCCTTGGTGAGCAGAAGAGACTTCCTAAAACATTTTTGAACAGTGTAGTGTGTTTATATATTAGTTTACATATTCATCAGTTCATCCTTTGAAAATGTCCACAAAGGAAGATTTTATCACATATAGCTCATTTCCAAAGGACTGCTAAGTACACACAAACACACTAGCTAATGCTCAAAGCCACCTCTCTGACAGCATTTATTCTAACAATAACTGACAACAAGAATTAATATCTCATCATAACATGACTCTAACATTAATAATCCATCAGTAGTCAGTGAATAATCCAGTCGTGCAGGAGCTGAAATTGAAAAGCGCACAATCTCTCTGGATCTCCTCTGGCTAATATTTACAAGTGCTGACAGGAAGAGGAAAAACATCCCTGATTTATGAAATCTTAAGTCAGTGTCAAAGACAAATTTGTAAAAGTTGTATCATTCAAAATATTTCTGTACGGAGCTTTAATAACCAAACTTGTCTAACGGTGTAATAATAACACAGTCAAATCCAAACTATGAAAAAATGTTATGCTAGTAAAAAAAAAAAAGCCATAAATCTCTAAAAGCAAAAGCACAGGAAATTGTGTCACTTTTTTCTCAGCGAGGCCTTGTTGAGCTTTTAAAGTGGAACGGCTGCCTGTCTTATGAGGAACTAATAAACTTTATTCAGATGATCACGATGGATCATGGGATCACAGGAAGTCAAATGAACTGTAATATTATACAGGAAAGACAAACAGGACGGTGCAGATGGCAAGAGTTTGTATGAAACAGCTGCATCCCAATTCACATATATCTAATATGCTGCTGATGGGTGTGAAAAGAAATACTAAATATGATTTAAACAGTACATACTTAAGTCAATATTCTGTAATTGGGACATAATATGACATCTTAAAAGTTTATTTTGATATCGCAGTCCGCTTTTACTTGTAAACATTGATAATCTTGCTAAGCTCGTTTACATTCATGCATTTGACAGACACTTCTATCAAAAGCACCTTACAGTTCATTTGAACTATACATTTTATAGTACTTATGTGCAAAAAATCACAGTACTAAAGCTGGTTGAACTACAATAAAACCATTATAACTTAACTATTGGTTCATACATTTCAATATTCCTGTGGTTGAATTGGCTCTGTGTTTGTTTAAAGACCTTAAAATGTCAAAAGTGAGTACTCACAAACTACCTCTTCTGTAGCACAAGGGATTGTGGGCAATATTAGTCCAGAAAGCAGCATGCATGATAATCTGCTGGAAAGTGTGAGTTATATAATTAGGGCATCTTTGGCCTACTTTTTCTAGTGCTCTGATTTGTGATGCACTAATCCTAATTTTATTTAAGATAATTAATTTTATTTATTATTTAAAACCGATTGTGTGAACTGGGATGCAGCCATATTCTGAATTGACTCCAGACTCAGAGTTCAGAGGTTGGGCATTTCTTGGTTTGGGCCATAGTCAGCACTGCCATCTAGTGGTGGAGGAGAGCAGCTTGAGCTGTGATGATATACATACAAAAAGTTCGGTCCAAAAGTCTGAGACCAAATCAGGAACTCGAAATGTAATTTAAACCTGGTAATAAACAGAATGTTTTAATGTTGTGGAAGAAAAAACGCAACATTATGAAGAAATTGTTCCATTCTTTCAATTCTAGGTGAGTGATGAAATATAAATAAATGCATGTCATTGATCATGTGACTCTTTGTACAGATGGATACTGAAGCTCAAGATGCTCTTTGGAACAAAATCATGCTGGAGAACATGATCATCAGGTTTTGTTCTTGTCAACTTAAGTGTTGCTGCATTATTACAATGAGAGACATGGTCATTTTTTCATTAAAAATTTTCACTCAAATTATTATGCTTATAATCAGGGTAATTATCACTGATTATAAGCATAATAATTTGTAAATTGTAATAATATCAAGGAAAAAAAACCTTGAAATAAAATAAAATTAAATATTTAAAAAGTATTTCAATTTCAGCTAGTTGCTAAGGCAGCATTTCTCAGTTTCGTTTAGTTTAACTTAAACTACTAAAATAATTACAACTAAATAAACTAGAACAAATAAATAAAAACTATATGGAAATATTTAAAATAAATAATAAAAAATGACAAATGCACAACATTTCTAAAACTTCAATTAAAAACAGAAAATATAAAAATAAAATATAAAAAATATAAACAAAAACTATAATAATATATCAACTATACTAAAATAAGACTGCTTATAAGAGAGATATATGTTAGTGCTGTCAAATTGATTGATCATGATTAATTGCATCTAACAAGTTTGTGCGTATATGTGTGTGTGTGTGTGTGTGTGTGTGTGTGTGTATGTGTGTGTGTGTGTGTGTATATATATATATATATATATATATATATATATATATATATATATATATTTAGTGCTGTCAGATCGATTAATCGTGATTAATTGCATCTAACAAGTTTGTGTGTATATATGTCTGTGTGCATGTATATATAGCGCTGTCAAATTGATTAATCCCATAAAACAAGTTTGTTTGTGTGTGTGTGTGTGTGTGTGTGTGTGTGTGTGTGTGTGTGTGTGTGTGTGTCTGTGTGTGTGTGTATATATATATATATATGTGTTAGTGCTGTTCAAATCAATGAATTGTGATTGATCACATCTAACAAGTTTGTATATATATATATATATATATATATATATATGTGTGTCTGTGTGTCTATATATATATATATATATATATATATATATATATATATATATGTGTATATATATTAGTGCTGTCAAATTGATTAGTCATGATTAATCGTATCTAACAAGTTTTTGTGTATATATGTCTGTGTATGTATGTATGCGAATATGTGTATATATACTATATATAAACACATACATATATTATATATTTACAGACTTTTATTAGATGTGATTAATCGTGATTAGTCGATTTGACAGCACTAATATATATATATATAATACATGCAAAATTGATTGAAGCAGTCTCAGACTTTTGGACTTCAGGAATAGTTCACCCAAATATTAGAATCTGTCTTCATTTATTCCACTATGTTGTTCCACATCTGTATGACTGACTTTCTTCTGAGGAACACAAAAGGAGACGTTTAGTAGAATGTCCAAGCTGCTCTCGTCCATATAATACAAGTGAATTAGGATGTGGGCTTCAATATATAGTCATAATAAATGTTAACAGAATGTTAATTTTTGGGGAAACTGTTTCGCTGTTATGCTTTCATAGTGAAAAAAAAAGTTGTTTTTTTTAAATGTTTTTTTCCCCCTGACAATTTCCCCAGTGTTGTATAAGATGACTTTATCAGTGTGAATGATTTTCCACCATGCAGAGAGAGTCAGGAGACAGACATCGTTCATGTGCATTTCAGGAGCATATATATTCAGCGTCTGCGTGAATAAACATCAGTCCATGTGTGTGTGTGTGTGTGTGTGTGTGTTTTCCAGGTAAAGAGTGTTTCTCAGGTGAGATGTGCTCTGCTTAACTTTCCCTGCAGTTGTGTTCCCTCCGCCGCCCGCGGCTTATCCTGCTAAAGAGAGTAATTTGGCTTATCTTATCACGTAGACCTCACAGCTGCCTTTTGATTCCTCTCCCTCCTTCTCCTCTTTTCTCTTTTTTTGGGCTCTGCTCTTTTTCTCATTTAGTCCAACAAAGATTGTCCTCGGAGATTGACCTTGCGTTTGCCCGCGGGCCGAAGCCCTCATGCTAGTAACTAGATAACACACTCTATCAGCGAGAGTGAAATCGTTGGGAGAACACACTGCTGATAGTAGCATCAATCCAGGCCTGACACCGCCCGGGTCAACCATTTATCTCCCATAATGCCCCGGGCCATGCACTCGCCATCTTGCTTTGCTACATCCTTTTTTTAATAACCTTGGCCACGTTGCGTTTCCACATTGCTCTTCCTTTCTAATCTGCTATAAAGTCTCTGTGTGTGTGTTTGATTTGCACAGGAGTAGTGAAGGTGAACGAATTTACTCAGATATCTCTGATTTCTGTCTCCGGTTATTTGTAAAACACATACACACACTTCTGCTGTTTTTACATAAACTAATTATAATTATCAGATTAACCCAAACCCTCTATCTCTCTCTCACCCATGTACATATATATATTAGTGTTGTCAAAACTAGCGCATTAACGCATGTGATACATTTTTGCCAATTTAATTGTGTTAAAAAAGTTTAACGCAATTAACTCAGCATACGTTTTTTCCCCATCATAATTTGGCTAGCCTTACATTATGATTATGCTCTTATTCACACAAATGCTTTTAAAGGTGCAATATGTTAGATTTCTGTCCGCTGGAGGCCTATTCAAAACAAAGGCGTAGCTTGATGACGGCAAGTTTGAGCGCGGAATCTTGGGACGTGTGGTCTTCACATCACAGCCGGTGGAAACAATAGGGATAGGACTCGGGAAGAAATCATGTTCATGGATGCGATTATTAACGTTACTGTAGTATGAAGCAGAGCAGGAGCGAGTGTTGTGGAGCTGAACAAGAAGCTGGAGCGATTGAGCAACACACGCCTCACGAGCAGCGGGACTTTTATTATGACACAGTCGCCGGCGCCGCTTCCGCTTTTCCAGTCATGAGTATGAGGTAACACAGCTCTGTTTATCATATTAGAAACATTTGAGTGTGTTGAAAAATGATGTTATAACGTTACTCTGTGCGTTCGCTCGGCGGCTGCTGTGAGACACTGTTACACACTGCAGTAAGATTTTACAATATCATATTAAATGCTGGATGGCTTGTGTTGATAAATGGCATGAAATTAATTTTAAAACATATTGTATGATGGAGAAAATGCTGTATTACTGTTACTAAAAATAAAGCTGCATTTGATTATGCTATGTTAGCTACTTCACAAAATAGTGTTTTTCTCTGAGGCATGGTAAAGCATGGTACTCACAAAAAATCAAGACAATTAGATTTAAACAATAAGACTAAACGTGTTTAGCTATATAACAATAATTAGTTTTCTGTCTATAAACATAACCAAACAGTTGTTCCCTTGTCTATTAAAACGTCTAATATATTAAAGCGTCTTTGGTGTTTCCATGGTTTTTACAAAATAAAACCGGAAACCGAGGGTAACGCGGGTATGACGCAACTGACAGGCGACTCCTCACACGTCCCGAGGGCCTTGGTTAAAATTGCAATTTTCTCACGATTTACAAATAGCTGGAAACATTTGGGATATTGTAAGTACTCAAGTGAACAAAATATATAACACTGGCCTAGTGGTTTTTGGATATTTTACTGCAAAACTCTCACATATTGCACCTTAAATCATGCAAGCACCACAAGACAACTGAGAACGCGCTTCAATATTGTTCCCTACTTCCTAAGAAAGTAACTAATTGCATTACTTAGTTACTTTTTAAGGAAAGTAATGTGTTACATTACTTTGTCTCATCTGGGCTGGGCTGCTTGTTTGTTTGTTTGTTTGTTTTTAAAAAGTTCTATTTTTGGCAAATTTAAAGGCCCTTTCACACCAAAAGTGAAATGAAAAAAGCCCTGGGTATACTTAGTTTTAAGTTTTACTTACACTAATGTACGCTCAGCCTTGCAAAGTGTACTTCACTTGACTCATATGCATATAACAAGTTTGTTTGTGTGTATATGTCTGCGTGCATGTATATATAGAGCTGTCAAATCGATTAATTGCATCTAACGAGTTTGTGTATGTATATATGTGTGTATATAGAACACGTGCAGTTTTGAGCAATCTGCAAGGCTGCATTTATATGATCAAAAATAGAGTAATATTGTGAAATATTACAATTTAAAATTGCTGTTTTTCTAATTTATTCCTATGATCAAAGCTGAATTTTCAGCATCATTACTCCAGTCTTCAGTGTCACATGATCCTTCAGAAATCATTCTGATATGATGATTTACTGCTCAAGAAATATTTCTGATTATTATCAATGTTGAAAATAGTTGTGCTGCTTCATATTTTTGTGGAAAACGTGACACTTTTTTTCAGGATTCTTAGATGAACAGAAAGTTCAAAATAACAGCATTTATTTGAAATATAAATATTTTGTATCATTATAAATGTCTTTACTGTTGTGCAGAGGTGCAAAAATCGCATTGTCATTTCATTTTTCACGTGTAAAATAAAAAAACTCTATCTCTATCTATCTATCTTCAGCCAATACATTTTCAATAACTATTCAAATCCCTTTAGTCTGATTCACCTCCAAGTAATCATAACATTATGAAAAGTGATAACATGATACTGAATGACTGTTAATACAAATGGATTATTGTAATCGTCTCGCTCACTGTCATTCGTGGTGATTGAATTCTGACATCTCATTGGCCAAGAGAAATAACCCCAGTAGTCTGTTAGCGTGTGTGTCTGTAACAGAGCTTTTGATTGGCTGTTAGGATAACAGACACTCCATCACTGTCTGTCGTTGCTATAGTGAGGAGCTCAGAGTGGTGGAGGATGAACGCTGGAGGGAGAGAGGGAGAGAGAGAAGAGGTTAAATGGTGTCTCATCAATCTTAATGAAATGCAATTATTTCTACCCGTATTAATCATTTTTGCGCGTTTGCTGCTGGCCACTTCAGTTAGCCATCCATCTCTCTCTCGCTCGTTCTGTCTTTCTCCGGATAATTCTGTTTCTTCTGCTGCAGTTGTTTGTTTACTTGGGGTCGTTTTTAACTTGTGCAGTCCTATCAGTTTCCATTAATTTGGTGTGCGCGTGTGCAGTTATAGTGAAATGGGAAGTTGTGTTTGTGTTTGTTTGTGTGTGAGAGGGAAGGAGAAAGCAGCGAATATGACTGATATTCATTTTGGATTTATGTCTCGTATGTCTGACATGTTGCTTGTGTATGTAACGATCCATGTTTTTTTTTCTTCATTAGTTTTTCAGTAGTTGAAGATTATAATATTATAAATCCTTTTTTTCTCTAGTCCAGTAAAAACCAACACAAATTCTGACATAATTCACCGTGAGCGCGCAGATGGGCTGATTGTATAGCGACCTCTGCTGACAGATTAAAGTAAGTACAGTCGATTGGATAAAATAATCACTCTAACTACATAAAAAAACTCTCTATTAATAATTTGAGAACCCCTTCTGAATATTTTGGCATGAAAATAAGCATGTGATGCGAGTTTAAGTGATATTATTCTTACAAAATATTTCAATGTTTTATATAAAATTAATTAAAAAAATATAAATATACAAAGGTTAGGAATCAGTAGAATTTATTTAAAGAAATTAATACTTTTATTTAGCAAGGATGCATTTAACTAATCACAAGTGACAGTAAAGACATTTATATTGTTACAAAAGATTTCTGTTTCAAAAAATTTGATTGATAAGAATAATAATGTTTCTAAATCAGCATATTAGAATCATTTCTGAAGGATCATGTGACACTGACTGGAGAAATGATGCTGAAAATTCAGCTTTGATTCATAGAAATAAATTACATTTAAAATGTATTCAAATAGAAAACAGTTCTTGTAATAATATTTCACAATGTTACTGTTTTTACTATATTTTAGATCAAATAAATGCAACATGAGACATTTCTCAAAGATCCCAAACTTTTGTACACTAGTGTATATTAGGCCTACTTCTTTATTCTACTTATTTTGCACATGCAAATTCATAAGCAGCTATGCTGTAAATGCTTTAGCAAAAAAGTGCAGTTTATCATGGCAATAAAGCACAATTGAATTAAAACGGAAATCATTCGATCATATAGGCTTCACCCATAGCAAACAAACTAATTCCCACTAAGCGACAGCTTAATGTGGGCTAAATATGCAGTCCTGTTACCCATTCTGACATCCTTTATTCAATGTTTTTTCCAAAACAGCTCAAAAATCACACAATTCAAACGTTTAAACTACTTCGATCATATTCAATATAATTTGAGCCTTATAAACATTTTCTGAACTATTTTCACTGATCATTTGTTGAAAACATTTTTCATTCTCTTCCAGTTAGCTCCATCATTTCCCCACATCTTTCTTCTAAAATGACGACTTCAGTTGAGATCTTTTATGCAACATATTTAATGTTTTCATAATAGGTTTAATATCAATCAAGTAGAACAGTTAAACATACTCAAAAGTCCTAAATTCACAGACAAGAAGGCAAAATGCATATAAACGTGGTTACAATGAGTGATATGTTCTTCAAATAATATCATAAGAGGCAATCAGTGCTTCGATGAGGTTAAAAACAGAAATGACCGCCGCTCTGAATACACTTCGACAGCAGAACTGAGAAATGCACTGGAACTTAAAGTATGACACTGTTAAAAATGAGCCGTACTCTGATTTACAGCACGTCAAAGTTTAAATACACAGGGCATAAAACAAACCCACAGATATAAAATCTCTGAGAGACAAAGTCATTCAAAGTTCAGCAGCCGCATGGCAACAGAGGTATGTGTCGAAATAAAACAGAAGTGTGACTCGTATGAACATGATTTGATTGATTAATAAGACTGCAGTGATTAATTAGGCATTACAATAACAATCAAGACTTTCCAACAGGTGTTATTTTCATTAGTCCTGGGCTTTGGTCAGTTTCATACATTCAGTGCTAAAAGTGAGGCATAATAAAACCGCACAATGATAACAGAGAACAAACAATAAAAGATCTGCTCAGAAATCACTTCGATTTGATGATGTCAAACATTCTGGCAGAAATGTGTTCGGTCTTGATGCAAATCTCTCAAATCAAACAGCATTAAATCAGTAGTTACAACATCATATTCCATTTTACATTGCGTATACGTATATATATATATATATATTTAATACTGCTGCCCATGTATTGGAGTCCTTCTCTAGTTCTGATGTTACAAATAAACACAACTGGAATGATATTTATAGCAACTATAATGCCCCGACATAATAAGATACTGTCTGCCTCCCGATTAAAAGTCTAGCCATAAAGCAATAAAAATAAAAGGCACAAAACGCTAAACAATCTTTGCACTGAGCTGTCATGAGAACATATGGAGTCCTTCAGCAGGAGCGGCGGGTCTGTGTTAGATCATGCTGAACCGTTACACATTCAGAAACTAGTTTGCTCTAGAGTTACTCTAAAACAGAGAGAAATACAACAACAAAATCAATATGAGGAGTCCTAAGTTCAGATAAAAACTGCCTAGACCAGCAGCTGGAGTTTAACAGGAGATGAAAAGAGAGAAAATGAGGTAGACTTCTGTGTAAACACAAAGCAAATTATTACTGAAGACTAATAATACATACTACAAGGACCTAACACAGGAAAAAAAAAAAACAACAGACTTGAACGGAAAAGTACGACTATGTGTAACTGAAGGAGGTAGTTCTAACGTACGAGAACAAGAGTCGGTGAGTTTGATAAGCAACAGTCAATAGATTCAGTTAATGGTCAATGCTTCCCTACAGAATAACATCAAATACACTTATTTGGTTCGTTCCCTGAGAGAAGTTCATCCTGAGAAGAATTGTGGGTAGAAATGTACAAAAATACACTGTATAAATCTGTAGTCACTGTATGAGGTTTGGGAGCTGAGTCTGTGCTATGTCTGTCATTTGGTCAGTTTCTTTCTCGCAGATTGTTTTTCTTCGTCTGTGCACTTGATTAAGTACGATGCACATACACACACACACGCGCACACACACATTCGTAGGGCTGTTTCACAGCATGAGCGTCGAACTTCACACCGTCACACTTCTAATGCCTTCAAACACAGCCGGTCTTTGGTATAAACATCTATACCAAAACACGCGCTGTTAGTTTAGGCCCTCCAATAACAGCAGGGCACGTGCGCGACACGCCGTTTGATTTGTCAACACACGCTGAGCGATCGTCAGAGCCGACGGCTGGGAACAGTCATGTAAGTTTGCTTTGAATCTTTTACACATTCAGTATCGTCAGAGAGGTGTCGTCTTGTCTTTATAGACCTCAAGTGGAGGATGAGCGACGGTTCAAGTCATAATGTGAGGCAGCACTCGGATCTCTGTTCAGAAATCTCTGCCTGAGCATTCGCTCATGCACACACACACACACACACACACACACACGCGCGTTTCACTGCTCGTTATGAAGATAAAGAAACTTAAGACTGTTCAAAGCTTCAAATCTAAAAAAAAAAAAAAAAAAGTTTGATTTGTTTCATGCTGAATCTCACAAAAACAGATAAAAGTCATATTTTAACCTAAAGTCAAAAGAAAAATTTATATTTTATGCATGGTGACATTATTGCCATGAAAATTCAGAACATTTTCACCCTAAATTGTCACTACTGTAATTGCCTTTTTTTATTTTAATTGTCATTCTTAATGATGATTCTTACTGCATTAATACTGTAATTCATTGAAAGTCTTTTTTTTACTGCAAAATTTGTTAGAAAGTTAGAAATCAACTATTATATCTTAATTTTTCTCACATTAATTTTTTTGGGGGGCATTACAGTGAGAAGTGCTCTATTATAAATGTCTCAATTCTAACATAGGTTTTAATTTTCTTTAAGAATCTTATTAAATTAATATGTTTAAAAAGTGAAGACATATCAATTAATCATTTATTTCTTTTGATTTTGAGGTAAAATATGGCTCTGACATGTTCTTAAACAGTTTCATGAGATTCACCCTGCCATTCCCTCCAGATCAGGACAAAATGAGAAACGTCAAGGCGAAACTTTTCCTCATTGTCAGCGCATCAGATGCCAAACGCTGCCGTGACGCTCTATGAACCCTTTTGTGTTGCTCGAAATCTTTTGTTGGATTTCTAAAGCTCGTCAGTATTTAAGGTCCACAGAATGAAAAGGGTCTGAAATTATTGCTGACAGTCACTGGATCGTTCAATGACGTTAAGACATTAAACAGCAAACTTCCACAGCATGGCATTCTGGGTAAACAATGCTTACTTTGTTCAAGTGCACTTTTGTTCAGTTTTTCATTGTTCAATGGATGATTGTAGCAGATTTGCTCTTAACTTTCAGATCATTCAGATCTCCACCAGCAGCTTTAAATGAGATCCGTCTAAGGCTTCAGTTCATCTACATTCATTAGCTAAATGGGGGGAAAAAACTGTATGCATAAAGCATAAGTATACTTAACGATTACATTAGTTTTCTAAAGTAGGCATACTTTGTTTTATAGCTATGTGTATGTCTGGGTATGCATACAGGGTCACCGTACCTGGATCAACATATTTTGTTGATCCTGGAACAACATTCCTGTCTGAAAATTTAGAGAGAAATAATAGGTGAATAACACAGATGTACCTAATCCTGGTTGTAAGCCTAAACTTAACATAAACTGTAAACTTGTCCCTCAAATCTGATTGGTTGTTACTTGCCATTTCTTTGTAATTATTTGTGAAATTTAGTAGCAATTTTGGATTGAAAATTGTTTTAAAGGTGCAGTATATAACATTGAATGGTTAAAATGGGTACTGCAGTCCAAATTCAAAATATATTGGAGATGGTTGCTTTTTTCCCACCCCCTCCTCCTCAGACTGGACACTCGGGCAGGCTTGTCAGATTGAGGACATGCAACAGGAGCGAAGGTGGGGAGACTTGCACACTATGGGCTCTATTTTAACAATCTAAGTGCATGGTCTAAAGCACATGGCGCAAGTGCACTTGGGGTGTGTCCGAATCAACTTTTGCTAGTGTAACGACGGGAAAAATGGTCAGCGCACCCCACACATGGTCTAAAAGGGTTGCTCCTGTTCTCTTAAAGGTGCTACAGAGGATGTTTTGTTTTATACATTTTTGCAATATTACTTGAAACGGTCTTTACTAACTGATAAAAGACTATTTATTAGGTGCACTGAAAGGAATAATATTAATATACATCATCTGTGCACGAGGTAGGGCCTTAAAAACATCAGCCAATCGTTTACACGATCATTGCGTAAACGATTGGCCCTCTGGCTTGTCAATCACTGCCATGACGTTCCTTGTGAGAGACGTGCGCGCTCCAGTAACTTTCCACAGGCTCCGCATACAATGTTTTTGTCAGGAGTAACAACTGCAGATTATGAGTTACCTGCGGTGAGTCCGACATAATGAATCCACTAACACGACACAGCGAATGCCGGTGATAAACAAATACTCGTGTTCCAATACTCGTGCACGAGTTTTGGGAGGCGTTCCCTCAAAATGGGCTGTGAAGGAGGGGGGTTGTTCTTACGCATGCGCTCATTTCAAAAACTCACTAACAGTCTTTGGTTTCTCAGTCGCCGAAAACATCCTCTGTAGCACCTTTAATGAGTAATAGGTGTGTTTTGGCCGTAACGTGCAATAAACCAATCAGAGTTTCATCTCCCATTCCCTTTAAAAGCCAGTTGCGCTCGCGCCAGGGCGGATTCGCTATTTATATGGCAGAATTTGCAAGCGGAAAAACTGAACGCTTCTCTATCAAGGAAATGGATCTGCGCAATGTTAAAGCACGTGAGCAGACCATCTACGGGAAAAGCCGGATTCCACCATAGCATTTTTACCTTTATGTACACAATAATAATCTTTTACATTGTAACCCTTTTATTTTTAATATTTGGCATGTTTGTGTGTTGCTGCATGTATGTAATAAGCAGAGTGTACGCGCGTTGTGCAACCGCCTATAGGCGCATATTAGTAACGCGCTCTTTAAATTAAAAAAAAAATGATTGTGCCATTGAGCAGGTTTCAGTTGGTCAATGGTGCATTCGTTTTCAGTTGTCTCAAAATAGCAACAGCCCAACAATGCAACTGAACACACCTCGATTTCAGACCAGCACGTGCATGGGCGCAAATGCATTTGCCATTTAAACAACGTGGCGCAGGACATGAAAACGTCAACTGCGTCAGGTTGAAACTAGCAAAAAACACTTGTGTCATGCCGCATTGCGCCGGGTGTATGATAGGGCCCTGTAAGTTGATGAATTGATTTATCTGCGTTTTAATATGCTCCCGTTTATAGAGCTTTTTAGATGGATGCCAAGGCTTTTTAGGTCGGGTAGAATCTGCGATCCCTGACCCAGTTTGTTTGCTGGCTTCCATTGTCTGCAATACGCTTTTTTCCACCAATACTGTCGAAATACTATTGGGTAAATTGGCAGTGGGCGGGGTCACACAGACCAAAACAAAAACAAACATTCCGACATGGAACGCACATTTCAAAGTAAAATAACTGGCTGTACGATTGTTTTCCAGAGAAACAAGTAGGCCTATGTGAACTCGGCATGCTTCCTAAATATCTGCGAACATATATGGTATTTTTATGTTTTAGTACAGTCAAAAAAAATTACATACGGCACCTTTAAAGTAAATCCTACACCAAATTTTTTGTACTGATGTGTGCAGCCCAATACACTTAGATCGCACATTTTTATAATAGTTGTTTAGTAATTAGTTGTTCCAGAAGAAACGGAACAACAAACTACTGAATAATGCAACAATATATGCCTACTTTGATGATCAATCGCGTCAAAACTTAAGTATAGCCTACTTATATCAAGTATAGCCTACATTGATGATAGCAAAATGCTTCAATGACTTACTACAATAATTCACCATTATTCACATCCCAGAACAAAAGAAAAAAAAAAAAAAATTAAGGCCGCTATCATTTTTGGTTCTTTTTACATGACGTCACAATGGGAAGTGAGAGAAAATTAAGCTTGTATGATTTTCCAATTTGCAATTCAGGGTAAGACACACTTGAACAATTTTTCTCCGGACAGAATCTCATCATTACGGTAATTCCGGCACAGCGCTGAAAGTAGCATCACATCTTCCATAAGATGATCACTTTCAGTGAGGCTGAGATGCATGGAGGAGGAGAGGGATCAAATCAAAACGCCGTCATAAAGAATTAACTTCATCTACCTACGCGCTCTATATAAATTACACTTCAACATTTATAGTATTTCAACATATATTAATGCCTTAAATTATCACCGTGAGCTGTAGAACAGCCTGGGATAAAGCAAAAGACAGATTTACACTGCAGCTAAACAATGCCAATACGTTTAAATCAGTTAGTTAGTCCTCTCTGACTGAAGTTAATTTAGCTCTTAGTCTTCAATTGTTACAAACTCTTAGTAAATTTAAGATCAGATGGCGAACAGCACCTGATCTGAGAGCCACATATAAAAACCATTCACCCACACACGAAAAAAACTTTCCTCTATACCCTCATAATAATATCATTGATAAGATATAGTGAGTGTGACTATATCCACCCCAGCCATAACAAATCCTGTGAATTGTGACGTGAACCTGATTGTGAGAAATTCAAAATCCTAGAGAACCCAGTTTTCTTTGTCATTATGTCTGAATCTGGTTTAAAGTCAACATGAAATCAAACTTGATCATTTTTCCTTCCTTAATGCATGTTCTTGATCTTAAAGTGAATGTTTTATCTGTGGGTGGTAATATAACATTTACATTTCCTCTGAAGGCATTTCAGACAGTAATATTGTGAAATATTAATAACATTTAAAAGAACTGTTTTCTATTTTAAAATGTAATTTATTTTTTGAATGGAATGTTTTTGAATGGATTACTCCAGTCTTAGGTGTCACATGATCCTTCGGAAATCATTCTAATAGCCTGATTTGCTGCTTAAGAAACATTTCTGATTATTATCAGTGTTGAAAACTGTTGTGCTGCTTTATTTTTTATGGAAACTGTGACACACTACCATTCAAAAGTCTCAGAGGAAAGTTATCATGTTATCTTTGTGATTACATGCACACATAAAATGTTCACTTTAGGATGAGGAACATAAATTAAGAAAGCAAATCAATTCCTGACGGATAAAAAACAAAAAAGTCCCTCCTTACAGTTCTACTTCGGTTTCACTCGCATTATGGAGGAAAAATGGCTTCCAAACTGCAAATTTTGTTGACTTCACGGTTCCTGTTTTTCTAAATCTATTTTGCCTTGTAAGTTTTACTTCAAACACACTCGCTCCAAAACACACGTCAGTCGCAGAGTTTGTTGTGATTGCTCAGTGAGAACCCACACATGTACACACACCCCATTGGCTGATACCATAGCTGCACGGGAAGGGAGGGTCTCCTCTCTGACCCGGCCATGTGAGGTAGATGATTTCGGGTCTTGGGAGGGAGGTGGATTTCAGTCCCAGCTTTTCCTCCAGCGCTGGGAGTGACTCCCCCGTTGAGATGCTTCCTCCGGGGAGGACGACGGGCCCTCGCGGGGGGACGAGCCTGACCGGCTCTCCTCTTCCTGGGACTGAGCTGAGGTGGAGGGCCGTTGGGGGTCCTGAGACGTGGAGGGGGACAGCGCCCTCTTGTGGGGACACTGGGCCACCATGTGTGTGACACTCTGACAGTAGTGACACTTCTTTGGCTGGGGCGGAAGGCCACACTCTTTAGCGTGGTGGTCCAGACCTCCACAGTTATAACACCTGCAGGAGGAGGAAAAATTGCTTATTTACATTAAAGCATTATAGAAATGATACTCCTAAAATGTGCGATCAAATAAAATAGTAATTGCTTGATTACATTTAGATATTATTAGGTGCAGCAGAAAAATCAGAGAGAGGCTGATTAGCACTTACACTACTGTTTGGAATAAATATGATTTTTTAAATAATTTTTAGTGTCTTATGCTCACCAAGGCTGCATTTATTTGATCAAGAATACAGTAATATTGTGAAAACTTTTTTTATTTGAAAAAATGTTAAAGTGTAATTTATTCCTGTGATCAAAGCTGAATTTTCAGCATCATTACTCCAGTCTTCGGTGTCACATGATCCTTGAGAAATCATTCTAATATGCCTAATAATGGTTCTTATTATCATCAATGTTCAAACGTTTTTGCTGCTTAACATTTTTTTGTGGAAACCCTGATGCATTTTTTTTCAGGACTCTTTGATGAATCGAAAGTTCAAAAGAAAAGAATTTAATTGAAATAGATTTTTTGTTTTTAACATTATGAATGTCTTTACTGTCGCTTTCAATCAATTTATGCATTTTTCCTGAATAAAAGTTTTAATTTCTTTTCTACATTTCTTTTTACTTAGCTCAAACTTTTGAATGTAGCATATCACGTTTTTTTACCATAAAAATATGAAGCAGTAACTGTTTTCAACACTGATAATAATCAGAAATATTTCTTGAGCAGCAAATCATCATATCAGAATGATTTCTGAAGGATCATGTGACACTGAAGACTGGAGTAATGATGCTGAAAATTCAGCTTTGATCACAGGAATAAATTACATTTTAAAATATATTCAGATAGAAAACATTTATTTGAAATTGAAATAATATTTCACAATATTACTGTTTTACTGCAAATAAATGCAGGCTTGGTGAGCAGAAGAGACTTTGAAAAACAAAGAAAAAAATCGTAATTATTCCAAACATTTGTAAATACAAATACATTAGTTGACATGCATCAGCTCTGATAATTAAAAAATCATTTTTACTTTTTACATTACCATGTATTGAGTTTGATGTTATTGCTGATCGAGACCAGAAATTATATTTTGCAAGGAGAAAATGAAACAAAATGTGCATTATAACATTACCTCATGACAATTAACCAGATGCAGAAAGCAAACAAAATATAATGCATCATGTTTGTGCTTCTTGTAATAAAGGGAATTCCCAAAAAAAAAAAAAAAAACATTCAGATGTATTATGCCAATGAAAATTATGGACGAAAATTTGTTTAATTGTTAAGAAAATAATGCGCAAAAATTGTAATGGTCCTAAGAACAAGCTTCTTTACATTCTTTCTTAGAATTTGAAATGTGACCTGGAGGTTTTTCCTGAGATGAACTCAAAACCAGTGTTGGTCACTAGGTGGCAGTACAGGACAAGACTTACTCCAATAACAAAGCTCCTTCAGAGAAATACTCAAAAAGTGGCAGTTCATTTGTTGTCACAGAAAATAAGCACTGCAGTATTTAATAATCATATAGAAGTAATAAATAGGCTCGGCCCAATAATTCCTATATTAAAATGTAAAAGAAACTACACATTGTATGATTTACAGCCACAAAAAAATTACAAATAAGATGCAAGAATATTGTTTTCCATGCTACTTTTCTTAGATATGAGGAAACTGAGTTACTGTGAGCATGAGGAATTGTCTAGTATTATAAGAAACATTATATGTTACCATAGAATAGAGCCTATGGTTGCCAAGGAAATTCCGGTGCATAGAAACAAGAGAGTAGGAAATGACATTACAGCTCTAAATATAGCAAATCAGATTTCTCTGTACCACTAATGTGTATGTGTGTGTGTGTTTTCCTAGTACGTTACTGGCACAAATAATTCCTCACAAAGATGGCAATATCCAAAATCCTTGTCCTTGTGGGGACATTTTTTGGTCCCCATAAGGAAACAGCTTATAAATCATAAAGTGATGTTTTTGAAAATGTAAAAATGCCTAAAGTTTTCTGTGATGGGTAGGGTTAGGGTTAGTATAACGTTTGTACAGTATGAAAATCGTTACATCTCTGGAGAATCCCCATTAAACATGAAAACCCATGGTGTGTGTGTGTGTGTGTGTGTGTGACAGAAAGAGTAGCGGCTCAGATATATTATTACACAGTTCTCTTGAATCCTTGATTCTGATTGGTCGATCACAGCATTCTGCAGTCAAATATTTTTAATATAATGATAAGCTACATATTACTGAGGTAACAGGCAAATGATTTCTTACAAAATTTTTACATGTCTCTCACATTGTGTTCTACTAATATTCAATATGCATATGCATACTATTTAAAGTAAAATCACCAATTAATTATAGGCAAAGTAATAATTTTAAAAATCATAAAACTGAAAAATGGAAATGGATACATTACATACAAACTATAGTTTTGGCCAAAAGAAATCATAGTTGATAAAATGCATTAAAATGAAACAACTTGTCTCCCACAAAAGGGAGGGTTACACTTTTACACAATTAAACAAATACTGAATAATATTAATATAGCAATATAGTATTTACTATAGGGTTAAGGTTAGGTTGCTTGTAATTATTATGCATAATTTACTGTTATAACTGTAGTAAGTACATGAAACTCTGTCATCTTAAAATAAAGGGTTGCTTTCTAATTTAATAGGGTTTCGAAGTAAATGTTTGAAACCAACATAAATAAATAAAAAAAACACGCATTTGATTAAATTGGCTTTTTGTCGTTATTGATATCTGTGTGAACTAAAAAAAAAGTCTCCCTACATTTCAGCGTCAGTCGCTCGTGTATCTGCACGGAGTGTTTTCAGCCTCTAGGTGGCGGCGTGGTTCAGCAGCAGATAATCATGTCTGCTCTATTAGACAAACACGAACTTGACGAAACTGAGCTCAAATCAGTGCTGAACTGCACAAAACTAAACGCGTGTAAATGAGAATTATTTTATCACCATTTTGATTTTATGGAAAGCAGTTCCATGTTGTCTCTACACTAACTTGGGCACCTCATACACATTTAAAAACGCTAAGTATTTGAGGAAAACGTGGATGCTGGGGTTAGTTCACCCAAAAATGAAACCTCTGCCATTAATTACTCACCCTCATGTCGTTCCACACCCGTAAGACCTTCGTTCATCTTCAGAACACAAATGAAGGTATTTTTAATGAAATCTGATAGATTTATATCCCTTCATTGACAGTCTACACAACTTGCAACTTTTATGTTCACTGATCAATGTTTATATGTGAATAAAAGCCTAAATTCAATCTGTTCATCATATCAAGCGATCGAGTCTCTTCAGAAAATTTGGACTAAACCGCTCGATTCATATGGATTATTTTTTACGATCTCTTTATGAACTTTTTGAAGCGTCAAAGTGCTAGTTGCGAGATTGTCAACGGAGGGACAGAAATCTCTCAGATTTCATTAAAAATATCAAAAGTCTTATGGGTTTGGAATGACATGAGGGTGAGTAAATGACAGAATTTTCATTTTTGGGTAAACTAAAAATGAAAGATAACACTTTGCACAACACTTTGCATAAAAATCTGTAAATCTCAACAGTATAATTTTCCTTATAACATCCAGTCTCAGATACTAAGAACCATTAAAAACAACAATTACTTGATATAAAAGACTATTAATCTAAGCTAAAGCTTTTCATTAACCTCATAATTTTATCATTAAATGATCTTGAATTTTCAGGTACAGATCATCTCAATATTCAATGAAAATACAGGCAAGATTCTTGTATTTAAACTGATAAACTGACACAAGTTAAATTTACACTGTCATTGATAAGTTCCCATTTTAATTCAGTTCTTCAATTACTTAAATGAAAAAAAGTATGCATCGCTCTCAGCAAGGTCCCATTATGAGCCAATTTTGTCCTAATGTACTTGTTCTCTTTCAAACAGATAAAGAACTTTTGAGATTAAAGAATTTAAGAATATGTTAAAGCACCAATTCAAGCTTGAGCTCATCTTTAATTACCATCCATCATCTCATGTCCACCTTTTTCTTACCACATTTATAGGGCCAGACTATATGATAAAGCGCTCACCCACACACATGCACGTACATACTTATAAATAGCTTAAACACAACAGACTGAAAAGACTTATTCAGTTTGTATTTTTTTTGCTCTGATCACCATGGAAACAGGAAGTAGAAGACAGACTCACAATCAATGCGAGTCATGAACAGAAAAGCATTTGGCGAAACCAAACTATGACCCATCTACATTCAAAATACTTGCTGTAATTCATGTTCATGTGGCTTCACAAAACATCATCAATACTGTAATTGATTCTCTTACACCGAGAAAGGAGAACCATGCCGTTTAATTAATGTGAATATTTAAAAAATAAAATAAAATCAAAAAGCAGCAAGTTTGATAAAAATAAAAGATTTTGAATAAATAATCCTGTGTACAAGAAGCATACAACAAACTTATTTTTATAAAGACATTTAATCGTAAGTGCAGTATGTAATTATATAATTCCCCTGCTCTATTTTCTGCATTCACTTTTGATTTTATTACCATGTCATTTTTATAGAATTTTAAAACATTTAAATAAAAAAATTTAATTAAAACATCAAGTAATTTGTTTAAAGTGTTTGCTAGACTGTAGATCAGTTCCTTTTGTGGCTAAACAATTTATTTTACTTTTGTAGCATTATAAATATACTTAAATACCTTTGCAAACACAAACCTTAACAAAAGTAAATTAAACGAGATTAGCATTCAATGATGAACAGTAATACGAGTTTACAGAAAGTAAACATTAAGAGATAAAATTAAAATGTGAGAACAAAAAAATTGTACATGGGTCAAAGACGAAAAAAGGCGTTTCAAGCATCAAAACAATAAGTTTGTGTTGTTTTTCAATACATCAGAATGGGTCTAGTTAATTTGTTTGTTTTTCTGAGCAAAAATTAAACATCATACATTTTTTCCATGATTTACAGAAGACACCCACTAAATGTCATTCAGTGTAACAATCTTGTCGGGGATATTTACAACAAAAAAATCTATTTATGCCATATTAAAGACTAATTACTTCTAGCCCACATGCTAATTACTTGTAATTTTACATTTTTAAGCTTTGCCACTATCCTAGGTTTTGCCCATTTGTCAGCAAGAATTTTTTACTCATTTAAAATGCAATAAAATTTAGTATGTTCACTCATTTTTTTATACATTTTAATATGTACAGGTCAAAATAAGTATGTTGTTTCAATTTTTACATAAATATTAGTGTTACACCGAATGACAATGGAACATTATTTCACCCACATGTTGACATTTTATTCTCCCAAAACTTATTTGAAAGTAGATGTTTTGCATTTAATGTGCTTTCTATGTATATATACACTTTAGTAAATTTCTATTGATGCGGACATCTAAATGTCTTTGACCCACATGTGTATAAGGTGTTTTACAATTTTAAATCAGCTAAGATTTCAAAACTTAGTTACAATTATCTAATATATGCTACTAACATAGCACTACTGTTATTAGTGGCAGCTGCTAAAGACGAGCTATAACGAATAAAACTAAAATTACATGTGTCCAGCAAGATAGCATTTAGTGTAGAACTTACAGTATTACACACATGGAACCATTTGTGTATTTCCATATTTAATTTATGCATATCAAATACAGCGAATTGTGAATATCTGAATAACCATGTGAATAACTGAAAATAACGTAAAACTACATATCCCATCATGCTCAGCGCACTCACCGGTCTCCCTTTGGTTTGCGTTTGAGGGGCGGGACCTTCCCTTTGGGGCGTCGGTCACTGCCCGAGCATGGGCCCCCGCCGGGCCCCGTGACCCTGAGCGACTCCAGACCTTTACTCGACCTCTTGAAGGTGAATTCAACCTGCTCGCCCTCCCGAAGACTCCTGAAACCCTCCATCACCAGCTTACTCTAAACACACACACACACACACACACACACACACACACACACACACACACACACACACACACACACACACACATTTCATTTAATACACATTGAAACGTACTTATATAGTCTATAAATATCTAAATATAAATATCAAACAGATCAGTCATATCTATAGAGATATCCATAAACATTTCATGTCATTTAATAATCATTTATCAGGGAAAAGAGGAGAAAAGAAAAGAGATTTTCTGTGTACTAGAAAAAACAACAGCTTCAGATCTGTCAATATTCTCCTAACCTGCATTACAATCACTTTTCTAGTGTAAAATGCACAATTTTAGCACCTTATTGCTAAAATCAAAAACAGATTTTTGCTTATTTAAATATGTATACTGTAAAAAAAAAAGTCAAAACAACATGTTTTTACATTACATAACTCTTCAAAATGGTTTCGCAATTACAACTCTTTTTATTAGTTATACGAGATTCGACTCTATTTTTTAAGTCAGTTTAATATAATTTCAGTTGAAATGACTTTTACAGCCAATTTGATTATACTTAAAAATGTAAAGTTGAGTGACTATACCATTTGCTAATGTCAGAATATTACAAATATTAAAGAAGAGCAAATAACATTCGTTTTAGTTTAATTACACCAAATATTAGTGTAACTTCAACTTTGTTTTAACTGTCTTTATACATTTAGTAACTTTTTAATTAGAATTAATGAAATGTACAAGTTCATACTACAGATTCTTTAATAAAAGGACAATAAAAAGCATCATATATGATCCCTATGATATTCTTTTCAGCTTCTACATGTTTAATATCTGAACTGTCATACAAACATGCAAATATGGTTGCAAATACTCGTTACATAAAAAATATGTATGACTTAGTGTTTTACAGTAAAATACAATTTCGATGAATGTGATAAAATGGGTGAAAACGTATTAGAAATCCTCTACACAAACCATCCATCCATCAGATGCTTTTTTCCAAAAGAGGAACACCAAAAGCAGTTTATGCTTGAACAATATTTACCATAAGCATGTGTTTATTAATTTAATGATTTAAATAAACTAAAACATTTTTTGACATTATAAATGCAATATGAAGACCCTGAGAAAAACATGATCAGGAATTATAACGGCAATACAAGCCTTTTCATTTGAAACTGAAATGTAATTTCGAAATGTAATTTCGATTCTAACAATTTAGCGGTTATGTCACACAGTAAATGTGTCACCATATATTAGAGTTGATTTACTGTTCAAATACAATACAATTAATTCTACAAAACACACATCAAAATTATACAATAAATGCTGAAGATATATCTATATGTTTAGGTATTTGCAACTTTGACACACACTTCAAGTAATATTAATTTTAGTCATTTAAAACAATAATTGTGATTCCAAATACATGAACACAGCTGATTATTTTGGATACTGCTGCAACAGAAAACTCGACAAGAAAACTCGCATATGGTACATGATCATATGATTTACATTTCAATTATTCATTCAATTGAAACAGCAGTAACACAATGCATGAGTCAAACGCAAGAGGAAAAGCGCAGTAACAAGTATTTTCATCTCTCTGGTGTGATCATTTACATTCCTCTATAAGACGTTTAGTCTTATAGATCAACACCACCGCAACAAATGATGGAAAATGCATCATTCCACATGTTTATCTAATTATTATCACTTTTTTGAAAAGATAAATGTCTACATATCAGCATTGTTGAATGATTTTCCAGTAAATACACACCATCTTCAGCTCATTTGTTTTTGTAGCATCAGCTCTCATTTATGAAGGTTATTTATTGGCATCTGATTCCATTCTTTGGGGAACCAAAAATGGTTCTTCCCTTTTGGAAACGTTATTTTTAAGTGTGTATGGAGCAGAAACACTTTTGTTTTTGACACAGCATCACATTAAATACAGCCTTTTGGGAAAAATAATGCATTTAGTTTCTCATAATTGACATAATGGGCACAAAAGCATTGTGATTTAACACTTATGATGGGGAGAAATTAAAAATCCATAACATGAATGAGAATAGAGCATTACACAAGCATAATCATAACGCCAGCAGCAAAACCCTTCCCACACACACACACACACACACACACACACACACACACACATATTAGATATTTTCTGTGGAAATATTAAATCTAAACAGCACAAATAGTTACAGTTAATAAGATTCTTAATAATATCTTGGTAAAAAGACACAAAACACACAAAAACAAACATCTACACTCTAAAAAAAAAGAAGTGAAAAGAAAAAAAAGAATAAAAAAAGTTACACAGTAAAATACCGTTTTCCATTGAAATAGTAATATACGGGGTAATTTTATTAATTTTATTAGTCTTTTCGGGAAAGTAACCTATAGGCTACTTTCTCGAAAATGACAAATATTACCCAGAATGCATTGTTTTTACGGTATATTACCGTTTCAAAACTGTGGAAAACGGTATTTTGCTGTGTAGATTTGTTTCTTTTTTTACAGCTATTTTATAGAGTGATATATAATTGGATGTGTAGTGTGAGAATAAACTGTAAATGCTTTTTATATACAAATATGTGAATTTTTGTTTTATTAAACTGATTCTATAATGTGAACTAACTAGTGCTCTGTTCTAAAATGTGATTAAACCTAAATTGATAAGTGCAGACCAGGTTGATTAACGAATATTTTATATTTATGCTCTTATTTCCAGGTGAAAGTTCAGAGAGAAGCTCTGCGATCAGGAAGAGGCCCTTCATGTTACTGATAATTCATCCAAAAAAAGCAGAATTGTGTAACATAATCTGTGAGTACAAGAGAAGATGTGTGTCATATTGCAGGAAAATGCACAAGAGACGGAAGACGGAAAGCAAGAGAGAGAGAAATACAGAGAGCGCCACCAAAGGGCCGGACGTATTCCACATCACCCCTCCTCCACATGTTTTCATCCTTCACAGTGACCTCTGACCCCTGCCCAACCCCCTTCAAACATGCACACACACACACACACACCAGCATCCCGTTTCCCTGCGTTAAATTAACAACACACTTCTGCACCGACTACAAGACGCACACGCAGTATTTGATCTGCTGACACACACTACATCACTCTACACACACACCTGATAGCAGCCGGATATGAGCTCAGTGTGTGTGTGTGTGTGTGTGTGTGTGTGTGTGTGTGTGTGTGTGTGTGTGTGAGGAGCTCTTAACGTTGTGTGTAAAGTGCACACGGTCAAGTTACTTCTAATAGAAATACAATGAATTTTACATTCTAGAAATGCCTTTGAGTTTGAGGATGATTATGCTGTTTTTAAACGTGAATTTACAGAATGAAATTCTATAAGAACAAAACATTTAAAAAGAACAGAAGCAATTCATTCAAAGAGACGATTTAAATACTGACATTGATTTTAGGTTTGTTAATTCATAATTTAAAATGGAGACTTAAAATGGATATGCAGAGAAAATTAAAAACTAAATCAAAACTACAGTTTAGGGAAAAAAACATGAACCATTTCTGTTTGTCAGCATTTGCTACTTTGTGTTTATTATAATAAAACATTTAGGTTACACTAAACAATAAGGTCTGATTTGTTAACATTAGTTTATACAGAACTAACATGAACTAACAATGAAAAATATACATTTACAGCATTTATTAACCTTTTGTTAAATGTTAGTTAATATAAATGTTCATGTTAGTTCAAAGTGCATTAACTGCATCTTAAAAATGTATTCGTAAATGTTGAGATTAGCATTAACTAAGATTAATAAATGCTGTAGAAGTATTGTTTATTCTTAGTTCATGTTAACTAATGTAGTTAACTAATGTTAACAAATGAAACCTTATACAGTCATTTTTAACTTGTTATCTCTTACTGAAAGTTCGCTTATTTTTTGAAAAACAAACATAAACCACTCTTTAAAAAAGAAAAAGAAATCATAGATTTGGTGCTCTGGTTTACGTTGCCCTTTTCTTATTGATCCAAACCATTTGACTCAAGATTTTAAGCAATTCTAAACTGAACACACTTCATATTTACATTTAACATTTGTACTCTTGGCACATTTTCTTATAAAAGCAACTAGCAAGACACTTTTCACAATTCAACCAATGAGAGCCAGGCATTAATAAAATATATATTGATATAATATAGAATATTTATTTAATATGATTGCAATAAATAAAAATACATATTCAATAAAAAAAATAGTACAAAATAATACATTTAAAGTACCAAAAAAATAATAAAATGGTAATTAGATTTCAGTACTACAAAGCTATGACTAAACTCTCAAAAAGTGAGCAATTGTTTGTGTCAGGTCGGCAGCTGGCTCCACCCACACACTCACGCCTAATATGGGCAGAGCTGAAGGAGGAAGTCATGTGACCTGCTGCTTCTGTTGAGATGGAGAAATGAAGAACTGAACAAATGGAGAAGAAACTGAGCTCTAAGAAAAGAAAAGAGGTAAAGAAAAGAAAAAAAACAAGAGAAAGAGAAAGTGAGAAGAAAATTAAGGAGAAAAAAAACAATGCTCAAGTAGAAGCAGAGTTTGCTAAATTTTAGATGAAAACAGAATCTGAAAAAATGTAAAACCTAATGAAATAAAATCAGAGGATAAAATGACATCAGCAGCAAATGAGAAAGAAATGAAAACTGATAATGAAAATGTTCTGGCTCATTCCTGTTATGCAGCAAATTTTCATGTTCCTATTATGTGTTTTAACATACTAGATAGACCTTACTAATATAATTTTTATCTTTTAAAAAGATAAATACATTTATACTAAGTTTCTTTTTTGTCACAACTACTATTATAGAAAATAAAAAAATACATTTACATTTATTACTATACATAAAAATATAATGTTATTAATATTAAATAGGGAGTATACTGAATTGTAAATAAACCTTAGTTTAAGCAGATTTTTTGCAGTGTGTTATAAAACATTAAAATTAATTTAAAAAAAATTAAAAACCCTGCTGTTCCAACATTTTTACTTTATCTAATCAAAATGTTTCAAACAAAACATGTTTCCTTGAAAATATTGTTTTAATTAGTAATTCAATTAGAGTTCTCAGTTGCACTTTCCATCCTGTTAATCTTTTGTAAAAATCCTTTAAAAAAAATTACAAAACCAGGCATTTTGAGAGAAAAAACAGCAGCACAAAACGTCTGTGAGTATTAGCAAGGATTTGATTGGGTTTAGATGGTTTGTATCGCAATAAAACTTTCCGTCCTGTTTAATGAAATTACAGTATGACTCTTTACAAATTTAAAAATAACACTTTACAATAAGGTTCATTAGTTAATGTATTAACTGACATGAACTAATACATTTGTTGCTGTATTTACTAATCTTCGTTAATGTTAGTTAATGAAAATACAGTTGTTCATTGTTTGATCATGTTAGTTCACAGTGCATTAACTAATGTTAACACTGAAATTAACATTAACAAAGATTAATAAATGCTGCAGAAGTGCAGTTCATTATTAGTTCATGTTAACCAATGTAGTTAACTAATGAACCTTTTTGTAAAGTGTTAAAACCAATATTAAAAACAATGTACACAAACTGTTACATCATCATGAGCAATGGCTAACTTACTATTAATGTACTATGTTTACATCCTGTCCATTTTCTTGCTTGTGTGTAAATCAAGTTATAATTAATAGCGTAAAGTGCTTTCTGACCGTTAAACCCTTATTATATATAACATGCATACACTGATGAGCCACAACATTATGACCAATCAATGTGAAATTAATATCATTGATCATCTCTTAACAAGGCCACATATTAAGCTCTGGGTAGATTAGATGGTAAACAATCTCGTAATCAACATGTTGGATGCAGGAGAAATGAGCAGGAATAAAGATCTAAATGACTTTAACAAGGGACAAATTGTTACAGCAAAGTGTCTCTGAAACGGCAAGGCTTGTGTGTTTCTCCCGGTCAGCAGTGGTGAGAATTTACCAACAGTGTCCGAGGAGGGACAAACCACAAACCGGCAACAGGGTGTTGGGCGACCAAGACTCATCGATACACAAGGGCAGTGAAGACTATCCCATCTTGACCGAGACAACAGAAGGTCTACTGTGGCACAAGTCACACAAAAATTTAATGATGGGAGGAATATGCTGCTTATGGGGCTGTGGAGCCGCAGACCAATCAGAGTGCCTATGATGACCCCTGTCCACCATCGAAAGCATCTACAATGGACACACGAGCATCAGAACTGGATCTTGGATCAGTGGAAGAAGGTCGCCTGGTCCGATGAGTGCTGTTTCTTTTACATCACGTGGATGGCCGTGTATCTACCTGGGGAAGTGATACACCAGGATGACTGTGGGATGACGACAAGCCGGTGGAGGGAGTGTGAAGCTCTGATGTTCTGCTGGGGAAAACATTGTTACAGACCAGGTTCAGCCCTTCATGACAATGGTGTTCCTGATGGAAGTGTGATGGCAGGTCACACTGCACACATTGATCAGGAATGGTTTGAGGAACATGATGAAGAGTTCAAGGTGTTGCCCTGGCCTCCAAATTCCCCAGATCTTAATCCAGTTGACCATCTTGTAGGACGTGCTGGACCAACAAGTTCAATCCACGGCGGCTCCACCTCGGAACCTACAGGACTTGAAGGATCTGCTGCTAACGTCTTGGTGCCAGAGACCACAGCACACTTTCAGGGCTCTTGTAGAGACCATGCCTCAGCGGGACAATGCCGTTTTGCCAGCACGCGGAGGACCAACAGCATATTAGGCAGGTGGTCATAATGTTTTGACTCATCATATGCACAAAAAAAATATATAAAAGGCTTGAATGAAAACAGGCAAACTATATGAAGTGTTAGTTTAATTATTAGTTCCCAACAGTCCTGTTTTATTGTGAAAAATAAGTGTTAATTTTAGCAATTTTGTCAGCAATTAAGAAACTCAAATGTGTGGAACACAGAATGAAGAGAAGAGCATGTATGTTAAAGGAGGAGCCAGATATCTGCAGCAGTGAGAGGTGGAGTCTGGATGAGAGGTTAATCTCACTAGGGGCCCAGAGTGACCTCACAACACACACACACACACACACACACACTTAACTAGCTATGTAAATAAGGACATACCAAAGACTCTAACCTTAAAAGAAATTTTTTTAAGAATTATAAAATATATTTTAATTTTAACATAAATCATTTTTCCAGTTAAAGACATCTCTAAAAGGCAGTTTTATCAGTTTTACCTCACTTCTAGAGGTAAATATGCCAAACAAGACTTAAAAATAAAGGTTCCAAAAGTGATGTCATTAAAGAACCATCACTGAACCTTTCAGTTAAAAAGAACCTTTTTAAAAAATTTAAAGAATCTTTTGTGCACTGGAAAAGTTCCGTGGCTGTTAAAGGTTCTTCATGGAGCCATCAGAGCCAATAAAGAACCTTTATTTTTAGGAGTGCAAAGTGAACCCACCCACATGAGCAACAAATGTAAATGGACAACATAAACATCCATTATTGCACAAACAAAAGCTATAAATAAAATGATCAATCATACACCGCGGCAAACAGCAATATGCATCCGTGCAGGAAGACTCTCACAAGCACACAATGCACACGCACAAACACTGCAGGAGGTGCAGCGTTCGGAAAAATCAAACACAAAGCTCCTAATGAAACACACACACACACACACTGCAGTGCGTTGATTCGGAGTGTGAGGGCCGGACGAAGCCACGCCTCCTTTCCCTTTTTTGTCTTTAACGAAATTCCTCTTTTAAAGAATGTTAGAGGACCCCAACCCCCACCACACACACACACACATATATATACGCACACTGAAATCCTCTTTACACATACAAACAAAATCACACACAGACATGTGTTCTCTTTTCCTCCGATTCACACTCTCACTTCTGTCCTGGATTGACACAAAAAGCTCATGGATTTGTAGAAGATTTGAAATGTGTGTCTGTGTGTGTGTCAATGACTACAGGATACTGTATTGATGTAATAGTTGAATTAATAGTGCTATTATAACATTCTCCTTCATAACTACTAATCTACCTGCCATCTTTTGGTATAAAAAAACATATGTACATGCCCCACAAGTAAAAGTACAATTAATACACGCACTGCCTTAAAACTGCCTTGTCAAGTTTAATACAAGAAGTCTAAGTGTTATGGAAATAATTATATTAACACACTACACTGAAATGTATAAACAATTTTCACTCAAATTGCTAGTAAATTTCACTAATAGTTACAAAGTATTGGCAAGTAACACACTAAATTAAACCTGAAATTTTAAAGTAGAAATGCTGAAATAGTATTTTCTTTGTAATCTTTGTTTTATTTACTTCGAAAATTATTATTTTTTTACAGTGAATTTCTCAAATAATTAATATTACTTCCTTCATATGATACTAATTATTTTAGCTGTCATAAAAAGAAATGGCAAAAGTCTAGGGGAAAATTTGATATAATAAAATATTTAAATCAGCTGTTAAGTCAACAAGAGCTGAATACTAATACAATTATGCTCTTTACTTATTTAAAAAAAAAAAGAATAATAAAAATCAATCTGTCTGTTCATTTTCATAGCTATTTTTACAATTACAATTACATTGTAACTCAGTTTAATCAACAAGACATAAATATACAAGATAAAGTTTAAATGCACAGTAATAAAAAGAAAACAATTTATATCTCAAAAGGGAGAAGAAAGCACCACAGTTTCTGAGCATGTGCTGTAGGTCATGGGTTCGATTCCCAGGGTTGTATGAACTGATTACTGAAATGTAATGTGTTAAGTCACATAATTCTGGCTTGTTTGTAACAAATCATCCCGGTCTCTTCAAGTAGCAGCACATTCTGTTTCTGTACAGAATATCAGAGTTCGACAGACACATACAGAGGGAATAATCAGCTGTACACTCTTATCATCACAAACACAATGCACAACGGCTGCACATCCTATACAACACACCCTGCACAGCATACAAGCTTTTTCATTTTCACTGTAGCATGAACGCACATGTACGTGCAGACACAAAGAACACAAATAAACCTCCACACAGCAGAGAAATGCAAATCTTTATCAGAAACGTTATGGATTACAGCTGCTTGTGCCACTAGTCTGTCTAACACGGAGACACGAGTGCAAACTCATTTGCTATATCATCAAATTGATTTATCTGTACATTGCCGTTATATTATACAACCTGATCTCTAGACCAGGATTTTCATACACATTAAAAAGAAACCGGATTGACTACACACGAATGTACAATGTTTCAAGAATATCACAAAACGGAAATAAAACCAGATGACAGACACGACTCTAATCAATACGCTTTCACATGCTTGAACCATGAGGAGAAAGCAGCCTTCATTTTCCAAACGCATTCAATACAATTGTTTACTTCATGCTTATCAGAAGAACCGTTTTATCAGTAGTACAAGATGTTCCTACAATAACTACCTACTCAAATGCATACAATGCAGGAAATGTTGCATGCTTATAAGTTAGTGTTACAGCACAGATTTCACATAAAGATTTAACACAAAGACAGTTTATAGTAACTAGTGCATTTATTGTGCATGTCAGCTGACACTTCAGGTCAAAAATCTGTTGAATTTGTAACTACAGATTTCTTTTTATTTCAATAAGCTTATTTCTAACTATTTATTTGCCCTATAATTATTAGATATATTTATATTACAGTAGCTATCAATACGTCATTAAGCTCCACAGCACACATTACATTCTGTCTGTGTCTCTGGGTAATGTTTGTCTTTTTTGAGAACTGCATTTCCCAGAATGCACTCAGGTTTTGGGGCTACTAGCACAAGAGGTTCATGTTTTAGCTCATGCACAAAAGAATAAAAATCATGTCCACACAAGATTTCAGATTAAATTTAAATTTAAATGAAAAAGCAATGAAATTCACCTAAAAAAAATCTTGCAAAACTCCATTTAAAATAATTTAGTACATATTTAGCATGAATGCATCTTTCTCGCCCGTTATCGAATTCCACTAATTCACAAATTTATCCAAATCAACATGCTGTTGATATAATTCAACAAAATTTTAGACAATGATGTGTCTAGATTCACAATATGAATCCAGAAAGCTAAATGTATTTTACTTCAAAATGGTTCAGCAATTGTAATACAGTTAAACCCATAATAAAAGATTAAAGAAATAGATAGATAGATAGATAGATAGATAGATAGATAGATAGATAGATAGATAGATAGATAGATAGATAGATAGATAGATAGATAGATAGATAGATAGATATCCTGTGAAAACTAGCGGTTGTTACTGAATTTCAGAATTTAAAGGATTATGCAGACGTGTTTTGTAACAATGCAAATGTTAAGTCACAGGAACCATTTTAACATCTCATTAACATCCAGCAGTATTCATATTACCACCAACAGATAATAAGAACACAATGTAACAGAAAGCAGCATAAATCAGCAAAACTGACAGCAGAACAACAGTGCAGTGAGCTTGAGTGTGAAATACAATGGAAGAATCCTCTTGTTCTCTATGCTTTTGTTCTTTTAATCTGCATATGCTATTTTAAGGTGCCATAGAAAGCTTGGAAAATGGTGAAAGGGGATAAGTTCCGGTTAGTATATATGTCCGTATTGATTTAGCTGTGAATGTCCATGAGAAGAGGACGAAATATTGTGTAAAGGGGGCTGAACTACACCCATGTAAACACGAGAGCACATGATGTTCAGTACAACAGTCCACACCGAAATAGCTTGCCATTCTTCAAAAGTCTGATTGTGAAAGCATCGTGTGCTACGTGTGACAGATTTTCCGACATGTTGGCAGGTTTATCAGACATGTTCCTGTGAGCATGAGGCGGCTGTTGTGCGTGTACAGGCTCTTCCTAATCAAGTCTCAAGGTTCCTTTAAGAACTGCATCGTAAATTCCTCCTTGTTTACTACTAATACGGCGTTCGTGTGATTATATCAATGGAGGTGATCCAGAGTAAAGATGTGTTTGTGGCATGAGTAGTGCAGCTCTTAAAGTGACAGGAGATGAAAACACAAGCGCATGTTTACTTCTGCTTTCCTCGAACACATCTGCTGATGTCAATGAGATGCGACAGATAACGTGAATAAGAGTCAGGAGAACGAGTGAAAGCAAGATGTAGTATTTTAAACGGGCTGAATGGACTTACTTGGTGAACGAACACGTCTAGTGGAGGGTCCACTGGCTTCCCCTCGCTGCTGGTCATCGATATAAATCCAAACCCCATGCGGACATTAAACCACTTGCAGTAACCCGAGCCAGCCAGAATCTGCGGCGGAGTCCTGGCGGTGTCCGACCCGCCACCTCTGCGCGGCCCTCCTGTGCGGTCAAGGGAGAAAAGCCCATGGTGATGTATGCTCGTGGTTGTGTAGGTTAATGAGATCAAGCCTATACTTTGGTCTCATTGACCGTGGGTCTGCGTGGGCAGCGTTTCTGAGGGAAATCCCCAACTACTACACAACAACACGCGTTCAACGCACCGATTTGTCTACTACAACCAGGGCCGTAACCACTGTAGACACTATGATCAATCAATATGTTGGGTTTTCAATGACAAGACTCTTAAACTTTTACATTTTGTCCCCCCTAACCTTGTATATTTCGTTGCATCCTAGTCTACAACCCAAACCCACCCTCTGGAAAACTGGAGAAAGTCAATGAAAAGTAGAGCTACTCTACTTGGGATGGCGTAGTGCATTGCGAATGCTCAGCATGCCTAGTTAAGAGCTATAGCTGCTATGTAACTTCTTGTAGTCGTACATGTGAACCGCCTGGCGTGGGGCAGGTGTGCACACGTTACCCGCCCCCCCACTACCACTGGCGCAAACGGCTCTTCATCACGCGTACAAACAACGTAAACAAAGCGCGGCAGTGCGCGTGCAACAATACGAGTTCCCATCTGAACGTGAAAAGAGGTTTTTAAAAAAAAGCATCGTAACCTTCGGCCATGTTTCCCCGCGGACCCTCCGTTCCAAAGTTCCAGCGAAATCGTTTCCTCCGTGAAATGGGGTGATGCGCGTCACCGTCGATCCGACATCCCGATTTCCAGCGGGTACAAATTTAGCGCGCATGATACGGCGTGCGTCTCCTTTTTGGATATTTTGTCATGTCTCTTTTAACATCTCCTATCCTCTCTCTCTCTCTCTCTTTCCCTCCCTCGCACATTCGCTCCCTCTCTCTCTCTCTCCCGCTCTCCGTTTCTCATTCGCTCGCTCGCAGCGCTGCACACGTGACTCCTCCGTGAGCCCGGGAGAGGGAGCGGATTCGGAACCGGGCTGGACTTCAGCTCTACTGCTGCGTCACGTAAACGCATCTCCGTTTGAACAGGTTCAGTTTTTTAACGCGTCTTAAGACGCCTAAAATCTTTTATTTTTGCATGTTCTGGAAGTCATTGGAGGAGCCATAAAAAGTCCAGCATTTTTGGTGTTTTGTTTTTCATTTATATGTAACAATTTTAATGATGCGTTATGTAACCAAATTCCAACCGCTGGTAACCACAGTCGTTACACTTTATAGACTTATGAAAGTCAATACTGGTATAACACTTCATTTTTAATGTTCTCGCTTGGTGTAGCGAAATGCAAACAGTTTTCCAGATTTTATCTTTTTATAAAGGGGTGTAATGGATTTTTCAAGAGGTGTACTATTACATTAAACAGTAGACTAATGATTGTCGTATTAGCCTATATAAAGTTGTTGTAATTAAATTCATAACTTTATGCAGGTAATTAGTGTCCTTTAAAATTCGGCTAAAATAAAATGTGGCTCTTTTTTTTTCTTTTGCTGCCGATGTCTTAATGCAATTGTTTAAACGTTTCCAAAACATTCAGTATTATAGTTTGGGAGAAATTAGATATCGCTAATCGCTCATTATCGTTTGTGGAAGCATATTGCAGTTTGCATTGGTTGTTTGCTGCAGTACAAAAGTCAATGAGACTGAATCACAAGAAGAAGAGCTTTATTGACCAAGTGCTCACACACAAACACACACACACACACATAGGGATTTGTTTCTGGTTTAAATGAGCTTTGAGCACTTACAAATATGTTCACGAGGATAAATTAGAACAATAAACGTCTAGACAGAACAAACATAAAGATATGAAAAAAAATTATGTACATGTAGAATGTAGAAGAGCTATTGCATTTAGCCAACAAGCTGCATTATCTGTAAATCATGAAAAGGCAGCATTGATCCAAAACAACGAGCATCACTGTATTCATTGAAGTTTATTAAGTGTTCTGCATGGTAAAACAAACGTATTGGTATTAGCCCAAAATGAAACCCATGTTTTAAAATAATAATAAGGAACGGATAAAATGTAATCAGATTCTTTCTGTTGCTGTGCTTATTGTGTTCTTTTGAATTGTATCTGAGTGGTCGGTTCACACATTAAAAAAAATGCACTAAACCAAGAAGTTGAAATGCAATAATTAATAGAAAATAAGCTCAAACTGACAACTTAAGTAATTTTCTCCTGTTATAAAAACTGAACGTTTTCGTTTCTACAAGATATTCGTTCAGTAAATGTTTCTGACAAGCTCATGATCGAACCTAATACCTTGGCTGAGGATGTTTTTCTGTCTTTTGAGTCAGAGGAAAAACACGTTGGAGGAGTGAATCAACATCTACCCCCACCGCTTCTGTGTCCCGCCCATTTTCACCCACCCCCACCCATCTATGCCGACCACCCTCCGGAATTCACCCCTGCCCCCAATCCCCCCACCCCCTGCAGCAGCTCTGGTGTAGGAGATGCTGTGTGTGTGTTTGCTGGTGTGTGGAGGGGATGGTGGTGGTCGTGCCATTACGGCTCAGGTCACGGAACTGGTCACCGGTGTCAGATGTTATGGAGTTTCTCATTTCCTGCATGAGGATCTCCCATCCACCATTCATAAAACAGCCCCGTGAGTGCCGGGAAACAAGTCCCACGAGGTCACGGACACACCCTAGATGTCCCCGTTTGATCCCGTTAAAGCATCGAAAAAGTTCTCCAGCACATATAGAAAAATAAAGATGTTAGCTGCTCATCGTGTATTGGAAACGCGACCGGAAAGTAAGAATAATATAAAACAACAGCACTGATCAGATATTGATCTGAGGTAAAAATACGCATTCGATTTCAGAGTTTAAATAAAACAGAAGCACCAGCTAGGCGTAAATCAGCAGCAGAAGGTTATTCAACATTTTAGTTCCGATGAATATTTCATGTACACTAGCAGATTATTGACCTGTTGAGTTTAATGCTTAACTAACATCAATCTTTCTTCCCTAAAATCTAGGGACTTATCGATTATATATAACAGTTATGAACGCGTTAGTTTAATTTTAAGCTCTCATTAAATCAGTAACACAAGACTTGTGTCATTCAAATTATATTTAAACGTGAGATAAAACAGTAATACGTAAAGAAAAATATTGCTCAATTTAAATTTCAAGTTATCACTTTTAAAAATAAAGGTTCTTTATTGGCATTGATGGTTCCATGAAGAACCTTTAACAACCTTTACGTTCCACAAAAGGTTCTTTATAGTGGAAAAACTTTCTTTAGATTATATAAATGTTCTTCACACTATAAGAAAAAATAGTTCTTTTAAGAAATGTCCACTGAAAGGTTCTTTGTGGAACCAAAAATGGTTCTTCTATGGCATCAAAACCTTCTTTTGGAACCTTTATTTTTAAGAGTGTGGATTGTTTCAATCCTGAATAGTTCATAAACCACTATGATTCACAAGAGTTGAACATTTGAAGAATCTCTTGATTTCTTTTTTAGAACAAACCAACTTTTCTGATTATTCAAATCCAAACTCATAATCAGACACCACAGAAATTAAATCAGTGAAATGAATTATATCTTTTAAACCAGGACTATGCAAATATGTGCTATTGAAATGCAAAATGGTTTACCAATTGACATTTTCATTCAAATGCATCACATTTAAAATAACTTTATAAACACACACTAAAACATAAGCACTCCTTGGATCTTGAAATTGGTCGTTTACTTGGACATCCCAACTGAATATGAAAATATTAGTTTAATCTTTAATTAAACTAATTGAATTGAAAGAAACGTCTTAACATTGCCAGCAGACAAAATCTCAGTTTAGCCCATCAATAATCTGAGTTTACAACAGAAGCTTTACAGAGATGCTTCGTGCTTATATACAAAACAAAGTGGTTGGAGCGTTTCTTCGGATGTATTGAGCAGTTCGGATCCGCCATACCTTCACCTCACCCACCCCCACCCAGCCGAACCCCTGAGGAAACGCATAGTTGTCAATAGAGTTCAGAGTTTATTCAGCTCTTCTCTTTTCTTTTGGTTCAGTGCTGCATTCGTTCAATTCCTCCATGCCTCCTAAATTAGCCACCGAAGCCAACACAAACCGACCGAAGTCTTGAAACCGATTCAAGACTAATCAGAGGTAAATATCGAGTATATGGGGAAGATATTTGAAATGCTTCATTCTCTGTTTTACATGTGAAGGCTGCTGCTACATCATTTGTTCTTGCAAAGAACAATACTTTCATTATAAGGTAAGGACTTCTTCAAAACATACACCATATTAGAATTATAATTAGTTCTTAAAACAAACATAGGCTACATTTTAAAACCAGACACAAACGAGTTTCATGCTGAGGGGGTTCAAATAAGAGATCTTAAATGAAAGATTTTCTACAAGATACAGTTTTCTGTAGGCTAATTGCCACAGTTGAGTCTCAGTTGAAAAATATTCGTCTTTATCGTGATTTTGGGGCATTTTGTCACACAGATAGACTTGAAACAGGGAGATGAAACAGCCAATTTTTTACATTTCAGATGTTGTCTTATATGCCTATTTTTCGTTTCCCTTAAATTGCAAAAACGTTTTTAAAACGTTATTGGATTTCAGATTTGTTACCTGCCAAATTTCTTTTAAAAAACAGTTTATATGTTTTTTTTAAAACAATTTTCTTAACCAAAAAAAAAAAAAAAATCACGTGTTTAAAATGTGCCTGATTGATTTAAATACATGAACATAACTTGTTAAACAAATCTGACATCTTGTGTTTATTAATTTATGTTAATTTAATATTAATTTATCATGGTTAATCTTTGCAAAAAATGCAAATGAACTGGCTGCATGAGTTATCTTTGCTTCAAAATAGCTAATACTCAACATATGACATGTAGCTTACATTTCAAATATTTTCTATGCATTCAAAGCATTTTAACAACTCGCATCAGCATTCGCTGTAAAATAGTAACATCTAACTTGGGTTATTTATGTTGGCGGCTGATTCAGCCTGAACGCTCCTTCATTACGTCACAATTAAATCATGACGTCGAACGGAAGTATGAACAGAGCATTCAGGAGGATTCTTTTCTTCTCCGTCCGTCTTTGAGTCACCCACCCACCTAAACTGCGCGAACGACGTGTTTCTTTCTCTTGTTTAACTAGTTTAATTACATGTTATGATCATATTTAGGCTATGTGATTGTAACAATCATTGTAATAAAGGTCCATGAGCTCTCAGACCAAACTGTTGATCTGCTTCTGCAATGTTCACGCGCTCACAAAGGATATTATTGTTAGCTGTATTTATTTCTAGTCTGCATACTCTATAAATGCGCTATCTTACTCACCTGAAATGGAGTGCACGGCCATGCTGTATGTATACTCCGTGTCTGACCCTGTGGATGAGTCAAAATAGTGCAATGATTATTTTTGATTAATATCTATAATTCTTCTGTTGCATGTTTTAGGCTAATGCACCGACCGAGGTTCGTTTCTTAGTTTTGTTTAGGCTGCTGGTGGCGCGTTCATTTATGCGGAATGGAGGAATTTTCCAGCATGAATATTTCATAGGACCTGTGAAATGTAAGAGGAGTTTAAATCGCTCCTTTAATCCAAACCGCGAATAATGAGTGCGGGAACGCGCGCTTTAATTTCAGACACAAACACGTTTAATGACAATAGGCCTTTTCAAATATAATCAGGCTATTATTTACGCGCGTTTTATTGTGATGCTTTTAAGTTAAAGTCAGCAGTTTACATAAAGAGATTAAATTAAATTCCGCCATACCTGTGGGCTATATGATGTGCAGAGATCTTTCAGATCCAGAATGGTGTGAATAATGAAACGAAACTTCTCAGAAAGCTCCCGACAATATTTGGAAAGTTCATTAGTGTCAAAATGTCCTGTCAAATCCGACAAACACCTGTTGAAAAAAACAAAGTCATTCTTGCTCTTTTGATAGTCTTAAGGATTTTTTTTAAATCATACTTTTCTGTAAACGTAGCCTATATTATCACAGAACATTCAGTGTTGTTTTTAAATAAATTCTTGAATGAAATTATGGCATTAAGACTGTAATTATTTTGTTGTTTTATAGCTAAGCAGCATTGAATGATTAGATTTGTTTAAACTGGTAGTCAACTAACCGACCTGTATTCTGATTAAATAAAACTGAAACCACAAACCCCAAATGATTCTTCCCTTATGCTTTTACGGTGAGGATATACAGATGATTCTAACGCACATGATTGAATGACACGCTCTGATTGGCAGCCATTTTGTGTGGACATACTTTTAAATTCAAGACAAAATCAGGAAACTATTACAAACTAAGTAAAATTGAGCTTATCTTTTAAGCGGGAAAAAAATAAAAATTAGGCTACTAGCTCACATCTTCTTATGGGGCCAAATAAAAAGACATCAAACTGGCAATTAAATTTGCTTCAAGGTTACAGTAGGAAGAATGTACTTCCAGCAGCGCCACCTGCCGGTCAATCAGCGTAATGACGTCAGTGTGAGAGACAGTTCTGCAGTTTTGGGATAGGATGGATGAGGTTCAGCTACAGGTGATGCTGGCGCAGAATTGAGATGTTTTCAAAATCAGAAATAGGCCTATATAAGTTTGCAAACTGTAAAGTTTGTTAAAGACATGGTTAAGTGGGCATTTCAAAATAAAAGTTTGTATAAATGTGGAGCTGACATTGAAGGAAATGACTAAAATCTTGCCACAATATCTTGGGTTTTTATTATTTTGTTTTATTTTTTTTTTTCTTTTGAAACTGACCATTACGGCCTTCCATATTCTCTTCTGGTCTGATCCGATTAAGTGTTTCAGTTACACCCAAACAAACTCTTACTGTAAATCCAAGATTCAGATAATAAGATTGAGATTCTTAAGCCTAAATGTTTGGGTTTTGAACGCAAAGACATCATGATCATTCACCTATTGATTTTACAGGCATGCAGTTTCATCATGTGCCGACATGCGCAATCTTACCTTTCATCCGCCATTACCGGGGCGTCAGGAATACGGGTGTGTAAGTGTTTATTCCGCAGCTGTGTTGATGTCTGCAGGCTGAATTGTGCAGCGGCGGCGGGTGACGGCGGAGCTTTCCCGGTTCCGTTCAGCATCTCAACTCGCCGCATCCTCCATAGAGACCGCGCGAGTGTCGCTAGTTGCCATGCGCAGATTCCACATGAAACTTTACGGTTGTTTCAAAAACAAAACCAATGGGCTTTATTGCTAGATTCACTAGTGTTCTCTAGAGCGATATAGGCTAGTTTATTTTATGTAGGCTATATAATAGGTTTGTGATATTTAGCACAGATGTTTGTATTTTTTTAATGTGATGTGTTTCAAGGAAAATAAAAACTGAATGCTGTTTCTTTAAAGTTCACGATAATCAATGTGAATATTATCAGAAGTCATTATTGGGGGGGAGCGTGGGAGGAAAATGTATTGCTCCATCTCCTGGTTATGATGAGGTAGTGCAGCAATTTGAACAGCCATGTTAGAGTCGTTTAAAGTTCACAAATAGACAAAAAAATCTTAGTTAGCTACTTGGTTTGTGTCCAAACTTATTTGTTCACATAATCGACACAGGATTTTTATAAAACCATTTTTAAAGCCAACCGGCCAATATGAAGTCTGTATATAGTTAAAAAAAAAGAAGAAGATATGGAAAAAAAAAAAAAAAAAACTTTGAACGGCAGAGATCTACAGAAAGCCCTTGATCATCAATAATGCTGTCTTGGAAATCAAAGTTTTGTATAGCCTATAGTGGTTAATATTTTTGCATTTTCATTCATATTTGTTTTGTTTTGTTTTGTTTTTTTTAAAAAGTTATTATAGTCTGTAAGTTTAGAAACAGGCATGCATGTTTTATAGCACTTAATTCTTGAGGCTATACAATGAAATGCTATTTTATTAATTCAATAGTTTTATTGATTAAGTATAAGTATTTATTATATAATACATATATTAAATGTATTATTATTGTTATTGCATACAATAGCCTATATTAATAAATATTAGATACATTTCTCAGAGACCATCATGGTTTCAATATAAACAATGATTAAAATATTTAGCTAAATGCTAAATAAACTGTTTTTACAGATTTTAGGGGTATAACAACAAGGTTTTAAGTCAATTTCCATAAAGTCTTGTAGGTCTGCATACTGACACTCTTACAATAGAATATTGGCTAATTATTGTGAATTCTGTCCTCCAGACTAAAATTCCAATACAATCGTATCGATAGACACAGTATAGCCTCTGTTGGGTGAACAGGTGAACGCAATAAAACTACACTGACATGCAATAACTATTAAATGAAGTTAGGTTTTAACTGAAAGGCTGAACTGTGATCTCAGGACAAGAGTAGCCTATTTTCATAAATGTCAATGTTTATATCGGACAGGTTGTCACGTGTTTTTCATGTTGTAATTTCATACTTATATATAGCCTATATATTTACATTATCCGCTGGCCAAACCATTTTTTTTTTTTGTATGTTACCTTTTACCTTTGTGTATTTTGAATGATTTTGTCCGTCATAATAAGCTTTACTGTTTGAAATTTGCTGCAAAAGTTCTAATTATGACGTACTGAGGCATTTGCTACAACAGAACGTGTTAAACGAATATTTAATGACTTATTTGTGACTTACATTTTTTTTCTAATGCTTTAATTGTTTTGTAATAATTAGAAGACTTGTCACAAATTGAATTAGAAAGTGCGATTATTTAAGCTTTATTGCATTTGTACTTAAATTTTGATTTGTGCCCATCGAATAACCTGTTCTTTTAAAGCCTGTTGGCATCATATGTTACCGTGAGTTTGCCAAGCACAAGACATGTTCCTGGAACAACATTCCTGTCCGAAAATATAGTGCGAACTATATATCCCCTACCCATAATTTTTCTCTAAAATCAGAGAAATAATGGGTGAATAACACCGACATAAACTTATGGAACTTGACATAAACTGCATATAAACTAAACATAAACTGTACATTTGTCCCTCAAATCTGATTGGTTGATTGGAATGTTGTTCCAGGATGAACAAAGATGTTGATCCAGGAATATTGTACTTTGTGAAATCACTTTCCCCCTGTATCATCATTCTGTAATGTAGTTTCTCTTTGGACGATAACACAAGAAATCTCTTATGCCTTATATGATGAATTAAGGGTGATTGGGACAGTTTTTGAATTTCGCCTTGTGCGAGGATTCTTGTCATAAATGAAAAACATCAGCTCAACACATGATACATTTCTGTAATACTTAAGATGTTAACTATCCATTTGAGGAGGAAACAATTGTATATTATGATGATGTGTGACACTTTTCTGTAAACGGAGCAAAAACATTTTTTTGGTAACATTTGGGTGACTGGGACAGCACATCTTTCCAATGATTTAGGGTAGTGTAAGCATATTTACTGCATGCCCCGCCCACCTACATGATGTTAGACCAATGAGGGCATCCCGTTTTAATTATGTAGTCTCACAGCTAGGGCTCAGCAAAAAGTATTTTCACTCATCAGGTGAGAAAATAAATTCTATAGTTATACTGTCCCATTTGACCTTATGTCCCAATCACCCTTAATTCACCCTATGTTATTTCTATTACAAACAATAAAGGGAACTGGTTTCATTAAATGTTTCATTCTTCCGTCCTGCCTCTTCCTCTTTTATGAAATTATTTTATGGAGGTCGACTCAGCATAATCTATTTCACCTGTCATAGATCCAGTGCTGTTATTCAATTAATGTATAGTTGATGCTTGCTGAAGGATGCAGTCAGCTGTATTCACTTTATGCTTCAGTTCAGATCCGCAGTATATTCCTGACATCTTCACGTGTGAAAATCTGGAAAAACATTTTTCATTTCTGTGCTGCCATCGTGTGGTCTAAAATGATCAAAATCTATTAACGACAAACCCCGAAAATGCTTTTATAGGCATTATCATACCTAACAATATATAATGTATGATTTTATGTCACAATGAGATTCATTCATGTGAGTTAAAAGAACTATTTAAAATTCACATTCGCAACGCAACAACAGCAATGAACAACCGATACCGCTCAATGTGCTATACACAGTAAAAAAAAAAAAAAGAAAAAGTTTATATTAAACGTTCTGTTTGTGCATATACAGTACAGTTCAAAAGTTTGGAACCACTAAGATTTTTAATGTTTTTAAAAGTAGTTTCGTCTGCTCACCAAGGCTACATTTATTTAATTAAAAATACAGTAAAAGCAGTAATATTGTGAAATATTATTACAATTTAAAATAACTGTTTTCTATTTGAATATATTTCACAAAGTAATTTATTCCTGTTATGGCAAAGCTGAATTTTCAGCATCATTACTCCAGTCTTCAGTGTCACATGATACTTCAGAAATCATTCTAATATGCTGATCTGCTGCTCAAGAAACATTTAATGTGTACAATTGTACAAAATATTTGTGTACAATATTTTTTTTCAGGATTATTTGATGAATAGAAAGTTCAAAAGAACAGTGTTTATCTGAAATCTAATCTTTTGTAACATTATAAATGTCTTTACTGCCACTTTTGATTGATTTAATGCATCCTTGCTGAATAAAAGTATTCATTTCTTTAATTTCTTTTCAAAAAAAATAAAAATAAAAATTCCTACTGACCCCAAACTTTTGAACAGTAGTGTATAATGCTACAGAAGCTTTGTATTTCAGATAAATGCTGTTCTTTTGAACTTTCTATTCATCAAGGAATCCTGAAAAAAAAAGTACACAACTGTTTTCAACATTGAAAATAATCATAAATGTTTATTGAGCAGCAAATCAGCATATTAGAATGATTTCTGAAGGATCATGTGACACTGAAGACTGGAGTAATGATGCTGAAAATTCAGCTTTGCATCACAGGAATAAATTACTTTGTCAAATATATTTAAATAGTACACAGTTATTTTAAATTGTAATAATATTTCACAATATTACTGTTTTTTTACTGTATTTTTAATTAAATAAATGTAGCCTTGGTGAGCAGAAGAAACTTCTTTTAAAAACATTAAAAATCTTAGTGGTTCCAAACTTTTGGACTGTACTGTGTATATGTAATATTAGATTAGCTTTCATAACTTGTCCTCTCGTTTGTAACGAATTATTTTAGGCTTAAGAACGCACTGAGTGAAGATAATTTCAGAGAAAATAAAAATATTATAGAACAGAGCATAACTGAAGAAAAACTTCTATTAGACTACCTGTCAGTCATCTTAATTAATAACTTGCATTGCCTACTTTTATGATAGGCCCTAAACAGCCTATTAACTAGCCTATATGCGCGATCAAATTATTAATTTAGAAAGATCTGACTTTGTCTGGCACTTTATGAACGGACCATAGAGCTTGTTTTTAATATAAAACACTGTTAAAACATTAGAAACATTTGGTGATGTGCAAAATGAATTATAATCGGCATTGTAGAAGTAGCTTTAAGATATATATTAACAGTCTTTAGACTACAAACTAAAAAAAAGTTGTAGCCTAAAAGCTGGAATGAATAATACAGTGTTTTTATTAGTTTTTGTGGATCCATGTGAACGTGGATCGTTTTGACGGTCAACGTGGTCATCTGTCTGCGAAAAATGGAAAAGCTTTTAAGTTTTTAGTACATCATTGTCGTGTAAACGTACCCATAATTACAAGTAATCTGGTAAAGTGTAGCCTACGTTTACATGACAATGATGTACTAAAAACGGAGAAGTTTTTCCTTTGCTTTACTCGTATACAGACAACAACGTTGTCAAAACGATCCCTGTTCACACGGATCCGCAAAAAACGATTAAAAACGCTGTATTATGCATGCCAGGCCAGTAGTTGGCGATGTCAATTTATAAAGAAACACTATGCACCTATAGACTGAACATGTAATACACATGTGCTTGACATCACCGTTTTCGCAGATTTGCTTTTACATGGAGACGATAACGGTATTGTTTTCAAAAACATGCACTTTAAAGCACGGTTTCAAAAGCTTGCCTTTTCAGGCCCCCAAAATGTCATGGTCATTTAAATGAACGTTTTTAGTTAAAGCAATGTCGTGTAAATGTGTAAATCTTCGGTTTATAAATTGAACAGCAGTAAATGTTTCACCCAAGCGTGCCGCACAAGTCCTGAAAAGTGAAGCCAAAGCGTCTCCATCACCCCCAGGTGGTTGGTTTCAGTATAGGTCTTAAACCCCGCCCTCTCCATGTAATGTAATGGGACATGAGACAAACTAAACAATTAAATTACACTTCGAATTTTTTTTTCCCAAAGATGGTTTGTCATTTTATGTAGTTTTTAATCACGCTGATATAAGTTCAAGCATTTGGTTTTTAGTTATTTGATGCTTTAAAAATTGGCAGCGTGACGTCATAATTGACATTTCACCAGGTTTTCTCTCTTTTTTTAGGTTTTTACTGCTTCAGAATTTAATCAGACTAGAAGGAATAAATGCTTCAAGAACCAAAGTTTTGAAATCCGGTGCTCACAGTAACTGTAAAACACACACTCGAATAAACGGGACAAACATGTAACTTAAACAAGCTTATTTTTAATGGATCTGCAAAATCGTTTGAATTTCCAAAGAGAACGCTCCCCTCCCTGACACGTATCTGGACTAGAAGAGATACTTCCTGTGAATTACAAACATGGCAAAACTTACAAAAGACCCCAAAAACCCAAAGAAACCAGCATGCAGGAGAGAATGAGTAACTGAGTGAGGGGGAAAACAAAACAAAACAAAAATACACTGAGGAGATTCATAAAACAAGTCATTCTGAAAAATAAAGAACAAACTAAATTTAAAAACAAAACAAAATATATATAATGCCATTCTCTTCTGAGCAAAACGGTTGAATCCAGATGGTTCCACTTGGGCGTGTGTGGGGTTGAGTTAGCAGGTCAAGCAGAGAGGAGAGGACCAGTGTGTGTGTGTGTGTGTGTGTGTGTGTGTGTGTGTGTGTGTGTGTAACTGTTACAGAAAAGTGGTGTTTAAATGTGTTTGGGGGGGGGAATGAGCTCTAAGGCTCTACATTAAGGCACCGGACGAAAGAAATCAAATCAAAGAACAAAAAACAAAAAAATTAATAAAACAGCTAGAGAAGATCTCTCACACTAACACACAACACTAACCCCAAAACACTGGACAAAAGTCTTCATCTAGGATGTCATACTGAACGCTACGCCGCTCCTCTGTGCCGACGGACAGCGTCTCCAGGTCCACCGACGCTCTTTATGTAGTGGTGAATGCATGTTTGATTTTCATTTAAATTCATTTCATTCTTTCTTTCTTTAAACTTTAAAATAAGTACGAAGAAACATGAAATGACTTTCTCTTTACATTTCTTTTTTTTTTTTTTCAGAAATAAAATAATGTCAGCAAGCAGTCGTGAGTGTGAGAAAAGTTAGAGATGTGTTTTACAGAGAATCCCATGAGAAGGACAGAACGGAAGAGTGTTAGACAGAAACGAGGGATGAGTGAATGAAAGAGAGAAAAAGAGGGATATAGAAGAACAGATTGTGTGTGTGTGTTTGTGTAAAGTGTGTGAGCAACTGTGTGTGTCTGTTCAACTGCAGCACTTGGTCTTCCATCCTGTGACTCCGCCTCCAGTGCTGATGTCCACGTTTTCACTGTTGGGCTCTTTTACGGGCGTCTGCAAAAAACAAAAAAAACACACACAAAGTAGATATTAAGAAAAGATTTTGAGCTTTGGCTCCAACTCAAGTTTGTTTTGATCACTTCTGTTTCGTTTGGTTGGTTTCCAGCACCAAACTCACAGCACTGGTTGAGTCACTGTTGCTGTCCGGCTGATCAGGATGTTCAAACAAGCAGAGCGATGTTTTGATGGCGCCACAATGTTTATACTTTTCACTGGAGTCAACCTACAAATGGTTTACTTCTAGTTGTCTCTACACATTCAATTGATTGGATGGTTGTGGTTTGCTATTGGTTCATCTCAATCTCTTTATTTATAATAAATACTGCAATATTCCATTAAACAAGAATTGTCAGTTTTGATTTCATGGCGACTAAGCTTGAAATTGAAAGTGAAATTGACATGTGACGGCCAAGTATGGTAAATATGGAATTTGTCCTCTGCAGTTAACCCATCCAGTTAGTGAGTAGTGAACATACACACACTGCAAATCTCAGTCATTTCCTGTCGATACTTGAGACCAGTCTGACTCTCTAACCATTAGGCCACGACTGCCCCCATAAATGGAAGCAAGACGGTCAGGGTTGGAAATTAGCATGGGCTTAGGATTAGCCTTTTTTTTTATTTTTTTTTATATATATATATTTTTGTATAGGGGTGTGACGAGATCTCGTGCCACGAGATCTCGCGAGACTAAAATGTGACGAGATTTCTCGTCGAGGCGAAAAGTAGTCTCGTGATATTGCCATGACAGAGTGTTAGGATGATTAGGAAAGAATATGCCACCGCTACGTTTACATTACGCCTCCACTGTCGTTTTGCTTTGTATTTAAATAAAAAACATTTAATTCAGTTGGATAACGGTCGCCGCCGCTCCATATTTACAGAGTTATGCGCAATCGTGAAAGTGAAAGTAAACGCGAGCGCGCATTCAAACGCGATCTCAATACCCGCATTTTGAAAGCGGCTCCCTGATGAATGCAAATATCTCTGAATATGAAAGCTATCTTAGGCTGGGCAGTGTAGTTGTAACCATCTCTTAGCTCTGTATCAAAGAAAAATTTGGTCTTATTTGCACTTTGAATACTGAGAGAGAGCGATTATGGTTGCACTTATTAGGGGCCAAGCACCGAAGGTGCAAAGGCACCTATTGTAATCGTTAGATTTCTTTTTATTCTTCTTCTTCTTCTTCTTCCGCTCTTGAAGTCTATGGCAGCCCATAGAACCGCTTGCGGGAAAGTTGTGAAATTTGGCACACAGTTAGAGAACAGTCTGACCTTTGTCCATAGCAAATTTGGAGTCTCTAACTCAATCCCTCTAGCGCCACCAGCTGTCCAAAGTTGCATTTATGTTTATGCTAATAATTTTTGAACCGTAAGGGCTAGAAACAAAATTCCGTCATGAAAATTTTTCCGCCATTTTGAATTTTCTGACAAACGTACTTTTTCGAACTCCTCCTAGGCCGTTACTCTGATTTTCATGAAAATTGAACCAGATCATCTTCAGACCATGCCGACAAAAAGTTATGGAATTCAAGTTGATTCCTCAAACCGTTTTCGTAAAACACGCGAACGAATTGTATGTAGTGCTTGCAAAAATAGACATAACGCTGTATCTCCGCAATGCTTTATTGTACTCAGACCAAACTTAGTACATGTCATCACAAGCATGACCTGAGGCATCACGCAGTGTTTCAGTGCAGCACCACTTACTGGAGTGGAGATATGAAAAATATGGCTATTTTTGCTTATAACTTCTGATGGGTTTGACCAAAAATCATAAATGTGGCCTCGTTAGATTCGGGGCATCATGTTGAGTCGAATAATATCCAATTTTCCCATATCGGCCATTTTGGCCATCAGCCATTTTGAATTTTGTGCTAAAACGCTGTATTTTACGATCGCATTAGCATATCGATACAAAACTTGGTATGGGTCATCAGGACAATGCCCTGAAGGAGGCTTGAGAGGTTTCGGACCAGCGCCACCTTGTGGTCAAAAGTTATAACAAAATTTACAAAAATGCTAATAACTTTTGACTATATTAACCGATTGTAATGAAACTGGTCTCAGTTGATTCCTTGGGTCATGCCGAGAACAAAAATATCAAATTTGCCATAGTCGGCTGAACTTCCTGTCCGTCATATTATTTTTCCTTAAAAACCTACTTTTTTGTACTCCTCCTAGACCGTTGCTCCGTTTTTCACCAAAATCGAACTGTATCATCTTCAGACCATGCCGACAAAAAGTTATGGATTTCAAGTTGATGCGTCAAATCGTTTTCGTATACCAGAGCAATGAATTTGAGGCATGACGCAAAACCCAGTCTTGAAGCTGTATCTCTGCAATGCTTTGACATATTGACACCAAACTTTGCAAGTGTCATTGTCAACTCACTCTGACCATACCACATTAATATGGTCACAGCGCCACCTATTGGTGGAAAGTGATAAACCAGTAAATCTTTATTATTGACTGTGTGTGTGATTTTTCAGCTCTTTTTCCTAAAATGATCCTAATAGGTCTTTAATTGCTCACTGTTGCCGTTGGTCTGATGCTCACGGCCATGTTGGCTGGCTTGTTGTGCCGCTTTTGTGCTTGGCCCCGTAATTGCTGCTTGCAGCTATATTTGTAAAGTGTTACCATAAAAATGAATAACAGTTTTCTCTTAATCTTATTAAGCACAAACAATAAGGTTTCATTTGTTAACATTAGTTAATGCACTGTGAACTATCATGAACTAACAATGAATGACTATTTTTATTAACTAACATAAAGATTAATAAATACTGTAGCAGCACATATATTGCTCATTGTTAGTTGATGTTGGTTAATTAATGTTAATAAATGAGACCTTATTGTAAAGTGTCACCCATTTTTATTTATACTGTTTTTATTTCTATGATCAGTTTGTGGAAAGGAGCTCAGTTAGGAGGTCAAAAGTTGTAGAAGCTCATAAATCATGTACAGTAAGGTCTGAAGAGACTGAAATCATACAGAAGAGAAGTCAGTCAGTTGAGTTAGTGGCAAAACCTTTTACAGTACTTGAGTATTGTTGTCTTTTACTGCATATGATAATTCATACTCAAAGTAGAACTGAAATGACATTCATTACAAGATGATTAGTTAAAACATTTCAAATACATCTGCAGAATATTTTTTCTAGTCATGTATTTCGCCATTGAGGATTTCTTAAAAATAGTGTGTAAAAATCTTGTCTGGTCTCGTGAACTCAATCAAGTCTGGTCTCGTGAGATACCCGTCTCGTCACACCCCTATTTTTGTAACATAATATAGTTAAGCAATATTACACAAGCAAGAGTTCTGTTTTCCCCTGAATATCAGCAGTGATATTGATTTTATATAACAATTCAATTAAGTTAATATTAAGTGACTTACACTACAAATTTCCCACATATTTTCCCATCATTTCATATTTTTATATTCAAAATGTTTTATTTAAAACTTTGATCTCATAGCAATATTTATGCAATTGTAATTGAGCTGCATTAAACAGTCTGTGTAACTATATCTAAATGCCATTTCAGATGCAGCTTCTGTGCCACGTCTGCAATGCAAAGATGAATTTTGTTGATACCGATTTAAGATGATTGGTAAAAGCATTATGGTATCTTATTTTTCTAATTGAATTTGATTACATGTGAAAATTTAACAAAATGAGATGCATTTTGTATGAAAAAGATTTACTAAATCAAATTGAAATCATGACCCTAAGAATCAAATCGAATCATTACAAACAATTTCAACCCCTAACTGTTGATGTAAGCGACATGCACAATCCAAAATCAAACCACTAACCTGTCAAAGAGATATTACAAAATTCAACAGTGTCCCATATCAACAGAAACAGAACTGGGGTGGGAATCTTCAGCGATTCAATTTGGATTCATCACAATGCAATTTCAAAGTTATTCAGTGATGTGATGGTGGCTCATCTTGTTGCATGATTCTGAACATACAGGGCCTGTTTACACCTGGTATTAAGATGTGTTTAGGTCGATCGGATCACAAGTGGACGACGCTAAATACAGGTGTAAACAGGGGCTAAAATGTTTTGAGCTTGTCCACTTTCGACCACTTCCGATGGTAGTTGAAAACGCATTCGATCGGATTGCTTTCATAGTGGAAATGCTCATGTGGTCGAATGTGTTTAACAGCCACAAAAGACCATCTACTCTCCATCTACTGACCTAACACGTAAACATTATGGGAAGTGCACTAGCCAGACAGGATGTAAACTTTGTTGGCTGAAGACGAAAAACGTACAAAACACAATGTTCACTCATCATTCCTGATTTCTAACACACACTCACAGCATTCAGCGTGATCTTGTGGCTATCAATGTTTTTCAGTCATCTCCAGTCGTGTTTATATGGAAATTGCGTAAGTTTATGTTGTCCAATAGATTGAAAGATCTGAAAAAACCCATACATTTACCCACCCATAGAATCTTCCCTCAAAGAAATCAGGATAGAAGTGGTTGAAAGTGGACAAAAGAGATGGATTAAAACACCAGGTGCAAACAGGTATGCGTCTGCCTTGTCTACTTGTGATCCGATCAACCAAAATGGATCTTAATACCAGGTGGAAACAGGGCCACAAACTCATTTCTGCTCTAGAACAGCAGTATCTTGTAGAGTAAACACCAGCTGAATTCACAAAAGATCAGCTGCTGTAACTGTATTTATGAGTCAAATGAAACAACATCAATGCACTTTTGTGCTGCAATGGTTTTGCTTAAATGCTCAATCATACCAATGGTGATATCAGTCAGTGATTCCAGAACTCACCTTTCTGAGAATGTCTTCTGCTAACGTGAGGAACGCCTTCTCGATGTTGATGTTGGCTTTTGCACTTGTCTCAAAGAAGCGAATCCCGTGTTCTCTGGCGATCTAAGGATCAGCACAAGAACAGTTAATAGTGGTCGATGGATATACAAGCTGATATTAATTATTGGTATCGGCTAATAAAGTTCTGTTTGGCCAATGTATTGGACTTTTATTTTGAAAGCATGGAGAAGTTCAAATAATTTTTCCATTTTCATTTTTTTTTTTCCAATTTAGTAAATATTATGTAAAATAAATATAAATTTAATTTCAGCAATTGTTATGCATGTCTTTTTACTATCTTTAACCTTGTCCATCAAAAACTAGTGGACAAATTGACCATCCTGACCAGTCTCTCACCTGTTCCCCCTTGGCTTTTGGTACGATACGTTTGTCCTCCATGTCACACTTGTTGCCTAGCAGCATCCTCTCCACATCCTCATTAGCATGCTGCAACAAACACACATATGAGATTATGCATTCTTATATTATCCTTACAAATAGTACCGTTCAGACTCACAGTCCAAACTAAAGTGACTTCAGAAGTCTTTGAAGAAACAGTACTGAAGTACTTAGTTTGGATCAGTGGTGTGAGTGACTTGTTGGTACGAACAACACGTGACCAAACACACAACCACATCCCTCATGGAGTCTCGTTATATGAATTCTCTTGAAATTGCTGATTATTGGGAAATTCTGCATGAATCATCACACTGAAATTCAAACAGTCAGCAGTTCCACAACACAGCTACACATCTTTATGTTGGTTTTTCTATAAAACTGGAACTTCAAAAGTCCTACACCAGCTGTTCTCAACTCAAAACTGGGTCGCAGGTCTGTTCTATTTATAATAATAAAATAATAAAGAGCAAATAACTATATGATCATGCATAGTCAGACTAGCAAAATAAATAGGCAAATTAACTTTTAAAAGCAAAGAGAATGCACTTGAAGTCAAAAGATGTGCTTCCAACAAATTTGGGCACAAATTCATGTCTCAAAAAACAAAATCAAAATTATGCAAGGTAAAAGAAAACTGCATTCAGTATGATTTCACTTGACCAGAATGTGTTTTGTGCCGTCAATTATTGGCCAAAACTTTCCTATTCAGCCCATGTCATGTTAATAACTTAACAAAACTAAACCTGGCACAATGATATATATATATATATATATATATATATATATATATATATATATATATATATATATATATATATATATATATATATATATATATATATATATATATATTATATATATCAATGATACTAAAATAACAGCATTAAGCCTTTGCATTTCTTATTTTTCTAATAAGCACACTTATTAAGTTGACTATTGTGTCAAATGTAAAATCTGTGTCTCAAGGCAAAACTTCAACACTACATTGCAAAATTTTCCATTCAAAACACACGCAATCCTATTAAAACCACACTTCCTGGATGACCGTGTCTAATATGTTGTCAGTAAGATTGTGTGGAGACTGACCTCGTCAATGTTTCTGAGCCATTTGCTGATGTTTTCGAAGCTCTTGGCGTTGGTGATGTCATATACGAGCATGATTCCCATGGCTCCTCTGTAGTAAGAGGTAGTGATGGTGTGAAACCGTTCCTGCCCCGCTGTATCCCTGCACAAACACAATCAAACACTTCAGTCCAGCCGTCACCAAATGGATCATAGAACACACACAGGATCCAAATTTAACTTTGGTTGGCAATATCTGGTGACCGTAGCTGACCAGTTGTTAAGCAGCACCAATTGTTACCAACCAATTCTACCTCAGCAACTGTTGCCGTCCGCTATACTGTTTGTCAAACGATTGTCTAATGTCCTTGTGAGTCAATATGCTACAAGGCAGTTTCACAGAATTTATTCAAAATGGAAAACACAGTGCTGGGACAATAAGCATAAGAAACAGACAGAAATTTAAATCGTAATTCAGTGAAAATCCACCAAACTTGTAAAACGTCATTCACTTGGATGTATTCGGATTTTAAAAAAAAGAAAAAAAAAAAGAAAAGGGAGCCAAACGTCACACACATTTGCCCCAGTGACAATGGAATTATTTAGGTGCTTTTACTTTTTATATCTACAGTAAACGGTCATTAAACCGATCATGTCACTGTGACACCTACATTGCTGTTCTACCTGTTACTTTTAGAGCCTTTTTTTTTTTCTTTTACTGTCGTCATACCAGAATGGTAACACATTCCAGACCGCAAGCCACCATGAAAAAAACAAAACTATGAAGAACAACATTTTTTCCAGTAGATCAGTTTCTGAATTGCATGCTAGCATGAATAAGGTGTTCATTTTGTGTCCAGCATATAAAGTAAGCACACTAAACACACACTAAGTACTTACCATATCTGTAGCTTTATCTTCTTTCCTTGCAATTCAACTGTTTTGATCTTAAAATCAATGCCTAAAGAAAGAACAGAAAGACAGTTAAAAGACACTGCATTCACAACCCATTTTATTTCTGTAATCTTCAGTAAAACAGAATATTCAATGAGAAAAAGTAGTAGGACAGGTCTGAATTTTATTCATTGGAAATTGACTGGTTCCACCAATGCTTTCCATATTAAGGCAAGAACACACCAAGCCGACGCCGACGAACTAGTGGCGACGAAAGCAGACTGCGGGGTTGGCTCACGTCGGCAGCGTCTGTGTCCAAAGTTGCCCTGACACACCAAACCGACGCTAAACAGTCGACGGCCAAGTAGCACGTCAGTTCTGCGCCTGCGTGAGATGAAATGCCTTTCCAAACCAGAAGGCGGCAGTAGCTGAACAGCCAATCAGAATGATCAGATGGTCCGACGAGCTCCAACGCCGATTCAACATGTCGAATCGGCCGGAAAAAAGCCGACGAGGACCAACTTCAGCCGACGGTGCGGAACACACTGAGAAAACTTAGTCGGCCGATGAAGAAAAACTGCCCGACGGCCGACCGTCGGCTTGGTGTGTTCCTGCCATTAGAATGGAGTCAGATCTGAATGTGAGTTTGCAGTGGATTGTGGTGCTACTTTTTTTAAGTGGATTGTCATTTGCTATAATCAATGCAATCTTTAGCACATTAACTGGCTTTTGCACCAGGTAGTTATAGGAACTAGCCACCAGGGCGGTCCCCTAAGAAATAATGTTCTTCTTCATTAGCTTACAATATGTTTAACAGTCTTATCTTATACATTATTAGATAGAACTGTTAAACAAAGAAAGTAAACTGTATACGAAAAAGTATTATAACGTTTTGGTTGATGCCCAATGTCGCTAGCTGAGCAGAATTACATAATTATGTTTCAGTTAGTCCCTTCAAAGTCACGTTGGATTTCCTCAGCATAAAGGTTCCTGGTCCATCTATCGCCGTTTTCCATGTTCGTGGAGTAAATATATAGTAGTGTTGTCAAAAGTACTAACTTCTGTACTGAAAGTTTTAAAAATGATGCTTTGAGCACTGTTGAGCGGATTGGTAAACACCTCTGATTGGCCGTTGTGTTCACGTGCTCATCGGATAAGTCTGTGATTGGCTACAATGATCAACACACGGGAGCGTTTGAAAGCACATTGAAGTGTTTGAATTTGAAAACAGGACTGAGCTGCGATAGACGCCTGCTTTCAAACACTCCCATGTGTATCTGTGTAAGCGCTTGGTGAAGAGAGTCATTGATGACTATTTACAATGTTTTTGAAGAGTTGATCTTTGAAGCCAATCACAGACATCCAATCAGAGGTGAATCCGCTCAACAGCGCTCAAAGCATCACATTTTTTACATTTCAGTACTAACCTGGTACCGAAGTCGGTACTTTTGACAACTCTAAGTAAATATATAGGCTATAAATGATGTTGACATTAACACTCGCCAAATGCAGGTAGATTTCAGCTGTGGTGGGTAAGACTGCCACTCCCACTAGCCACTTTGTGGCGGGTTGAATATAATTTCAGCCTACAGCCTAATCAAAGGTAGCCAAGCTCATAGTAGCACAAAATTACAATCCAATCACTATTCGTTAATGATTAACTTGCAATTAGTGAAGGCAGGATAGGCGGAATCGCACTGAATGACACACAATAGAAGCACGCTCTCTCTGTCGCACGCGTGATCAGATCTCCTTGTGCCTGAATAGTCAAATTCAAGCACACACAGATATCAAAATGTCCATCGTGTGGAGTATCTTGTGTGAATACGGCCGGTTATGGCTTAAGTGGACATAAACAGGTGGGTAAAAACTAGATATGTGTCAGTATATTACATCCATGCATTCAGCAGCCCAATTAAATACCTGGCTGTCATTAATGTTAAACAACAAAAGATGTTAAATAAATACATGTTAAATAAACCTACTCTATCTGAAAAAAAGTTTAGGCTATTTAATTTACTATTGTATTTATAATTTGCCAATTTGCTTCTTTGTTCTTATAAAATGTATCATATTATGGTCATTTTACCCCTCCCCTTGCCCACCTGTACATACCAGCTGATATAGGCCTAGTCTTGATTTGGGTGGTCAATGTGCATTTGAAAGTTTGAAAGGGTTTTAAATCTAGCTAATCAAGTAAAATGACTCAAAATCATGTAATTTTAGCATGCCAAAGTCAACTTTAATCGTATAAAATGTAATTTCCTAACAGCAAAATTGTGGCCAGTGAAAATGCTGAGTGGCTAGTAACTCTGGAAAAACCACTTGCCACAGGTTTTGGTGAGCAAAAAAGTTAATGTCAAGCCCTGGGTGTGTTTACACAGCTTTTTAAAAATGACGGGTGCCAGTGTTTCGCATGTGTTCAGCCAATCGATGTACATTTATGTCACTGGTAGTTCCTACTGTGCTGGGTTAGACCCTACTCTAAAGTAGGAGCTAATTTAGTTCCCCCAAAAAGCCATTCCTAGAACCAAAATCATTCCCAGCTCCTGCGGTGAGAACACACCAAAAAGCGGGTACTTCCGCCATTAGTTACAGGAACTATGAAAAGGTTCCCTTTTGTGCAAAAGCCCCTAATGACTGTGTCAACTCCTGGTAACATTTTAGAAACAACAATGACTACATTAATACGCAGTCTAAAAAGAATAGTGGTTTCAGAGGTGGAACAGGTTAAATGATGCACTGATAAATCATACACAATAAGACCAAGAACATGTATCAAGAGGGTCATTTTCATTTCACGTTGACTGTTTACACCAAGTGTTATGCGACAAAACATACATAACTAATTTTTTGCACTAAATGGCTCCGTTACTGAATTTTCATCATTCAGTGTAAAAGTGTGGGATGTGCAGGCAATGGCATACATTAATTTGTTGTAAAATCTCCCCAAAAATCAGGACTTGTGAAATTTTTTCTCTAAGGCATTTAGCGTGGGAGAAGCTTTTCCAAATGAGACAAATGTGACACAGAAAAGCATCAGGAATCTATAGCAATATCGACTGGGCATTTATAACATGTTCCTTATTTTAAAAGCAAAGATATAAACCATGAGGTTTTTCAGAGACTTGAGCGGCTGAAAGTAGCATCACAGTGTGTGTTCATGTCGATGATGAAGGGTAGAGAGATCTCTACCGTTCCAGAGGGAACACTAGCAGCGTGTGTTGTTGAGACTAGCACGGACCAACACGGACAGGCAGACAGAATGGAAAGGTTCATCTGTGAAACTGCTGTGAGAGTTTAATGGCCCAATCACACAGTAAAAGCATTCAGACAAAAATTTAATCTGGAAAATGTCCTGAACAGATTGCTGGTAGTTACTGTGTTTGTCCATGCCACACACCAAAAAACACTGATGTTTGCAGAGAAACTTGGACTAGTAAGCAACTCCCACAATACCTTGGTAAACATAAGCGATGTGCAAAGGATAAACTTTAGCAACCACATAGCGAACACCTAAAACACATTAGCAATGGCATAGTAACAACTAAAATCACTCAAAACAGTAACAACCTAAATGACTACGACACCTCAGCAACTGCATAGCAACAACCTAATCCACTCAAAACACCTAAGAAATGCCATACAAACAACCTAAATCTCTCAAAACACCTTAGCGACCACATAGTAACAACCTAATCCACTCAAAACACCTTAAATGGCATACTAATGACTTAATCTAATCAAAACACCATAACAGCCACATAGTAACAACATCAATTAGGGATACACGATCATGGTTTGAGCAAATTTATTTGTTGTTTATTTGCTCTATTACAGGCCATACTGGCCTTAAAAAAGCCATTTGAAATGAGAGGCAATCGCGATCCAAGCAAAGATGCTATGCAAATGTAACATGAACAGTTGTTTTTGGTTTAAATTAGATTGTACAATTTCAAGATTTAAAGCAAAAACAGCATGATCTGACTGTAGCTTTGTGAAATTATGCTATGCACTGAAATTCCACATACCGAAAATTTTCGTCCGAAACAGCTATTTTCGGTTTCGAGCTGAAATGGTTTTGCAGGGCCGAAATCAGCGATGAAACAGACGTTTAATTAGCGCTTCTCCGATGGCACGTTTTTACTGTGTTCATTTCGTGCACACAATGCGGATAAGCTACAACAGTTAAACATGTCAGCCGAGTGGACACTAGCTCTGGAATGATAATATTAATTTCTCGATTTTAACGATGCCTTTACTAATTTTCTGGGCCTTGAAAATGGTAATTGCATTGCAGTCTATTGGAGGCCAAAAAATTCACAGATTTCATCAAAAATATCTTAACGGATTAATTCACTTTAAAATGAAAATTCACCCAAGATTTACTCAGAAATACGGAAGGCGGAAGCATTTTGAACTGCGAGAGGCGTTACACTATCTTCGTAGTTTGAATATGGAAGGCGGTCTGGCAGAATCTAGATATTTTACTTTATAACTTGTTAAATATGGTTATTTTTCTTACACAACATCTGAAGGTATGTTGAAAGATACAGTACAACTTACTGAAACGGAAACGCGGAAAGACACCAATGAAACAGCTTGTAAACAATGTCACGTACAGTAGCATTTACCTTAGCAATGCCATTCAGTGTCCACAGCTTGTGAAATTCACTCTTTCGCTACATATATGCACATTATTAGCTAGCTATATTCATTATATTTTACTTAACCTGTCTTGATTATATATCTTTAATGTATGTAGGGCTGGGCGATATATCGCATGCGACTGTCACGTGCATTTCGTCAGTAAAGCCGGTTCCCTGATTGCCGCTAAATCGCAATCACCTGCTTTCAAATGGAGCGGCATTTAATAAACAGAGCCGTAGTTCACTGATAAGCTACGCAATATCGCGTTCATTATCGAAGGCGATTCATCTGCTATATGAACGCGATATTGCGTAGCTTATCAGTGATCTACGGCTCTGTCTATTAAATGCCGCTCCATTTAAAAGCAGGTGATGGCGATTTAGCGGTAATCAGGGAACCGGCTTTACTGACGAAATGCGCGTGAAAATTGCATGCGATATATCGCCCAGCCCTAAATGTATGTTTAAATAAATACGTCATGAAAACAAGTTATGATGGCCACTGTGTAAATTAATATATTTTAACATTGAATATATAGTAATGTGCAAGAACATGCTCCCTCTATATAGTTTACAGCATAAACAGAGATAGATTTTTTTATCCTTAAGAAAATTTTAATTATAATTGAATTTATTTAAAGATGGAGACTGTTTAAAAAAAAGAAAAAAAGCATTTTTATGTTTAGTTTTCTCCCACCCGCTGTACCAAATCCGTACCAAACTGTGACTTCAATACCGAGGTACGTACCATCATTTTTGTGTACCGTTACACCCCTAGTCATCAGTAATAATAATCAAACAACAGTAAAGCTGAGAAAGAGAAAAATCACTCACAGCTCTTGAATGAAAAAAACGTTCAGATATTCTTAAATACTGAAAGCGTTCTTTGTTTACTGCTTGTAATATGTTTCTTTGTTCCTCTTTTTTATTTAGATCAAGAATCGTTTTGAAATCTGATTTTGACTCCCAGAAATGGAATCTGATTGGATTGTGAGGTGCCCAAGATTCCCACTCCTACGGGTTCCGATTTATGACCAGTTGACTAGGACAGCTCTAACCAAAATCACTCAAAATACCTCAGCAATGGCATAGTAACAACCTAAATCACTTAAACACCATAGCAACCAAACAGTAACGACCTAAATCATTTCAACCTGAAATACTCAAAACACCTCAGCAACCGCATAGTAAAAGGCACAAACCATTTTGTAAGAGGATTTGGATTGGGTTACTATGTTCTAACTAGGAGTGTAAAGGTACGCAAAAATGACAATTCGGTCCAATTATGGCGACATTTGTAAATAAAAAAAAATCTTTCTAACAAGCATGAAACCGTAAGATGCAAGTTATGCATTGAGGAAAACATGTCTTTAATGCATCAAGCAGCATTCATATCTGATAGGAGGGCAAGCCGGTTTAAACTGTATGCTTATGAGTAACTTTGAAGCGCAGCTTAATATAAAGCATGTCTCATGTTTGGAACAACTTGGATCGTCTACTTTTCCCACAGCTTCTCACTTTGTGTCCTCTGTTCATTTTCAAATATGTTCGCAACAAAGTATCGACGCAGAAGTTCCATGCATAGTCGTTAAAATAACTGCATTCATTCAGGACCGAACCGAAAGACCCGTAACAAAAATGTTCAGGATGAATATGACCGTTACACCCCAAGTTCTAAAATGCAAGACTGACCAACATATTTAACAGTAATGCTTAACAGAACTCCAACCACACACACACACACACACACACAGCTGCACTATGGGTGGGAGCTGCTTTATAAAATGATACACAAATGAGCAGCCAAAGACTGAGTCACTCTCAAACAATACACACAAACCACCACAGACAACAGAGCTAGAAAGAGACGGAAAGAAAATAAAAAGTGAAAACTCTGCAGATGAACACGAGAATATAAAAACAGGACACACACTCAGTTAAGCGGTTTAGTTTAAATTTTCTAAAGAGACATGATCGCTTTATATGATGAACAGATTGAATTTAGGCTTTTTTCACATATAAACATCGGTCAGTGAACGGAAGCTAAACCGTACTTGCTTGATGCGTGAGAACAAACCTCATTGGTTCATGCGGAAGCTCAAATGTGTTGCGTAACATGAGAATGAACCTCATTGGTTCTTGCGGAAGCTCAAACGTGCAGCATAACATGAAAATTAACCTCACTGGTTCTCGCACGTCAAGCAAGCACTGATGTGCGAGTTGATGAATGTTTATGTGGATAAAAGCCCAAATTAAATCTTTTCACCATATTAAGCAATTGTGTCTCTTCAAAAAATTTAGACTAAACTGCTCAATTCATATGAATTAGTTTAACGATCTCTTTATGAACGTTTTGAAGCGTCAAAGTGGTAGTTGCGTAGATGTCAATGGAGGGACAGAAATCTCTCAGATTTCATTCAAATATCTTCATTTGTTTTCTAAAGATGAACAAAAGTCTTATGGGTTGTTCACACCAGACGTGACTTCGCGTGTAGTTGGATGCTTAAACATTTTGATTTTGCTCGCTTCATTCGCGCGTGAAATTTACTTCACAACAGACGCAAATTTGCGTCATGAGAGGGGCTCTCCCCCTTCTTTAAATATGTGTCCCAGACTCTTCCACACACTTCCTCTGAATAAATACACAACTCGTCAGCGGGAAAGTAGTTGTAAAATACGGCGAATAAGCTCAATTTGCCGGCTTTAGCTAGCTAGTCTCAATATTTATATAGCCTATAGCTCAAATTGAGTAAAGACCGTTTTACTTACCAGATTGTCCGACCTCCTCACTCACTTTCTTCCAAGCAAGATCATTTTTATTCCTGTTTATATAAAAGTATGAAGATGTATCTTACAGCGACAATGATTCGGTCCTCCATTGTTGTTTCGGATTTCTGCCTCCATCACTACTAGAGCAAGCTCCTGATTGGTTAACGCGGCATGAATTTTCGCCAAAGTTCGGATTTTTCAGCTTGCGCGAGATGCACCCGAAACGCTCAATCCGCGCCACGTCATTCGCGCCGCAGGATGTCTATTCTCGTCGTTGCATTGACTTAACATGTAAATCACTCGCGCTTAACATTCGCGTCTGGTGTGAACGCACCATTACTGGTTTGGAACAACATGAGGGTGAGTAAATGATCAGAATTTTCATTTTTTGTGTGAACTAACCCTTTAAGAGCAGAAAGTTTGAGCCACGCTAATGCTACAAACGGCCTTGAGGCTCACAACTAGACGTTTCCGGCAGGGCACCTAGCATTTTCAGCTGGCTAAAAATGCTTTGGTGGACACATGGCCTGAAGGAAGCATTCACAAAATGTGACAATTCTACCTCATTTACTCCAAATTCATGTCTTTAAAAACCTGCATGTTTTTCTTCTGTGGAATTTCAGAGATGCTATTCTATTGCATACAATGTACTGTAAAAGTAGTTGAGAAAAAAAATAGTAGCCAGGATATTCTGCCCTACATCAACAAATGAAAATAATACACAGGTTTAACGTGACATCAGGGTGAGTAATCTGTTTGAGAAGTCTGGTTTATACTGGCTGTCATAGCACCAAATGTGAGGCTGTTTTAAAACTTGGGTTATACGAGTTCTGAACACAAAGGACGTGGAAGGGTTCCTGACAGGCAGCCAATCAGACCCCTTCCAATGAGCCTCTGCAGCTGTGGGGCCCCTCAAGGGTCAAGACTGAAGCTCCGCCCAACTGAGCCAAGATCCTGTCAATCAAAGAAAGAGAATGCACTACTGCCAGACAGAAAGGGAGAAAGTGAGAAAAAGCTCCATTAGTCCCTTTTTATGCATTTCGAAGTTTATAAAGACAATAAATCATGAGTTTAATAGAGCAAATACGGTTAAGATGTGCGTTTGTGTGTGAGCATGTAAGGTGATCTTTCACTGGGACTGCAGGGAGTTTCCGGTGAGTATTTTAAGGCCCTGAACTACAGAAAGAAGGAGAGAGAGAGATGGACTTAATGTCAACATGAAATGACATTCATAACCCATATTATTATTAAGTGACAGAAAAAAATGCAATGCGGGACTTTAGTTTATCCATCAGGAATTAAAGTTTGCAGTCAAATGTGAAGGACTAACTTTTTGAAACAGATCTGTCATTGGTCAAAACATAAGCGGCCTTGGTGACATTAGCTATAAAATAAAGGCGGAGCAAGTTGTTACTTTGTTAAAACAGATTGCAAGAACGATATAGGCCTATTTATTTGAAATAACATGGAGAATAATACAAGAAATATGCATTTAAGAAAATGTAAATAAGGGATTTAAAAAAAGCAACCAAAAGAAACATGAAGACTGAAAAAAGAACAAACTGGATTAGAAGAGAAATATGAGTGTGAAACCGAATTCTCACTGATCTGATCACTTATACCACAGTTTCCTGAGAGTTCAGAACATCAGCCTTGTGCTGACATAGTTTACAACTGCCACCTGATCACACACTCTTGCTGATGGCAACAGGAAGCCACAGGTTGGATGTGGTCACCTGACGAACCGTGAGCAGTCATGTGACTCACAGCACAGAGATAAAAAACACCACTGTAAAGGTCACAAACACGCCCTTGCCCATCCTGAAACCAGGTCAATATTTGTTTTCATTCTTAATCATGATCATATACATGTTTTAGAGGGGATTTTATCAGTCCAAAACATAATCAATGACTGCATTCAACTTCTATATAAAAAGCATGCGTCACTAAAAACAAGCAGATTAAAATATTTTACATTAACCAATACTGAATGACCCATGTGATCACAACCAAAACGTAAAGAGGTGGCACAAGCTGAGTTACATTTCAAACGTTTTACTATTTATTTCTTTGAAATAAATAGTAAAACAAGTGCTGATTAATCATTCACAATAGCCTGGAAGAACCAAACGTGTATCATGAGTCAATTTAGATTTCTCTTTCAACTTAATTTTTGATTCATTTCTTTATATGAACAAGCTTGAACATGCATCACAAAAATTGGTTCTAATTCGTTACAGGCCAACATACAAGAACTCTTAGAGGGGACCTATTATGCTCTTCACAAGATGTAATCTGTAAGTTTCTGGTTTTCCCAGAATGTGTCTGTGAAGTTTCAGCTCAAAATACCCCACAGATCACTTATTATAGCTTGTGAAATTCACCCCTCTTTGGGTGTGAGCAAAAACACTTTTTTGTGTGTGTGTGTCCCTTTAAATGCAAATGAGCTGCTGCTTCCGGCCACTTTCCAGAAGAGGGCGGAGCTTTAACAGCTCGCACTTCGGTTGCTCTACAACAACAAAGCTGGAGAATCTCACGCAGCCAAAATGAGGATTGTCAGTAACGGTGTTCAGCCTTACATTGTTCAAACCGGAGTCGACACTGATGGAGAGACTCAGGAAGAAGTTACAACTTTTAGAATGAAACTGGACATTTCTGTAAAAGAAAATATCTCCCTTTGCATTGAACTTTGAGCATCGTAACTTTGCAGATGTTGTTTATGCTCAAACAGCAACATTACACATTAACTAAAGTTAACAGACATGATCAACAACCAAGCAAACGTATATGACAAATAATCTCCGAAAATAATATATAAAGAAAATAAAGTGACCTAAGTATAATTTCATTATAATACTAAATAAAAGTAACAACAACAACAAAAAATATTTAATAATATTATGATAATAATACTTGAATTCAGTTTGGTTTCATGTTGACAAAAGTAACATCTAACAGTTACAGGATCTAAGCTTTCCTTCAGCCAAAACTAATGTGGGATATTTCTTCTTAAAAATCAAACAAAATGTCAGCGAGAGAGCATCTAGGATCAGTTCTTTAAGATAAACGGACAGGGCCGGCTGTGTCTAAATTTGCCCCGTGAACTGGTGTGGCAGTGAGATCTCCTGTTACCCCCAGAGAAATGACCCTGCTGTTCGTAAACTGAGTTCAAGAGCATCTGCTGAATGACGTTCTCATGTAGTTCCTGTGATCTAACAGGTATGGCCTGCATTCACCTTCCTGACATCTTAACACAGACGAAGAGTGAGGATAGATAAATATCTGCAATCAATCAAGACAAGCTGTCTATTTTGCATTTACATGTTAAAAGATGATTGTCAGGTGACATGATGGATTTGACAGCTAAAAAAGTCAAATAAACAGGTAACCAAGAAAACAACAATGGACTTTAAACTCAAAATCAACAAATCAAATTTAATGTGGCCCTTTTAGGATGCTTACAAAAAGTACCATGGTATGACAAGGGATTCTAGACACTGTCCACTCGAAAGGTACCTTGGAAAACCCCTGGCACAATTATAATGTGGTACTTCTTCCGAAGTACTTTTTATGAAAGGGTTGAGAGATTGCAACTCTCACACCTGGCCATCACCCAAAAACATACACACAGACCAGCAAAACCCCACCTCAGATGTGCCTTTCCCATGATATCATACAGAAAACACCGCAAGGAACTGAAATGACAGGTTTAGCACAGAGAACACAGTTAGGCAAGCATTGGCGTGAGCAGATATGCGCATGCGCAGTAGCGCAGCAGATGACGCCACAATCATGAATTGTTTATGCTTTTAAAACACAACTTATGATCGATTATTTCAACAAACTCGCAAGTTAAACGCACTAGTGACACAGTAAATGTGTTTTTACTAGACTGTTAACAGGTTTAACCCTTCGAGTGGTGGATTTTTGTGGTTACTACATGTAACTGGCTGATTAAACCTTTAACCTGAACCATTCACGATGTATCGATCTCATCTGGACAAAACAATAGCTACATATTAAACATCTACAAACCATTAATTTGACTCCTCTGGCATCATCTTGTCAGTCAACTCGCATGTTGGCACGAACTTTAGCTAAATAATCTCAACAATAACAATAATCCAAATAGACAGAAAGGCGTCTAATAGACAAGCTTCACAACTCTACAACATGATTCTGAATCAACTGAGGGTGATTCACTCAGCTGATATGAATCAGTTAGCCGGTTAGCATGCTAAAGCCCAGAATCAAGGCCTAGTCACCATATACACACACATTTAACAGCATTTCTCACCTAAAACAATGAATAAACCCCTCAGACCGGGTAGATTCGGGTGTGATACTCACCTATGGTGGAGATAAAGGTGGTGTTGAAGGCGTCATCGGAGAATCGGAACAGCACGCAGGTCTTTCCCACCCCAGAATCACCAATCAAAAGCAGTTTAAAGAGCAGATCATATGTCTTCTTCGCCATCTGAGCTCTTATAAACACACACTGATGAGAAGCGGATAGAGACTAACTGTGTGTTAAAGGGAAAGTGTGTGTGTGTTGTCAGAAAACACACACCGGACAGTCTCTTCGCAGCTGAATTGCGTTGATTTCCACTGTAGAGTCTTTTTAAATTCCTAAGGAGATATTTAAGATGTGTGTTTCCTCTCAAAGTGTTCGTTTGGTGTTTTTAATGTCTCTGTCTTTCTTTCTCTCACACACTGTCGGGACAAAATGGCTCCTCCGCCCGACTCTCTTTCTTCAAACTACACCAGCGATCTGATTCAAATGAAAGCTATTCCGCTTCATCCCAGCGATGCAGAACCGCGTAGATCTCGTTTGACAGCTGGTTCCGAAAAGACAGTCCTTACCGGGTCCGTTTGTGGAGTTTAGAAGAGGACAAACACACCGACGACCGACCAACCGCCGTCGCCTTCGAATGGAGCCACCACGGCGACACCCTAGATTTCAGAGCCACGCCTCTCTTCCCGCCCCTACGCCAGGGCCTGGGTTTGTGATTGGCCGAACGCGCCGTTTTTCAAATCAATCTCGGACGCTCATTGGACGGAGCACCAACCGTCCGGAGACATTGACGTAGCTTTTCGGGGAGGGCGAATGCAGCTGGCGCAGCCCAGAACCTGGCCCGTAAACGACACTTCGTGGCCCGACAGTTAGTTTCCGTCAGCCCGGACCATCGCAAAGGGGTGTGATTGGGTCACCCTGACGAATCCAGATGTTTAGTCAAACCCGGTGACGTCAGTCCGGGCGTGTCCCTTTTAGAACATTTCCATATGACAGGGCGAAAGTTATCCGCTGACAATGCCGAAACATGGTACTTCATAGCAAGACCATGATGGTGCATGTCAAAACCATGGAATTATCATGCACTTATAAAAACAGAACGATGTTATTATTTTCTGGGTACATTTAACACGGTTTTCTTGTAAATACTATGGTACACATTTCAGTACTATGGTATACACTCTTAAAATAAAGGTTATTTATTTATTTTGTGTATGTAGCCTAGTGATGCAATAGAAGAACCATTTCGGGATAAGAACCTTGAACAGTTCTATAATCATTTCTCAATCGCTTTGGCTCAATTCTTGAACTGATTTTTTTTTTTCTCAAAACAATAAGTTCATCTCTCTGAACAAAAGTTTCATGTTTTAATTTCTTATTTAAGCAAATTGCAAGTTTGTGTGATTGTTATTAACTGTAAAGTATGTTTAAGGTGTTTTATCGTTAATGTCTTATACCAGGGACTGCAGATGAAATTTTGTCCCTGTTAAATAAATTATTAAATAAATGAATTAATAAAATTTGTATATAACAAACATTTCCAGGGTTGACTGCCAATGTGATAAAACATCTAAACATTTATGTCATCATGTGCTCACATGGCACAAAAAAAAAAAACCCCACTTATAAATAGTTGTGACCATTTCATTTAAAGGTGCCCTAGAACGCCTTTTCACAAGATGTAATATAAGTCTAAGGTGTCCCCTGAATGTGTCTGTGAAGTTTCAGCTCAAAATATCCCATAGATTTTTTATTATTCAATTTTTTAACTGCCTATTTTGGGGCATAATTAAATATGCACCGATTCAGCGTGCTTCCCCTTTAAATGCTCGCGCTCCCCGCCCCCAAGCTTGCGATTTTATAATAGGCCTACATTGCATAAACAAAGTTCACACAGCTAATATAACCCTCAAAATGGATCTTTACAAAGTGTTCGTCATGCAGCCTATCGGATCATGTAAGTATGGTATTTATTTGGACATTTGATTCTGAATGAGTTTGAGGCTATGCTCCGTGGCTAACGGGCTAAAGCTAACATTACACACTGTTGGAGAGATTTATAAAGAATGAAGTTGTGTTTATGAATTATACAGACTGCAAGTGTTTAATAATGGAAATAACGACATAACTCTGATCTCCGTGAATACAGTAAGAAACGATGGTAACTTTAACCACATTTAACAGTATATTAGCAACATGCTAAAGAAACATTAAGAAAGACAATTTACAAATATCACTAAAAATATCATGATATCATGGATCATGTCAGTTATTATTGTTCCATCTGCCATTTTTCGCTATTGTCCTTGCTTGCTTACCTGCAAAAAGTCTTTTGATTCGGCTGTGCTGCTCCGGACGTTAATACTGGCTTGTCTAATGCCTTGAACATGAGCTGGCATGTGCAAATATTGGGGGCGTACATATTAATGATCACGACTGTTGCGTCACAGTCGGTGTTATGTTGAGATTTGCCTGTTCTTCGAAGGTCTTTTAAACAAATGGGATTTACATAAGAAGGAGGAAACAATGGTGTTTGAGACTCACTGTATGTCATTTCCATGTACAGAACTCTAATTATTTAACTACGCTGAGGTAAATTCAATTTTCAATTCTAGGGCACCTTTAAAGTTTAGAATGTTAAAACTTGAAAACTGTAAAAGAACCATTTAGTGTGAAGAAGATTTTAAAAATCTAAAGAACCTTTTGTGGAATGGAAAGATTCCATGGATGTTGAAGGTTCTTTGTGGAATTATAGATGCCAATAAAGAACTTTTATTTTTAAGAGTGCAAAGTATGATAATTACCAACTGTACAGAACAAATCAAAATGCCCCATTAAAACTGTTTTGGGAAAAAACAGACCACAAACTGGAAGAAGTTGGAATGAGCCCTGCTCTCATGTCCTGTGAGGTTTGAAGAATTCAGCTATTGTTTGTGTCATTGGGCAACATTTTCCCTATAATGCAGCTGTAAACATGCAGAAACCTGCTGGGACTCAGAGGAGAAACGCTCAGAGCTGCTGGAGGTTTGATTCCATCATATCTGTCAGTGAGTCACTCCTGGAGCTCCACTTTCCTGTTTCCAAACTGTCCACACCGCATGCATCTGGAATATTACAGGAATTTCTTTTTGCTCAAATGTTTCTGTTTTTATTTTATTGTGTGCTCATTCTTCTCACTAAAAGCCACGTGTGAGCTTTCTTGCTCTCAGGATTCTTCACATCATTTGTCTGGGTTTTAAGTAGTCCGACAATCTAGTGAACACACACACACACACACACATTGACAGTGAGCAGAGGCGTAGCTGAGGGCTGTAAGTCAATCTGCTGTGAGTCACAGTGGAGTTAAACATCTGGTTCTGTTAAATACACCGGATGTCATTCAGAGTTTGAGTCACAGCATTTGAAAGCTGTGACGATGTGCACGGCAATAGTTCTATAATATTTGTAGAAATATTTTCAATACTAAATAATTCATTTAAAAGAAATTACATTTAATAAATGTTAATATTATCATAATATATCATTTTAGAAAATATATATAAAATGTAACCTAATATATTTAGGTTACGCTTTATTTTACAGTGCTGTAGTTACATTCTAATTACTCAAATAAGTACTTTAATTAACTACATGTACTTACTATGGAGTTACAGTTAGGGTTTGGTTTGGTTTGAGTTAGTTACTTGTAATTATGCATAATTTACTGTTATTACTATAGTAAGAGAATGTAGTAATGTGTAACTACGGCACTGTAAAATAAAGTGTTAGCCTACCTATATTTATAATTTATAAAACGGTTCCTGTCCTTGATTCTGATTGGTCAATAGCTGTGCAATAGCTACACAACACCCTTAGTAACCACTATTACCAACGTAAACTGTTTGTTCTCAATTTATATTGTTAATTGAAGCTTATTATGTAAAAGAGTATTGTGAGAAAGTATTACCTGCATTCAGATTTAACATTTTCCTTCAGGTCAGTCCTATGTTCATAATAAAAAATTATGTTTAAATGTCAGATGTTTTATCTTGTCCTTTTAACAGTTAAGGGGTTTTCCCGTGACTGACAGTGCTAGTCAAAGCATTTGTCAGTTGCGTCTTGTTCCGTGTTCACAACAATTCAGTCTTTTCCATGTAAAAGTCTTCACTACTGACTGACACACTCATAAAGACAGTCTTTGCCGCCATCTAATGGCGTAATAATGTAACTTCTGTTGCTGTTCACTGTCAGGGACTATTTTTTCCGGCGGAAGGAAGGCTTTTAGTGACAGTTTACTTCATGAAAGTTGCATTGATACATATTTTTTTGGCTTTAATATTTGTATTGTGTGGTAACTGTTTTATAAAAGCAATAAGGTACTCGAGGCTAGTGCTGTATCGTGAATAAGTCACGGCTGAAGGGCGTTGTTGGGCACGACGCGAAGCTTATTCACAATACAGCACAGCCTCCAGTACCTTATTGCTTACATATACACCTAATATTTGCAGAAAATGTAAAATTTAATTTTTAAATGTAATCATGCAGATACATTTTATAATATGAATATTTTCATAGTACGCAAATTTTTTTTAAAAATGTGTGTGTGTGTATATATATATATATATATATATATATATATATATATATATATATATATATGTGTAAAAGGGTGATCAGGAAAGGGGAATTGATCGTCCCTAAATTTCCTGATCGAAGCACCCTTAAAGCTTAAAAGACCCTTAAAATCAATAGATCATTACGTCACGTCTGTTTACATAAAGAAGGAGTCCCAGCTAATAGGCTATATCGCATGTGACGGATCATTTATAGCCTTTTCTCACAGCTGCTGGAATAATTATATCAATATACATCAATAATATTTTGATGGCGGATTGAATGGTATGACAAATTAACGTTAGAGATTAGACAGTACAGATATTGAAATCTACAGGTAATGCTAATACACACTAAATACACGTAGTCACGCAATGCTGATGTTGTTAACATTTACAATTTGAGAACAAAGTATAACAGTAATAATAATATGCAGTTTGATGTGATATGAGCTAAGCGATCGTTAGATGTAATCATCATTGGTAGGGAGATTTATTGTAATGCTTTTTTTTCTCAGTTGGTCAGAACAAACGTGGCAGATTTGTTACTTTTTCAGATGACATTTTCTGGTGAAAATTCTTATTTTGGTCATACTTCCAAGACTACAATCTGTGATTCCGAAGTACAGTATCCACACCGGTGCGTGACTGACAGCAAACATTAGATTCATTATTTGCACTGAGGAGCCGTGCCGATGCACAACCCAAATTACTGCAACTGCAGGTTTCAAACAGAGATGGCGACAAAGAGACAAAACTTACAGACTGCAGTTTTAATTTATAATATATATTTGCAGAAAAAGTTTTTTTTGTATGAGCACTTTTCACTATGGATATATACTGCTATATATATACTGCTAAGAGCATCATCTTGAGAGCAAGCATCATTCTTCAATTCAGGGTGGATTGATTTCATCCAAGATGTTTCACTAAGTGCTTTGGCTTCTCTCTGATATAGATTACATGCACAAAGAGCTGGTCATATTCTAGTGTGAGGCTCAGAAGAGACTCTAAGGCTAATATTAGTGCTTGAAACATCCTATAGGTATAGGGATGTATAGGGATGAGACTCTTGATAAACATAAAATAATTTATTATACAAATGAATTTTTAAAAAGATAAGAACATTTAAATTTCGAGCCTCTTGTGGTTGAAAATGAAATTATATATTGCAAATTCACTAGATGGCGCCATTGATGCATAAACTAGGCATAAAAAAGGAATCTGATTTTATAGTTTTTCACAATCGCTAGTACATTTTCCTCATTACTTAGGTCACTTTTTTCCCAGCTTGCCACAGTAGTTAATTCCATATTCAAAATGCACTGAAACTTTATTCATTTCAATGTTGCATTAGTATAGATAATGTAGCAAATTGCTGTCTTATTCATTTTTTTTTTTTTTTTTAATTATGTTAGGTTTTGAACTTAAGTTTAACAGTTTTGAAAAGAGTATGTAAGCATTTGCAGATTGTTCTGTAGAAACATAGAGTTTTGGTTGTGTTTGTGAGAAAAGCATTCATGTAATTTGAAAAATGTAGTAATTGAATGCATTTTGTGCCAAAGCAATGATAAATGATCCATAGTTTAGCTCACATAGACTGAAAATGTTAAAATGCAGTTTTCAGTGATGGGTAGGTTTATGAAAAGTCCCCATATAACATGAAAACCCAACGTGTGTGTTACAGTGTTGCCATGTTCGCCCTTTATGAACCTTTTTGAACCTTTTTAAACCTTTCCAATGTTTTACCAGTTTATATATATATATATATATATATATATATTTGTTATATTGTTTACAGTTAGTTTATAGTTTGACGCGTGATCTTTCCAACGTGATTACGTCATGTGTGCTGCATCGCAGAGCAGTGAAAGACGAGCATTTGTGGCTAAAAAGTATATAATTGTTTTGTTTTGTTGTTTTTTTAGAAAATGACAGATCGTTTAGCTAGATAAGACCCTTATTCCTCATCTGGGATCGTGTAGAACACTTTGAAGACATTTGGACCTTCAACCTGTTGGGAACTGTTGTAGTCCCCTATATGGAGAAAAATCCTGGAATGTTTTCATCAAAAACCTTAATTTCTTTTCGACTGAAGAAAGAAATACATAAACATCTTGGATGACATGGGGGTGAGTAAATTATCAGGAAATTTTAATTCTGAAGTGAACTAATCCTTTAATAAAGTAATCTGCTAATAGAACTGGAACAGCTAACTCAGAATCCCAAATGTTTAGCAACACATTTCACTTTGGAGATCTTAAATCAAGAATTAAGAAATGAAGTTTCTATAATAAAGCAGAGCCACAATTCCTGAAATCCCCATATTTAAAGGTTGCTTGTTTGGTTCTTGCGAGATCTGGCAACCCTGATGAGAGCGTGTATGATTGTGTGTGTGTGTGTGTGTGTGTGTGTGTGTGTGTGTGTGTGTGTTTGGGCAGGGCTGCAGTGAAGCGCAGCTGATGTGTGTGATTCTCTGACAGACGCGCTTGTATTTTGTATCTTGTGTTTCAGTGGAAATCGGTGAGATATTTTGAGCTTGTGATTTCATCCATACGTGTTCATGACGGAACCGCGTTTATATTTTATTCATTTGTGGAGACCGCAGAGATTCGCTCCGTGACTGACATTATGCGCTCGGTAACCGGGGGATGCTGATGCTGACATTCCCATCTTCCACCATCCTTCTGATTTAACCGGAATACTGCGCTCATTTGTTATCCATTCATCTCATACGGAGTCAATATGTCCATGAAATCAAAGACCGGCGAGGCGGTGAAGGTGGTGGTTCGGTGTCGCCCGATCAACCGTAAAGAAGAATCGACGGGTTATGAGAATATCGTGCAGATGGATGTGAAACTGGGCCAGGTGGCTCTGCGGAACCCCAAGGCGGGTCCGGGAGAGCTTCTCAAGACCTTCACGTTCGATGCGGTTTACGATGCGTGCTCGAAACAGAGCGACCTGTACGACGAGACGGTCCGGCCGCTCATCGACTCGGTTCTGCGCGGCTTTAACGGCACCATCTTCGCGTACGGACAGACGGGAACCGGGAAGACGTACACCATGCAAGGGCAGTGGCTGGACCCCGAGCGCCGCGGTATCATCCCGAATTCATTCGAGCACATATTCACGCACATCTCGCGCTCTCAGAACCAGCAGTACCTGGTCCGGGCCTCGTATTTGGAGATCTACCAGGAGGAGATCCGTGACCTGCTCACCAAAGACCACAGCAAGAAGCTGGAGCTTAAGGAGAGCGCCGACTCAGGGGTCTACATCAAAGATCTGTCCTCCTTCGTCACCAAGAACGTGAAGGAGATCGAGCACGTGATGAACGTGGGGAACCAGACCAGATCGGTGGGCTTCACCAACATGAACGAGCACAGCTCGCGGTCGCACGCCATCTTCATCATCACGGTGGAGTGCAGCCAGCTCGGGCCAGATGGACAGAACCACATCCGCGTGGGCAAACTCAACCTGGTGGACCTGGCGGGCAGCGAGCGACAGACCAAGACGGGCGTCCAGGGTGAACGTCTGAAGGAGGCCACCAAGATCAACCTGTCCCTCTCTGCTCTGGGAAACGTAATCTCTGCGCTGGTGGACGGGCGAAGTTCTCACGTGCCATACCGCGACTCCAAACTCACGCGGTTGCTGCAGGACTCGCTGGGAGGGAACGCGAAGACCATCATGGTGGCAACGCTGGGACCGGCCTCCTACAATTACGAGGAGACCCTGACCACCCTGCGTTACGCCAACCGTGCCAAGAACATCAAGAACAAACCACGTGTCAACGAAGACCCCAAAGACGCGCTCCTGAGGGAGTTCCAGGAGGAGATCGCCCGGCTGAAAGCACAGCTGGATAAACGCGGGATGCTCACCAAGAGGAAGAGGAGGAGCAGGAGACTGAGGAAGATTGGAGAAGGCGGCGAGGAAGAGGTCGAAGAGGACGATGATTTTGAAGATGATGACGGAGAGGAAAGTATGGAGAAGGAGGCGCAGGAGTACATGAAGGAGCAGCAGGAGAAGCTGGAGAGGGAGAAGGAGGCCATCAGAGATGACCATTCTTTGGTGGCGGAGGAGAAACAGAGACTCCTGGAGGAGAAAGAGAGGATGATGAGACATCTGAAGAAGGAGCAGGAGGCCACAGATCTCCTCACAGCCAAGTTTAAGGTCAGTGTGTTTGAAGATTGTGTGCTGTGATCAGCGCATGTGTTGTCTTTATAATCACTGATGTGTGTGTATGAGTTTAGATTGTATTTTACCAAGAAGTTCTTTATATATACTGTTGTGTGTAAAGATAGATGATATGAGTAATAGATATTACACTCGAACTAAGTAGAAATAATGTTTTAATCATTACAGTTTTTCTCAGTCGCTTTGGTGCATTTCTCACATCACTATTTACATTTGCACAACAGTTAGTTCAACCTCCACAACATTTAGTCATTTGTGCACATCATAGTAGCAGTTTCTCATTCCTTCGAACAAATTGCAAATGCTTTTGGACATGCATCAATTGCTTTCATACAACTCTCTGCTGTTTTATAACATTATCATTTGCTTATGTCATGTCAGTCAAAATTAACTATACTTGTGAATGCTGAATAGTCAATCCATATAAAACTAATAGTCCTCATTTCATTGCTTGAGTCATTACTTTTTTTCCTGAAAATGTCTCCTAAATTGAACAATTTCTCTCAAGTGAATCTCAACTTTCACTGATGAGAAGGGGTGTGTGAAGCATTAGTTGCAACCAATGATAAGCCACTTCTCTACAATCACTGTCAGAGGTGAATCCCATAAACCCCCACTTTACAAGCATATACAACCAAGCAGGACATAGTGTGTACCATTTCCACAATACTGTGACACAGAAATGGAAGGTCAGCCTCATGGAAGAGGGGTAAGGGTGCGGGGAGGAAGGGGAAGAAGAGGCCAAGTACATAGGCAGATCCCTGATGAAATCAGGGCTACATTTGTGGATCATGTTGTCAATCACGGCCTCACAATGGCTGAGGCTGGTCGAAGGATGCAGCCAAATGTTGGGAGAACCACTGTAAATTCAATTATTCAAACATTTCGTCAGGAGAACAGGTGTGTATAAATGGACAGTAATTCAGCACTAAACAATCTGCGCTGCACTACTGTCATCGTGTCATACATGAAGCTTGCAGTGGGACAAGAACTTGTCACTGTACATTTTACATTTAGACGTACAGCTTTACTGCATCACACATTTAGTGTATTGTAGTGTACATTAGTGTTACAGTAAAGATTTGCCATATGTACTGCAATATTGTTTACAGTTGTGCACAGCTCTACCCAAAGGGAGTTTATGTTTGTTGCAAATAAGGGTGTATTTTTTCTTTTGCACAATGCTGTGAACAAATTAGAATTGCAAAGAGCATATGCAGTAAAAATGTGAAACATACATATTCAGTGTCTTGTACTCAGTTACCTCACTAAATACAGTAATGTGTAATTTTACTGTATTTTTCAAATGGCTGTGCAAATAGTATATAGTGCTGTCTTGAGCATTTTCAGGTAGTGTCACCAAGATCTGACTTTTTTGCATTGGAAAACATTGACAGAGTAAACTGTCATAATGAAAACATGACAAAGCCATTTGACTATCTTGTTCATAAACAATGGTGTCAGGACTTTTCATCTTGATGAGACTGACACTTTCATTGACACGAATACTTGCTTTTGAGGAATAACCTATCCATTTTGAGCAAGTGACACGCTTTTGCAGGTTATCAACTAGGTTTTGCAGTTTGTACTAATTGTTTTGAGAACTGCATTAACTGTTGTGCAAATGTAAATAGTGATGTGAGAAATGCACCAAAGCGACTGAGAAAAACTGTAATCATTAAGAATGACAGACAGACAGACAGACAGACAGATAGATAGATAGATAGATAGATAGATAGATAGACAGATATATAGACAGACAGACAGACAGACAGACAGATAGATAGATAGATAGATAGATAGATAGATAGACAGACAGACAGACAGACAGACAGATAGATAGACAGATAGATAGACAGATAGACAGATAGATAGATAGACAGACAGATGGATAGACATATAGATAGATAGACAGACAGACAGACAGACAGATAGATAGATAGATAGATAGACAGACAGACAGACAGACAGACAGACAGACGGACAGATAGATAGACAGACGGACAGATAGATAGATAGACGGACAGATAGACAGACAGACAGATAGATAGATAGATAGATAGATAGACAGATGGATAGACAGACAGACAGACAGACAGATAGATAGATAGATAGACAGATGGATAGACAGACAGACAGACGGACAGATAGATAGACAGACAGACAGACAGATAGATAGATAGACGGACAGATAGACAGACAGATAGATAGATAGATAGATAGATAGACAGACAGACAGACAGACAGACAGATAGATAGATAGATAGATAGATAGATAGATAGATAGATAGACAGATGGATAGATGGACAGACAGACAGATAGATAGATAGACAGACAGATGGATAGACAGACAGACAGACATACGGACAGATAGACAGACAGACAGACAGACAGACAGACAGACAGATAGATAGATAGATAGATAGATAGATGGACAGACAGACAGACAGATAGATAGATAGATAGATAGATAGATAGATAGACAGATGGATAGATGGACAGACAGATAGACAGACAGATAGATAGATAGACAGATGGATAGACAGACAGACAGACGGACAGATAGACAGACAGACAGACAGACAGACAGACAGACAGACAGACAGATAGATAGATAGATAGATAGATAGATGGACAGACAGACAGACAGATAGATAGATAGATAGATAGATAGATAGATAGACAGATGGATAGATGGACAGACAGATAGACAGACAGATAGATAGATAGACAGATGGATAGACAGACAGACAGACGGACAGATAGATAGATAGACGGACAGATAGACAGACAGATAGATAGATAGATAGATAGATAGATAGATAGATAGATAGATAGACAGACAGACAGACAGATAGATAGACGGACAGACAGACGGACAGATAGATAGATAGACGGACAGATAGACAGACAGATAGATAGATAGATAGATAGATAGATAGATAGATAGATGGATAGATGGACAGACAGATAGACAGACAGATAGATAGATAGATAGACGGACAGACAGACAGACAGACAGACAGACAGATAGATAGATAGATAGATAGATAGATGAAAACTACATTGTGCTTTGGCTATTTCATCTTCCCTTGCAAAAAGTTAGAATCAGAGCACCAGACGTATCAGTCACAGTCGTGCTGGTTATCAATCAAACGACAGCACCGAATCAAAAAGAGGTCAACAAACACTCTGTGTGTTGGAGAGGAGAACAGAGAACACAATCCATGTGAGTTTCCATGTGCTTTGATCTGTGCTATCACATCAGAGCGTAACCATGACGACAGAGAGAATTCCTCCACTCCGCTCTCATGCGTGTTTCAACGCAAGTGTTTGTTGATCTTCTGAGGATGCTGAGCATGATTATTTTAGATCTTGGCTGAACACACACACATTTGTTTTTTATTCCCATTGATGTTGCTAGAAAAGTGCAGTTAATAACAGGTTAGAGGGCCTCAGCTGTGTGTGTCTGAGCCTGAGGTTGCAGATTCAATCACAGACGGCCAAACGGGTTCACAGCTGATGGTGGACGATGTCCTGCTGCGGTCAACCAATCATGTGTTCTCGCTCTTCTCGGTCATCATTAATCCAATCAAAAGACAGTAGCCAGGCAGAGTCTCTTTGGTGTAAAAGCATTGATTACAGTTAAAGGGTCATGAAAACCCCAGAACACATTTTTCGAGCTGTGAACAGATATGTATAGGCTGCACATCATTGAAAACACTAAAGGTACTCATTCATTTTATTTAAAGGTGCCCTAGATTCAAAAATTGAATTTACCTTGGCATAGTTGAATAACAAAAGTTCAGTACATGGAAATGACATACAGTGAGTCTCAAACTCCATTGTTTCCTCCTTCTTATGTAAATCTCATTTGTTTAAAAGACCTCCGAAAAACAGGCGAATCTCAACATAACACCGACTGTTACGTACCAGTCGGGATCATTAATATGTACGACCCCAATATTTGCATATGCCATCCCATGTTCAAGGCATTAGACAAGCCAGTATTAACGTCTGGATCTGTGCACAGCTGAATCATCAGACTAGGTAAGCAAGCAAGAACAATAGCGAAAAATGGCAGATGGAGCGATAATAACTGACATGATCCATGATTACATGATATTTTTAGTGATATTTGTAAATTGTCTTTCTAAATGTTTCGTTAGCATGTTGCTAATGTACTGTTAAATGTGTTTAAAGTTACCATCGTTTCTTACTGTATTCACGGAGACAAGAGCCGTCGCTATTTTCATTTTAAACACTTGCAGTCTGTATAATTCATAAACTTCATTCTTTATAAATCTCTCCAACAGTGTGTAATGTTAGCTTTAGCCATGGAGCATTATCAAACTCATTCAGAATCAAATGTAAACATCCAAATAAATACTATACTCACATGATCCGACGCATGCATGCAGTATGCATGACTAACATCTTGTAAAGATCCATTTGAGGGTTATATTAGCTGTGTGAACTTTGTTTATGCACTGTATTATCGTCGAGAGCTCGGGGGGGGCAGGGAGCGTGCAATTTAAAGGGGCTGCGCGCTGAATCGGTGCATAGTTAATGAAGCCCCAAAATAGGCAGTTAAAAAAAATAATTAAAAAATTCTATGGGGTATTTTGAGCTGAAACTTCACAGACACATTCAGGGGACACCTTAAACTTATATTACATCTTGTAAAAACTGATTCTAGGGCACCTTTAAAAGTTAAAATTAGTTATTTTTGCATTTTTCAGAGCGATTTATGTCTTCCGGTTTGAAAAGCAAAGTCGGAGCAACGTCACAAAATTTGACGTCATCGTGTACTACCGGCAAGATCCGGAGTGCTGGTTGGCTATAAGTATGGGCTGGTCGAACATGCTGACGTCAGCAGTTTCTACATTTATTAATGACATAAAGCTCATTCAATCCAATCACTGCACTGTAGTATGCATAAGATTATAATTGCAGTATTATGCATGAGGAAGTATCACTTCTCCCGCCTCGGTCTAGAGACATGGGTCTTATAGTTGTTTCCTCAGTGCTACAACAAAAATGCGTTTCCCTGTGACGCGACCAGAGCAGAAGTTTGTGTGCATGTGGATTGTATTGCTGTAATCTACCAGCACAAATGGAAAATATGTTTGCATGAGATCGCATTACAGCGGAGAATTCAAATGTCAAAAAAGTGCGGCTCATTCACCTCTGCCTGCTCAAGCTGCGTTCAAACACGCGAGCCGTGTGTATGTTTCCCTCAGCACAACAGCACATGAGTGTTGTTTTGTATTTTGCCTGTGATGCGGTCCGAGCTGGAGTTTGAATACGAACACATGAAAAATATGATTGTTATGATATACAGGCGGAGCGCGCATACGATCGGTTTCAGCGCGGAGCTTCGCGTTGTGTTTAACAACACTAGCATTCACACCAAACATGAACCAGCACGGTGTATACACACATATTTCATCAAGTCTTCTTCAAATGAATTATAAACTGGACACTGATACAGTGGTGTAGCCTATCCGAACGCGACGACACGATTATTCTAATAGACAAAAGACTGATTTTGAGACTGCAGTGCTCGTAAACGTAATCGAAGTAGCCTATTATTAGCCCTATTAAATATTCTTTCGCATTTCTCCCTTGTGCTTGGGAGTTTGTTGTCATTTTCTCCGTGCTCATATATTAATATTCATTATTGTGTATAATGAGTGTGATGTCTGTGCTTCATTGGTTGTTCTCTCCCCTTTCCCCCCCTCTACACGCCCACTTTTCCAGAGCTTTACACGCCCATTTTAACACTTTTGCGTTTGTGTGTGTGTGAGTGTGTGCACGTGTATGTGCGTGCGTATGTGTGTGTGTGTGTGTACACACGCATGTGTATGTGTGTGTGTGTGCGTTTATACAAGTGTGTGTGTGTGTGTGTATGCATATGTGTGTGTATTTGTGTGCACGCATGTATATGTGTGTTTGTGTGTGTGTGTATATGTGTGTGTTATGGGGACAAAATGACATTTTTTGGTCCCCATGACGAAAACAGCTTATAAATCATACTAAATTATGCTTTTCAAAAATGTAAAAATGCAGAAAGTTTTCTGTGAGGGTTGTGTTTAGGTTTATGGGATAGAATATACAGTTTGTACAGTATAAAAATCATTATGTCTATGGAAAGTCCTTTGGAAACATAAGAAAATCCAACATTCAACGTTCAGTTCAATAACTGTGCAAAGTTCATCCATAATGAAACGGGTTCAAGCTCTACAGAAGACACTGCTGTTTGTTGTCTGAAACAGTCATGTGATCTGATTAATCATGTGCTGACTGAATGCATGACATCACGTCTTCACGTGTTCTTCTGCATTATTGTGAGTGTATGTGTCAAAGGCAGGGTGCTAGAAAAATTAATACTGTTCAACTCTTCATTCTCATATCAGAGGTGTGTGCTGAAGTTGTGGCCAGATGCAAAATGTGATTTAAGATTGAAAGAGAGGTCAGTTATAAATAACCATCATTATTGGTGGGTCATTTCCTGACAGGTGATGACTCATCACGACCTCATCCTGTTCTCTGGGCTGGTAGCCAATCACATCACACAATCTCAAACAATAACAGCAACACAGGAAGCACATCGCTGCATGTCTGATCACAAACAGGACTGTGTTCATGCCATATTAGCTTACTGCTCACTGTATAGTGAGTGCAGTCATGACATATATTTGTAGGCCAACCCGAGAGTTCACATCACCCTGGTTCCCTCGACAAAAACCCAATTTGGCTTTTGGATTATAGCAGAAAGTAAGCTCTGCGACTAACAAAAGCCTAAATAAAATCACCTGAGGTAAAAAGCTAAACATAGGCTATAAACGGTCTACACCACGGTCACATGACTTCAACATTACCATCACTAAGCTTCAACAACAACAACTCTTTGTTTAAAAACTTTTTCACTGAATGTTCGAGTTGTAATAGTTGCAAGAGCACGATTATAAACACAATGACTCTGTGAATACAGATTTGTTACATGAGTTTTCCTGTTCGGCTGGTAATGTTTAATGTTCCTGACAACCTCTGTAGTCCCATTTAGACACTTGTTAGCAACCACCTTTTACAAGACAAGTAAAATCACATGTGGGGTATTACTGGTGTATTTTATGGTGTAGAATAAAACATGAAAATATCTTGACCTTATTTCAGGCATTTAAAGGAGACCTATAATTCCCCTTTCACAAGATGTAATATAAGTCTCTGGTGTCCCCAGAATGTGTCTGTGAAGTTTCAGCTCAAAATACCCCACAGATCAATTACAGTTTTTCTCAGTCGCTTTGGTGCATTTCTCACATCACTATTCACATTTGCACAACAGTTAATGCAGTTCTCAAAACAATTAGTACAAACTGCAAAACCTAGTTGATAACCTGCAAAAGCGTGTCACTTGCTCAAAATGGATAGGTCATTCCTCAAAAGCAAGTATTCGTGTCAATGAAAGTGTCAGTGTCATCAAGATGAAAAGTCCTGACACCATTGTTTATGAACAAGATAGTCAAATGGCTTTGTCATGTTTTCATTATGACAGTTTACTCTGTCAATGTTTTCCAATGCAAAAAAGTCAGATCTTGGTGACACTACCTGAAAATGCTCAAGACAGCACTATATACTATTTGCACAGCCATTTGAAAAATACAGTAAAGTTACACATTACTGTATTTAGTGAGGTAACTGAGTACAAGACACTGAATATGTATGTTTCACATTTTTACTGCATATGCTCTTTGCAATTCTAATTTGTTCACAGCATTGTGCAAAAGAAAAAATACACCCTTATTTCAACAAACATAAACTCCCTTTGGGTAGAGCTGTGCACAACTGTAAACAATATTGCAGTACATATGGCAAATCTTTACTGTAACACCACTGTACACTACAATACACTAAATGTGTGATGCAGTAAAGCTGTAAGTCTAAATGTAAAATGTACAGTGACAAGTTCTTGTCCCACTGCAAGCTTCATGTATGACACGATGACAGTAGTGCAGCGCAGATTGTTTAGTGCTGAATTACTGTCCATTTATACACACCTGTTCTCCCAACGAAATGTTTGAATAATTGAATTTACAGTGGTTCTCCCAACATTTGGCTGCACCCTTCGACCAGCCTCAGCCATTGTGAGGCCGTGATTGACAACATGATCCACAAATGTAGCCCTGATTTCATCAGGGATCTGCCTATTGGCCTGTTCTTCCTCTTCCCCTGTTTTGTCCCCTTCCCCTTCTTCCCCGCACCCTTACCCCTTTTCCATGAGGCTGACCTTTCACTTCTGTGTCACAGTATTGTAGAAATGGTACACACTATGTCCTGCTTGGTTCATATATGCTTGTAAAATGGGGGTTTATGGGATTCACCTCTGACAGTGATTGTAGAGAAGTGGCTTATCATTGGTTGCAACTAATGCTTCACACACCCCTTCTCATCAGTGAAAGTTGAGATTCACTTGAGAGAAATTGTTCAATTTAGGAGACATTTTCAGGAAAAAAAAAAGATTTAAAAAAAATATGTAAAATTTGCTTGACAGATTTTGACAACTAGTTCAACATTTTTGTATGTAATGACTCAAGCAATGAAATGAGGACTATTAGTTTTATATGGATTGACTATTCAGCATTCACAAGTATAGTTAATTTTGACTGACATGACATAAGCAAATGATAATGTTATAAAACAGCAGAGAGTTGTATGAAAGCGATTGATGCATGTCCAAAAGCATTTGCAATTTGTTCGAAGGAATGAGAAACTGCTACTATGATGTGCACAAATTACTAAATGTTGTGGAGGTTGAACTAACTGTTGTGCAAATGTAAATAGTGATGTGAGAAATGCACCAAAGCGACTGAGAAAAACTGCATTATAGCTTGTCAAATTTGCCCCTATTTGGGTGTGAGCAAAAACACACAGTTTGTGTGTGTGTCCCTTTAAATGCAAATGAGCTGCTGCTCCCGGCACCCTTTCTAGAAGAGGGCGGAGCTTTAACAGTTCGCGCTTCAGATACTCAACAACAACAAAACTGTAGAGTCTCACGCAGCCAAAATGAGGATTGTCAGTAACGGTGTTCAGCCTTACATTGTTCAAACCGGAGTCGACACTGATGGAGAGACTCAGGAAGAAGTTACAACTTTTAGAATGAAACTGGATGTTTCTGAATGGTTAGTGGATAAATTTATGTAGTTGCTGTGGAGTTGATTCAGCTCATCCACTAGCATGTGCCGTCATGTTAATCTTTTGTGCAAATCCAGTGTTGAATTGAACCTCGTTTGTGAAGCAGTCCGGAGTAAAATGACGGCATGACAACAACACTCTACTACAACAACTCTTCCTCTTCTCTAAAGCAGCCCAACATGGCCTCACCCCCTTTGTTGCGTGTTCTCGGGGGCGGGGTTTATGTAAATTTTAGGGTTAGTGATGTCACCAACCCGGGAAGAAGCTCGTTGTAGCCCCTACCAGCCGTTTGTTGTAGTCCTTAAACAGAGAATTCTGTAAAACAAAAGATCTCCCTTTGCATTGAACTGTAAGTTTCGTAACTTTTCAGATGTTGTTTATGAACGAACAGCAACATTACACACTAACTAAAGTTAAAAAATTGAAATCATAATCAAGGACCCCTTTAAACAAAAACACATACAAAAACCCACTGGCTTCAAGACGATGGAACCGAAAGTGCTAAAAAAATTTTGCCTACAAAAATATGTCATCCCTGCAGCACTATTTACTACCTACCATTTCTATATAAATATTTATTAAAAAACAAGTAAAAGTAGGGATTATTCCACTCTAAAAATTTTAAAGTTGCATTTGATTGATGTCCAGTTATCATCTTTGAAATATAAAAAGTTATTTCACATTTTTGTGTAAAAATTGTAATGTTTGGTAGGCCGATCCAATAATAAGCTAAGAATCACGTTACAATGGTGCCAAAACATGATGTAAATAGAAATCTTTGCTGCAAATAGAATTTAAATATAATGCTGTTATTGACATTTTTCACTATTAGATTTTTTTTCATTAACTGTGCAGTCATGCTAGCCTGGGTGCCAGCCCGAACCCTGCCCACAACATTTTTTGGACGGGAAGTTCGGTCTGGACTCGATCCATTGTGAAGTAATGCTGCGTTCACGTCACCTCGTATTTACCGGAATCTTGAAATGACAACACGTGACGTTATATTCGGAGCTGTTCACGTCCTTTTGGTCCTTGGACTGGGAATTATGCGTTTCCATGGCACCACTATCAACGCCTAAATGAATCTACAGTGGTCAGGTGGTACAAGCGCCCACGTGGTACATCTGGGAGCTTTCAGAAAACTCCCAGCTTACAAGCTGTAACTACGATCTCTACGAGGACGTGAATGCTTTTTACAAGCTAGAATCTCGTAACTACAGGAATTACAAGGCCGCGTGAACGCACCTATGCTCGGCTCCCAGAAGGCCGAGCCAATCAAATTGCCAGGGCGGGCTTTAATCGATGATGGACAGGCTATCTGCGGTTACGTAACCACCCACGTCATCAAAGAGCGCTTGGGGAGTTTGATTGACAAGCGATCTAACCAATCAGAACGCAGCATCTGCCATTTTGTCCGACAAAGCAGTCAGGAGTTAGAAGATTAAAGGTGCGTTCACGCGGCCTCGTAATTCCTGTAGTTACGAGATTCTAGCTTGTAAAATGCGTTCACGTCCTCGTAGAGATCGTAATTACAGCTTGTAAGCTGGGAGTTTTCTGAAAGCTCCCACATGTACCACGTGGCCGCTGTACCACCTGACCGCTGTAGATTCATTTAGGCGTTGATAGTGGTGCCATGGAAACGCTTAATTCCCAGTCAAAGGACGTGAACAGCTCCGAATATAACGTCACGTGTTGCCATTTCAAGATACCGGTAAATACGAGGTGACGTGAACGCAGCTTAACATCGGTGGAGTTAAACTTGAAAAATTGTGCATATTGACGTCTTTCCGCGTTTGAAACAACATGCATGCATTTCATGCATACAGAACATTTGCATACTATGGACAGTATACATGCTGCACACATAGTATGAGTACTGTATATGGTGCCATATTCCAAACATAGCTCATGACTCAGTTTTTGCCCCAGATTCATTCTGCTACTCGAGTCTTTAATTGAGAATCCCCAGCGGTCGTGTCCTTGTTTTACCTGTGGAATGGACTAAACCGCTTTACCCACACTTTTAGCCTTTAATGTCTGTTTACAAAGCTGTTTTCTAGTTTAATTATAGTGTCATTTAAAGAAGGGATGTGGGGGCGAGACAGACAGACAGGAAGAAACCTAATTATACTGTGTCCTCTGGGATTGATTGTTTGTGTGTGTGGCTGTATTTTGAGTAGCATAGTATAATACTACTGTACTCAAACTATTTATACAGTATATAGTACCAGCGTTTTTATTAACTCAAATAACAAAACACAAAACCAGAGCTGCACGTTTAGTTGTGAGATTCTGCTCTCGATTCACACACTCAAGATATTATTCCTAAATCGGCTATGTCTATTAAACCTTTAACAAGTCCGATCACTGTGAACATTTAAATCTGCCGCTGTGCCAGAGAGAGCAGTAGTTATCACAGTATAACAGAAGTACTGGGATAAAAGTTTATAGTTTGGATATAAACACTGATGTAGCGAACAAAAGAGAGTAAATCACCTTTTGAAAGCATCTAAAATTGTATCGATTACATTGTTACACCAGTAGGTGGCGACAAGTGACTGTTAAAAATGTATTTGTCATTGAATCATTCATTCAAGAGTTTGTATCAAAAAAGCTTATTCATCCAGTAATGAAACAAGTGAAGTCTTTATGAGTGAGTCATTGAATCAGTCATTCAACCCATTTAAAAAAAAATTAATTCAAATGAATTAAATATTTTTAAACAGACTGTAGCTATTAATGATTTGCCAGAACCTCTATTAAATCATTTATTTTTTAGTTGTCTGTTCAGAATCATGGGAAAATCGTGATCTCTATTTAAAAAAAAAAAAACATGATTCCTAATTTATCCAGTATCGTGCAGCTCTAACCAAAACTATTAAAAATATTTTTTGTCAATTGAAATAAACTTGAAACAAAATAGAATATAAATATTAAAAAATTAAAATAAAAAATGTTACTTTGGCAAGTTTACATTAAAATAACATTACTAAAATGGACATAAAAACAAATTAAAGTTTAAAATATATATTTTAAATATATTTTTTTAAGAAAAAACAAAAACAAACTTAAATTAAAATAAAAACTGAAAATATCATTCAAAGTATTACTATAAATACTAAATAACACAGATTTATACTGTATTTTTGTAAATATGGAATCTTCAGATGATCTACTAAAAATCTCCTTCTTGACTTATTTGATCAGACTGCCAAAAGTTAACATAAATTACACAAACAGCCATTTAACCATTATAACCGAACACAACTTGCTGAATTAAACATAGCTTGTTTCACAGCTTATCGTTATAAAATATATACTATGCAGTAGGCTAGTATTCAATTCCGAAGATAGCCTGTATGTGCTGACAGTAAACATCAGTCATTGGCCTTCAGTCATCAGTCATCCCTCCCAGGATGCTTTGCTGAAATATTGATGCGTCAGCGTCTATGTGCAGGCGGGCGGAGCTTCTATCTGAAGCTTCTGGCCAATGAATTCCTCTCCAGTGTGAATACATAATGACCCAGACTCATCCTGAGCTCTGTTGCCATGGTGACCGGAGTGTGGGGGGTCTGGATGGAAAGGTCTCCGTTAAACGAGAGCATCTTCACTGCTGAGACGAGTGTGTGTGTGTGTGTGTGTGATGACGGAGCGTCATGCTGACGGTTCCCCTGAGGCCAACGTCTATTTTAAACTGGCAGGAAAAGGCATCTCTCTGTTTCTCTCTTTCTCTTTACTGTATCTTATTTTCCGTCACTACTGTAATAGTATATTCCATATACAAGCAGTCTAAATATGTGTAAAGGGTTTTGCTCCATTTTATTTAAATTACTTTTTCATTTCATTTTGTGAATTACATTTATTATATAATACTTGTTTTGGCACTGAGTTAACTACTAAAATTGAAATAAAAATAAAGTTAAATAGAATTATTATTATTTTTTTTAAAAAAATCAAAACTAAAACAATGACAAAAGCACAAAGCAAAATGACTAAAATGAATGAAAACTAAAAATAAATTTAAAAAAGCTAATTCAAATTATTCAAAGGTTTGGGGTGTATAAAGGGTTTTGCACCATTTTCTTTACATTTCTTTCATTCTTTGTGAATTAAATTGATTAGATTTTAATTATTTTGGTACTAAAATTACTAAAACTGAAATAAATTAAAGTTAAATAGAAATTTAAAAACTAAATGACTAAAAATAAAATAAAAATGTAAAATATTTTAACAAAGCTAATTCAAAATATTAATTACTTCAGTTTCAGACATGAGTGTATAAAGGTTTTAGCACAATTTTATTTTAATTTCTTTCATTATTTTGTGAATAAAATTTATTATATTTTAATTGTTTGGTACTAACATTACTAAAACTGAAATAAACTAAAGTTAAATAAAAATATTTTTTTTTTAAAAATGACAAAACCAGAAAAAGTTATTATAAGAACTAAATATATATAAAAAAAATAATAATTCAAAATAATAAATTGGCTACTTCGGTTTGTGTAAAGGGTTTACCACAATTTATTTACATTTCTTACATTTTTTTTGTGAATTAAATTTTTATATATTTTAATTGCTTTGGTTTGTTTTGTATTTTAATTGTTTTTGTTCGTTGCATTGCGAAGAAAATTGTAGTAGGCCATGTAAGACCAGATAGTAGCACTGGACCAAATGTTAAACCTAATTAATATTCATGATCATGCTGATGAGGTTTAGAATTGCCTCCACCCCTTTGTATGGCTGTACATTAATGCAAGGAAGGTTTTGGTTTCATCCCTTGGGACAAAAAGCACTTTCTCTCCATCTTTCCATGTCTGCTATTTTTTCTCTCTGTTATTTGTCTATTCATCTTCCTCCTCGTCTCCTCCCATTCCATCCGTTCCAGTCCTGTGATCACAAAGACAGAGAGAGAAATGAATTGTATTATTTCGTGTGTGTGAATCAGAGAGACGTGTCCCGTGATGTCTGATGTGGTCTGACAGGGTGTTTTGGATGTTATGAGCGCTGGTCTGATGGGCCGTGCGGGTCAGCTGTAGTTCTGGGCTCAGTCTTTGTTCTTGTCGCTGTTGTGGCCTTTTGACAATAATCTTTGTGTGTCGCTAAAGCCGAGAGCTGCTGCTGTCCACAAAGAGAGCTCTGTGTGTCGGGTGGGGGAGGACATGGAGGTTATTTTCATCATGCATTCGAAAAGGTCGTTCACACTGACAGAGATTTGTGGCCGTTTTCAATGAGAGTTGGTGATTTGAGACAACTTGAGTGACAGTGATTGTTTGTGGTGCAACAAAATTGAACAGTTTTCTATTTGCGTGTCATTACACTGGGTAGCTCCGCCCACAGCGATTTCTCATTGGTTCAAAGTTCCTCTCAACTTAATTGAAAATATTTTATGTTAAAAGATTTTTTTATTCAAACAAATAATACTTGTAATTATTATGCAAGACAATAGAGACATTTATATTGTCATAAAGGATTTCTATTTCAAATAAATGCTGTTCTTTTGCTGTTCTTTGTAAAAATGTATCATAGTTTCCACAAACATAAGAAGCGCACAACTGTTTGATAATAATCAGAAATATATAAATATATGTTTCTTGAGCAGCAAATCAGCATATTAAAATGATTTCTGAAGGATCATGTGACACTGAAGACTGGAGTAATGATGCTGAAAATTCAGCTTTGATCACAGGAATAAATTACATTTTACTACATATTAACATAGAAAACAGCTGTTTTAAATTGTAATAATATTTCACTATTTTTACTGTATTTTTGATCAAATAAATGCAGCCTTGGTGAGCAGAAGAGACTAAAAACATTTAAAAATCGTATTTGAACAGTAGTGTTTATAAATAGAGATAAAATAAATCACTCTAAAAACTCAAAATGATTTCTTCAGGTTTGAGTATGTCTGTAGTAATTATAATAATGAGCTTTATTTAAAAGCAATTGAAGTCTATGTTCTAATTAGTGTGTGTGACCTTTACATGTGATCTGCTGCTGATGTTGATCATTTCTTCTGGTTGCTAGGCGATGGAGAGCAAGCTGCTGGTTGGTGGGAAGAACATTATTGATCACACTAATGAGCAACAGAAGATGATTGAACAGAAAAGACACGAGATTGCCGAGCAGGTAACAAACACACACTATTTTAATGTTTACATTTCTATTTGTTGCCACTAGTGGCAGAAAAACAACACACTTCACCTTTAGCATCTATATGGAATCTATATACGTGCTTGTTTACATCACATGACTCTGTGTGTTTACATCACGTAACTCTTTGTGTATATCTGTGTGTGTGTGTGTGTGATCAGACACGCAGAGAGAGAGAAATACAACAGCAGATGTTGGATCAGGACGAGGAAACATTAGAACTCAGAGAAACGTTCTCCTCACTGCAGCAGGAAGTGGAAGCAAAGACCAAGAAACTCAAAAAGGTGAGATACACACACACACACACACACACAAACACACAGCTGAACAGAGGTGAAGTGTGGTGTAGATTGTAGAAGCTCACATTCTGATGGCATCACATTCAGAGGTTGCTAATCAAGAGAACGTCCCTCTTTTGGGACCGGTGGTTCTCAATGTTAAACAATATATATTTTATTATAATATATATATTGTTTAATATTATATGAAGGTTCAGGGTCAGGTTTTTTTTAAAATAAATTAATACTTTATTCAGCAAGGATGCATTTAATTGATCAAAAGTGGCAGTAAAGACATTTATAATGATACAAAAGATTTCTAGTTCAAATAAATGCTGTTCTTTTAAACTTTCTATTCATCAAAGAATCCTGAAAAACTAAATGTATCAAGGTTTCCACAAAAAATATGAAGCAGCACAACTGTTTTCAACATTGATAATAGTAATAAATATATACAACCCGAATTCCGGAAAAGTTGGGATGTTTTTTAAATTTGAATAAAATGGAATGTTCCACAATATGGAACATAGATAACATAAATGTTTAAACTGAGAAATTTTACAGTTTTATGCACAAAATGAGCTAATTTCAAATTTGATGCCTGCTACAGGTCTCAAAAAAGTTGGGACGGGGGCAACAAATGGCTGAAAAAGCAAGAAATTTTGAAAAGATTCAGCTGGGAGAACATCTAGCAACTAATTAAGTTAATTGAAATCAGATCTGTAACATGATTAGCTATAAAAGGGATGTCTTAGAGAGACAGAGTCTCTCAGAAGTAAAGATGGGCAGAGCTGTGAAAGAGCATGTAAAAAGATTGTGGAATACTGTAAAAACCATGTTCCTCAACGTCAAATTGCAAAGGCTTTGCAAATCTCATCATCTACAGTGCATAACATCATCAAAAGATTCAGAGAAACTGGAAAATCTCTGTGCGTAAGTGACAAGGCTGAAGACCTTTATTGGATGCCTGTGGTCTTCAGGCCCTCAGGCGACACTGCATCACTCATCAGCATGATTGTGTCAATGACATTACTAAATGGGCCCAGGAATACTTCCAGAAACCACTATCCGTAAACACAATCCGCCGTGCCATCTGCAGATGCCAACTAAAGCTCTATCATGCAAAAAGGAAGTCATGTGTGAACATGGTCCAGAAGTGCCGTTGTGTCCTGTGGGCCAAGGCTCATTTAAAATGCACTGCTTCAAAGTGGAAAAGTGTTCTATGGCCAGACGAGTCCAAATTTGACATTCTTGTTGGAAATCATGGATGGTGTGTCCTCTGGGCTAAAGAAGAGTGAGACCTTCCAGCGTGTTATCAGCGTTCAATTCAAAAGCCAGCATCTCTGATGGTATGGGGGTGCATAAGTGCATATGGTATGGGCAGCTTGCATGTTTTGGAAGGCACTATGAATGCTGAAAGGTATATAAAGGTTTTAGAGCAACATTAAACGAAAAATATATCAAAGACAACCACAAACTCTTCAGCAGCTGGAAACCTATATCAGGCAAGAATGGGACCAAATTCCAACACCAAAACTTCAGAAACTCATAACCTCAATGCCCAGACGTCTTCAAACTGTTTTGAAAAGAAGAGGAAATGCAACACCATGGTAAACATGCCCCCGTCCCAACTATTTTGAGACCTGTAGCAGGCATCAAAATAGAAATGAGCTCATTTTGTGCATAAAATTGTAACATTTCTCAGTTTAAACATTTGTTATGTTATCTATGTTCCATTGTGAATAAAATATTGGCTCATGTGATTTGAAAGTCTTTTAGTTTTCATTTTATTCAAATTTAACGTCCAAACTTTTCCGGAATTCGGGTTGTAAATAAATGTTTGAGCAGTAAATCAGCATATTAGAATGATTTCTGAACGATCATGTGATAAATTTTTCCATTTTTACTGTATTTTTGATCAAATAAATGCAGTCTTGGTGAGCATACGAAACTAAAACATTCAAAAATCTTACGGACCCCAAACTTTGCCCATCCCAACATTAACAGTAACGCTAATTAACAAGCGTTACATCATGACTCATTTGAATGAGACTTTAGCAACCACTGAATTGAGTGACAGTGTATAAATATAACAGCACTGAGTTCCCTAACTCCTCTGTTCCTCTTGCTCCCCCTTAATTCTGGACCTTTGACATTTGACCCCTGGAACACCCCTGACCCCACTTCCCTGTGAAAATAAAACACCTTTTATCAGTACAAGAAGGTTAGTTTGTTTTACACTTGCTCGTTGCTGACTGTCAGAGGCTACGAGGCTAATGCTGAACGCTAGAAAGCGTTACGAAGCGCTTTCACAGCAACTAATTCAAGTCAACCTGCATTAATCTTCATGGCTACCGCTGGCATGCTAACCACCAAAACCCTCTTTCTGAATCTCTGATGAGATTCATTCTCAATAGTAGACAGGCAAAACAGGACTGAGCTCCACCGTTCCCATCTGCACGCCACTTCCTGTCAGAACTCATGACTTCCTGTTGGGTTCTGAGCAGTAATGGAATAACTGTTGTGATGTTCAGAACCTGATGCACCTGATGTAGTTCATGCACCTGACCTCACCTTTACAAGCTTCCTTCCTAAGCTTCACCTTTAACCCCTGCTGAGTGACACTGGGCGTCTCACACTAACACTGACTGGATCACTGACCACAGTTATAGCATGAGAGCTGCTGATGAGATTCAGTAGATGGATGCATGGATGATGAAGAAGATGATGATGAGGAAGGATGTATGGATGGATGATGATTATGATGATGATGAATGGATGATGATGTATGATGTTTAGGGCTGCATGATTAATCGAAATTAAATCGCACTAGGCTGCAATTTTTTATGCGCAGCTTGTCAGTGAAGCACGGCTAAATGCAGTAGTAAATGCTGCTCCATCTGAAAGGCAGAGGGCGCTCTTGTGCAGAAACTCCAAATATGCCCCGCAGAAGTACAATAACGCACATCATTCCAGGAAATAACTATGGGCATAATCGCTTTAGCTGAATAAATAAAAGATTAAAACGCCTTGATTGATTAAACATGACTAATAAACACACAACTATGACAATATATGGTTTATCTGAGTTCTTCAAGCCTTCTCGGATATTTTCATGATAATAAAGTATATTTATACTTCAGTGCTAATCGACTCAACTGACGTATGGAGTAAAAACGTTATTAAATGTTGTCTTTTGTTGGACAAGAGCCAAATGGTTTAAGCACGATTTCATGTTAATTGCGATTTATCGTGCAGGCCTAATGATGAGGAAGGACAGATGATGATGGATGTATGATGATGATGGACAGATGATGTCTATGATGAAGGATGTATGATGATGATGGATGATGAAGATGATGATGAAGGACAGATGATGATGGATGTATGATGATGAAGAAGAAGGATGGATGCTGATTATGATGATGAAGGAGGATGGATGATGTCTATGATGAAGGATGTATGATGATGATGGATGATGATGATGGATGATGAAGAAGATGATGAAGGGTGGATGATGATGATGATGATGAAGAAGAAGGATGGATGCTGATTATGATGAAGGATGCTGATTATGATGAAGGATGGATGATGATGAAGGAGGATGGATGATGTCTATGATGAAGGATGTATGATGATGATGGATGATGATGATGGATGATGAAGAAGATGATGAAGGGTGGATGATGATGATGATGAAGAAGAAGGATGGATGCTGATTATGATGATGAAGGATGGATGATGATGAAGGAGGATGGATGATGTACAGATGATGATGATGATGGATGATGAAGAAGGACATAAGTTGATGATGGATGATGATGAAGGATGGATGATGGACATGATTATGATGATGAAGGACAGATGATGATAGATGGATGATGATGATGAAGGATAGATGATGATGGACAGATAATGAAGGATGGATGATGACGATGATGAAGGACAGATGATGATAAAGGAGAATGGATGATGATGATGATGATGATGATGAAGGATGAATAATGATGAATGGATGAATGGATGGATGGTGAATGATGATGATGAAGGACCGAAAATGATGATGATGGATGGGTGGTGATAATGGTGAAGGATGGATGATGATGATGAAAGATGGATGAAAGAATGATGATGAAAGAAAGATAATGATGATGAAGGATGGATGATGGTTATGAAGGAGAGATAAGTATGATGATGAAGCATTGATGATGATGAAGGGCAGATGATGATGATAAAGGATGGATGAAAGGATGATGATGATAGAGGAGAGATGATGATGATAAAGGATGGATGAAAGAATGATGATGATGGGTGGATGGATGATTACATGGTCTCTCTCTCTCTGTGTGCAGCTGTATGCGAAGCTTCAGTCTCTGAAGGCTGATATCCAGGATGTGAATGATGAGCATGTGAGGAGCCGACAGGAGCTGGAACAAACACAGAATGAACTGACCAGAGAGCTCAAATTCAAGTGAGTCTGAGCTCCAAAACAACATCTAAAAGACACGTCTGTTTCATATAAAAAACAAAATCACTCACTTTACTTGTGCATCATTTTACTGTTGATGACATCTCCAAGGGGAGGCTTTGTCAAAGGATTCTAGGAACAACTCTGTCTCCAAAAAGCCATCATACAGCCATATCTAGTGCTTACAGCTCATGTGTCTGTGTCTCTGTAGATATCTGATCATAGAGAACTTTATACCTCCTGAAGAGAAGAATAAAATAATGAACAGACTTCAGTTCGACACTGAGGAAGACCAGTGGAAGTTTCAGCCTCTCGTCCCGGCAGAGAAGTGAGTGAACATCCCATCAGCACTCTGATTTACACAACACATCAAACTTTTTACTGTTTTCCAAGTCATAAAAAAGATGAAATAACAATAATGGAAATAAGGGGAGTATGTAGTGGTGAAAGAGTTAATTTTTAGTTTTGTAATAAAATGTATATGCAGGAACAAATTTTTATTTGTTTACAAAACACATTACATGGATATAAGCAAAAGCCTTAAGAGCCATTGTACTTCAAAAAAATACCATGGTATTATACCATAGTACTTGTTATACAAGTAAGTGACAGCATGATCTGACACAGGGTTATCATCATTAATTAAAAGTAAAACCATAAAAAAAATGTTCTTTACTTGAAATAAAATAAACATCATCTGAAATAAAATAAATAAACAAATACATAAAATAATTTTAAATAAAATCATTTCAAATAATAAAAAAAAAAAAAAAAATTATCAAATATTATTTCAGCTAATTCCAGGACAACATTTCCCATTTTTTAGTTTAGGTTCATGTACTAAAATAAACCAAATAAACTAAAATTAAAAAAAAAAACTATTTAGACATATAAAAAAAAAAAAGAAAAAAAAAAAGACAAAAACACAAAAAATTTACTCAAACTTGAACTAAAATTAAAATGAAAACAAATAAATAAAATCGAATTTAAAATATTATAAAGGTGGCGTAGAACGTCTTTTCAAAAGATGTAATATAAGTCTAAGGTGTCCCCTGAATGTGTCTGTGAAGTTTCAGCTCAAAATACCCCATAGATTTTTTTTAATTAATTTTTTTAACTGCCTATTTTGGGGCATCATTAACTATGCACCGATTCAGGCTGCGCGGCCCCTTTAAATCTTTTGCTCCTGAGTTTGAGGCCATATGCTCTGTGGCTAACGGCTAATGCTACACTGTTGGAGAGATTTATAAAGAATGAAGTTGTTTATGAATTATACAGACTGCAAGTGTTTAAAAATGAAAATAGCGATGGCTCTTGTCTCCGTGAATACAGTAATAAACGATATTAACTTTAACCACATTTAACAGTATATTAGCAACATGCTAACGAAACATTTAGAAAGACAATTTACAAATATCACTAAAAATATCATGATATCATGGATCATGTCAGTTATTATTGCTCCATCTGCCATTTTTCGCTGTTGTCCTTGCTTGCTTACCTAGTCTGATGATTCAGCTGTGCACTGATCCAGACGTTAATACTGGCTGCCCTTGTGTAATGCCTTGAACATGGGCTGGCATATGCAAATATTGGGGGCGTACATATTAATGATCCCAACTGTTACGTAACAGTCGGTGTTATGTTGAGATTTGCCTGTTCTTCGGAGGTCTTTTAAACAAATGAGATTTACATAAGAAGGAGGAAGCAATGGAGTTTGAACCCAATGTATGTTTTTTCCATGTACTGAACTCTTGTTATTTAACTATGCCAAGGTACATTCAATTTTTGATTCTAGGGCACCTTTAATAAATACTATAATAGCATAGCAGTGATGCTAAAATAACAATCTGACATGAGTGATTTACTGCTTCACTGAGCAGAACAGCTCACATACTGATAGTGAAGTTGATGTTCTTGTCTGTTTTCTGTTTCTGACACAGTAAATTCACTCAGATGAAGAGAAGACCCGTCTCCGCTGTGGGATACAAGCGACCAATCAGCCAGTACGCCAGGGTTGCCATAGCGATGGGAGCTCATTCCAGATACAGGGTACGTTTATGGAGAGAGAGATGGAAGAGTAGGAAGAAAAAGTGGAACGTGGCCAGATGATGTTAAAATGAAATGGTTGAAATGAGTTCATGTGCTGGAGCCACTGCAAAAAAAGTGTTTGAGGCATTTGAGGCAAGAAAATGATTTTTTTGCAGTGTGCAGTTTTACGTGATTGTCCCTTGTGTCCCTCCATAGGCGGAGAATATAATGGTTCTGGAACTGGACATGACTCCTCCAGTCGTGTTTCAGCTGGACCTCCCGAGGTCCGGATCAGATGTGGAACCATCTCGAGATGTTCTGCTGGACAACAGCAGTTACAGAGAGAAATCAGCGTCTGGACGGGTCAGAAAATCTCAGTCATGGTCAGTACAACTTCAAAGATAAAGATTCAACTGCTTGTTAACGCATTTAATCAGCCTATCACATGGCAGCAACTCAACGCATTTAGGCATATGCTGCATCCAAAATCGCATACTTTATTTATGTAGCGCAATAGTGTTAGTGCAGTCAAATCAATAATATTGGTTGATATTAAGTGTCCCCAACTAAGAAAGCCAAAACTCCATCAGGTGACAGAATGGAGTCCAGTCCTCCTCTGGCCGGCCAACAAACGAACACGGTGTGATTTTGACCCAGGTGAAAAAAAAGTACACTTCTATAATGTACTTAAAGTACTCTATTTTCGTGCACTAATTTTGTACTTAATATACTAAAAATTCTTCTTTAGTACTTAAGATAATCTTAAGAACATCTAAGTGTACTCAACTGTGCTATTTTGAGACAGCATGAAATATGAACTAAAATGTGCTTTTAATATACTATCTCTGCATTTAAAAAATATATTTAGTTACCACTTGTAGTACACAATGGGTTCAAATGCACTATAAGTGATATCTAAATACATTTTTTAAATACAGAGATAGTATATTAAAAGCACATTTTAGTTCATATTTCATGCTGTCTCAAAATAGCACAGTTGAGTACACTTAGATGTTCGGTAACACTTTATTTGAAGGGGTGTGCATAAGACTGACATGACACCTTCATAATCTTGACATGACATGTGTCATGAATATGAAGGAGGTTTTATGCATGTTTATGACAACTGTCATTAAATGTCATTCGCTCAATTATGTCATTTTTAATGCAAAGATGACATTATTTGAGATGTCTTTGTTACGACAACTTGACATAAACCAACACATCATAACCTGTCAGTGTCTTTGTCATGACAACTTGACATTAGCAAAACATCATAACCTGTCATAAACATGACATAGCAGATTAATTATCAAACTTAAAAAAACTACTTAGTTTTATGGGTTAACATTACATTACATTATTTTGGTAACATTTCAGTATAGGGAACACATATAAATGATTAACTATGACTTTTCCCTCAATTTACTAGAATAAGATCATGCCGAATAAGGCATTAATATGTCCTTTATAAGTACTAATAAATAGCCAATATTTTAGCCATATGAATGCTAATAGTAATAAGCAACTAGTTAAAAGACTCTAAAATAAAGTGTTACCATTATTTTATAACAGTGTCATCTTTTTTACGAAATTTGAAATTGTCTATTATCTGACCTTCTGCTGGAGGAAACTTAAAAAAAAAAAAACATGAAATGGAAAAATAGTCATGACGCTGTTATAAAATTATTTGTCAGAGTATTGTCACTTAATGACAAGTTCAATTTGTACCACTGTACTTGAGTTCAAGATACATATTCATGACACTATTATAATGGCCTCATGACAGCCAATGTCAAAACCAACGACATGACAGTTTAATGTAATGTTAACCCATAAAGCTAAATGATGTCAAGTTGTCATGACAAAGACACTGACAGGTTATAATGTATTGGTTTATGTCAAGTTGTCATAACTCGGACATCTCAAACAATGTCATCTTTGCATTAAAAATGACATAATTGAGCGAATGACACTTAATGACAGTTGTCATAAACATTCATAAAACCTCCTTCATATTCATGACATGTATCATGGATCTGTGCCGACGGCTGTCGTGTCGACGAGGTCTTCACAGGGGATTGTCTAGTTGACAGGATCTTTGCTGACTTTAAGGGATGTGTTGAGGTCGTGTCTAGGTGCAGGCCCACCATCTGATCTGGATACGGGCCGAATGCGGATGACTACGGTAACCTCGGGATAAACAGAGAGACTAATATTAGAGTAGATGCCGTTCCTCTTACGATGTAACAAGTACATGGGAAGTGTTCCCAGTTCCGGTTGACCTCATTTATGCAGCCTAATAACAATCCTTTAAAGTCCCCCTGTGGTGAAAATCAAAGTTTTTAATGTTGTTTATATGTCGATGTGGTGTTTTTAACATGCTTTAAGACAAACCATGTGCAAATTCATCATGCAAAAGTATTTTCTCCTTAAAACTGACGTGAACCAAAGAAGGATTGAAATCGCCCTTGTTCTCTACATCACAAGCATGTTGTAACCAATCACATCAACATGTGGGCAGGCTTTAGCATATCATTAACAAGCTGCAAAGCAGGGGAGTCTTGAGAGAAGGTTATCTCGGTATATTTTTCTGTTGATATGAAAAATCTGATACATTTAGCAATATAACATAATTCTTCCAATTATGTATATGATGAATGTTACGATGTTATGATGAACTTTCTCCACTAACGTTTTAAGTTGTTCAAAGTGATTCTAAGAGGAACATGGTTTGTGTAACATTAGCAACACATTATTAGCTGTTTGATAAAGTAGTCAAGCAAAAGGCTAATCATATTAATTACCGTTATGTGTCCGACGTTGTAGAGAGCAATTATAATTCTGATACATGGACTTGTGTAATTCTCTTCCACTCTGGTTCAAACATATATGGCTGAAATTAAACCAGTATTTACACTTGCCATTGTGCAGCGTTTACTACAGTAAAGTTGACCGTGAGGATTAAGTATTCTGAGCTCATGTGATTGAGTGGAGGCGGTGCTAATTTGCATATTCATAGTGCTGCATATACTAAATGAAGCGAGGGTGCAGAGTTAAATTCAAGCTATTATAAGGAAAGAAAAAATATTTTCACAGGAAAATGTTTAAATATGTCATTTTAGTGATCAAAGATGAGTTTTAAGGGATAAAATTATTGACTACAGGGGGACTTTAATGGATGTGAATTATAGAAATGTGATAATGTGTTATGTGTATGTCAAGTTAAAGAGATTTAAAGTGGAGTAAAAAGTGTTTTTGTCTAGATTTAAACTGACAGAGGGTGTCTGCTTCCCAAACTATGCTAGAAAGACCATTCCAGAGTTTAGGTGCTAAATAATTCTGACTGCAGTTGATTTTGAGATTCTGGGTATTATCAACTAGCCAGAATTTTGAGATCGCAATAGACGTGAAGGACTTTAATGTGTTAAGAGCTCGCTCAAGTACTGACTGAGGAGCTAAACCATTTAGAGCTTTGTAAGCAAGATTATAAATTGTATGCGATGTATAGTAGGTACTACATTTCAATTCATACTACTTCGCGACCGTATGTTCTATATAGTATAAATGTGTGTGTAGGGACGTACTACATTCGGCATGTTGTCATTATCATGTGACCTACTAAGGTCAGTTGCGTCACTTCACTGCCATTCGCAAATCCTCTCCCGTGGCCCCATTAGATGCACACTTCAGAATCCCACCGGAAGAAGTACTGTTATATGAATACTATGAATTCGGACATACTTCTTTTGTCACTGTTTTTCGCCTACTATACAGTATGAAAGTAGGCATACTTGGCCGCAGCGATGGTCAAGATGATCTACTGAAGTTCAAACTGAGCATCAGAATGGGGAAGAAAGGTGATTTAAGTGACTTTGAACATGTTTATATATATATATATATATATATAATATATATATATATATATATATATACACACATACATATATACTGTTTATATATTTTTTAATAATTAAATATATTTTTATAATTCATTTTTTTAAGGATTTATGTGTGATAAAATTAAATTAGGTTTATAGTGTGATATGGTCTATAGGGTAATTTATAATCTCTATAACATAGTGCTCATGTGTTCATAATTGAATCTCAGTGCAGATTTCTCAAGTATTTAAGGGCTATTTTTAGAATGTATTTCTCATACCATTTCTGCACATTTTTGTATGCATAAAATACTAAGATGCTTGACTTGACTTCCCATTTTGACGGAAGAGGATTAGGGCCAAGCAATAATAAAAAAAATAAAACCATCTCGAGATTAAAGTTGTTAAATTTCGAGAAAAAAGTCGAGATAAAATGTTGAGAATAAACTCGTTAAATTACGAGAAAAAACTCGTTAAATTACGAGAAAAAAGTCGTTAATTTACGAGAACAAATTTGTTAAATTATGAGAAAAATGTCGTTAAATTTCGAGAAAAAAGTCGAGATAAAATGTTGAGAATAAACTCATTAAATTATGAGAAAAAAGTCGTTAAATTACGAATTTGCTCTCATAATTTAATTACTTTTTTCTCGTAATTTAATGAGTTTATTCTCATAATTTAATGACTTTATTCTCAACCTTTTATCTCGACTTTCTCGAAATTTAACGACATTTTTCTCATAATTTAACGAATTTGTTCTCGTAATTTAACGACTTTTTTCTCGTAATTTAATGAGTTTATTCTCAACATTTTATCTCGACTTTTTTCTCAAAATTTAACGAGTTTTTTCTCGTAATTTAACGAGTTTATTCTCAACATTTTATCTCGACTTTTTTCTCGAAATTTAACGACATTTTTCTCATAATTTAACGAATTTGTTCTCGTAATTTAATGACTTTTTTCTCGTAATTTAATGACTTTTTTCTCAACATTTTATCTCGACTTTTTTCTCGAAATTTAACGAGTTTTTTCTCGTAATTTAACGAGTTTATTCTCAACATTTTATCTCGACTTTTTTCTCGAAATTTAACGAGTTTAATCTCGAGATGGTTTTATTTTTTTTATTATTGCTTGGCCCAAATCCTCTTCTGTACATTTTCTATTTCTTTTCTATTTCTCTTCTATTTTTATTTTTTTTGTTGGACCACCAAAAGTAAAGGTCATTTGACCCAAAATTGTATTAAAAATAAAATGAAATCTCTTTGATGCTCCACTAGCTACATTAAATATGCACTTAATGGAACTACAGCGTTGCAGAATGTTTGTTCCGTACTGCAAACTATTTTACATACTATTTTTAAAGCACATTTTGGAAATTATAGTAGGTCATCTGGGTATTTGTGCATTCATTTGTATACTATATGCACTCTGTACTACAAAAGTAGTACAAGTGTTCTGTTGACCTCAAAATAATGACATCATATGTGTTCACAGGTGCCAGTCTCCGCAAGTCATTTCCTCCTCAAGCTCCGCCCTCTCTCTGGCATCCTCAGGGTCCCACAGCTTGCCACACCCACAAAACATCACCATGGCAACAGCCCAGGAATGAGACTTGGAATTACCATATTACCGCCCCCTGTAAGGCATAAACAAGTCAATCAATCCAACATAGACAGAGGAAGACGGGGCGAGACGAACCGTCCGTCACCATTAACAAAGACTGGAGCGATCAAACCTTCAACCAGATGGAAACCTGCTCACGATCTGATCTGCAGTTTGAAATAACAGTGAACGTGGGACTAGACCCATTCCAGCCCATCAGGATCAATAAAACGATCAATATTAGTAAAATTATTCGCCCTTTCCTTCTCTCTTGCTCTCTGCTCCTCAGGACAGTGAAGACACTTTGATTACTACCATCAACAGCACTGAATAGTGTTGCCTCACCCGACACCTGAGGCTAGTTAAGCTAGTTATGCTCATTCATTTTGCTGCTTCCAAAACCGTCGGTCAACCTCAGCGTTTACGTACTGACCTGCACGGGTCCGATCCAGGAGTAGAGCCACACACACCTCGAATGATGGAAGCTAAAACGGACGAGGCTTTGCTCACCCTGAGCTTTCACTTCCTGCTGTAAAGAAAAGAGCTGAGCAAGAGGAACGTCTCTCTTTCTATCTGCATGTCTTACTGTATGTGTGTGTCTTTGTGATTCTGATCAGGGTTCTGGACGGGAGGCGGCGGATTGGCTGGAGGAAGGATCTACAGGGTTCCCACGAGCTCATGGAAAACCTGGAAATGTCAGGGAATTTGATTGGTTTTCCAGGCCTGGAAAAGTCATGGAAATGAATAAAATGTTACAAGTTAAGGAGATTTAATTTATGCATTTTTTAATATAAACATAATATTATATGAATAAATATATATAAACATAAACATGAAACAGAATTGTAAAAAAAAAAAAAAAAAAAAAAAAGTATGGTAAAAAAAATACTGTTTTCAAACAGGTATCATAATATATAATGTGTGTGTGTGTGTGTGTGTGTGTGCATATACAATCACCGGCCACTTTATCTGGTACACTTTCTAGTACCAGGTTGGACCTCCTTTTGCCTTCAGACCTGCCTTAATTCTTCGTGGCATAGATTCAACAAGGTGCTGGAAACATTCCTCAGAGATTTTGGTCCATATTGACATGATATCATCACACAGTTGCTGCACATCCATGATGCAAATCTCCCATTCCTCCACATTCCAATAGTTCCTCTATTGGATTGAGATCTGGTGACTGTGGAGGCCATTTGAGTTTAGTGAACTCACTGTCATGTTCAAGAAACCAGGTTGAGATGATTTGAGCTTCGTGACATGGCGTGTTATCCTGCTGGAAGAAGCCATCAGAAGATGAGAACACTGTGGTCATAAAGGGATGGACATGGACAGCAATAATACTCAGGTAGGCTGTGGCGTTTAAACAATGCTCAATTGGTACTAAGAGGCCCAAAGTGTGCCAAGAAAATATCCATTACACCATCAGCAGCCTGAACCGTTGATATAAGACAGGATGGATCCATGTTTTCATGTTGTTTAAACCAAATTCTGACCTGACCATCTGAATGTCGCAGCAGAAATCGAGACTCGTCAGACCAGGCAATGTTTTTCCAATCTTTTTTGATCATTCTCCTCTGACCTCTGACATCAACAAGGCATTTTCACCCACAGAACTGTCGCTCACTGGATAAAATTTTCTCTTCTTCTGACCATTCTCTGTAAACTCTAGAGATGGTTGTTTGTGAAAGTCCTAGTAGATCAGCAGTTTCTGAAATACTCAGACCAACTCGTCTGGCACCAACAACCATGCCACGTTCAAAGTCACTTAAATCACTTTTCTTCCTCATTCTGATGCTCAGTTTGAACTTCAGCAGATCATCTTGACCATGTCTACATGCCTAAATGCATTGATTGGCTGATTAGATGTTTGCGTTGATAATGAGCAATTGATGTGTACCTAATAAAGTGGCTGGTGAGTATGTGTGCATGTGTGTGTGTAAAAATCCGTATTCCCATCTTTATTATAATAAAAATGATGGAAATTCAATGGTTTAAAGTTGTGGGAACCCTGGCTCTAGAACGAGCTCTAGAGAGAGCTGAGCATGTACTATATGAGCTGGCCTTTGCTTAGACCTTTAAACCACTGCACTAACTTAAAGCAATGAGACGCCATAGACCTACAAAACAAAAACATTCATACACACACACACACACACACACATGCACGCCTTGCTTACTTGATTTACTTGACTCAAAGCAGCAGCCATGTTCTCCAGCCGGATGCCCCTCTCCTGTAATTATGAACATATGTGGAGTTTCGTTATGTACAGGAGATCTGCGTGTTTATGTGTGTCAGAGGATGATCTGTGTGTTATCGGCTCATGGAGCTGCTCTCACTGGATGGAATAAAAAAAAAGTTCTCTGGCAAAAGATGATTGTGTTTGTGAAAATTTCTCTTATCTTAACTATGCTGGTGAACCTGCATAAAAACATGCATCAATGCATCTGATTTAGTCTTAAAGGTTTAGTTCACCCAAAAACGAACATTCCGTCATCATTTGTTTGTGTCGTTCCATAGCCTATGACTTCTTTTCTTCTGTGGAACACAAACAGAGATGTGTAATGTGATGCTCACGCTGCTATTTTTCTTAAAAGTGGATGTTTATTAAATCTGTAAAGCTCAACAAATGACAAAAAGCGTCAATAATACATCTTATGAGCTAGATTATAATGATAGCTCTCTGCTCTCAAATCTTAGGCTTACTCTTTTACGCTATTTTTTATATATAGCGTGTCAAGAAGATGCATGTTCGCAGATTGCACCAATATGTTTCAGTAAACAATAAATTACATTTCTTTTGTCACACTTAAGCCCTTGGTATACTTCATTTTTTACGTGTATGCTAGTGTATTCGCACAGCCTTGGAAAGAAGACTATACTTCATTTGACTAGTAACAGCCGTTCGACACATGCGCAGTTTTGAGCAATCTCTCACCATGAGTAACAAACCATGTAAATGTGTATTCTTTCATGCTAGAGTTGTACAAATATACGGAAGAGGATTAGGGCCAAGCAATAATAAAAAAATAAAACCATCTCGAGATTAAAGTTGTTAAATTTCGAGAAAAAGTCTAGATAAAATGTTGAGAGTAAACTCGTTAAATTACGAGAAAAAACTCGTTAAATTTCAAGAAAAAAGTCTAGATAAAATGTTGAGAATAAACTCGTTAAAATACGAGAAAAAACTCGTTAAATTTCGAGAAAAAAGTCGAGATAAAATGTTGAGAATAAAGTCATTAAATTACGAGAAAAAAGTAGTTAAATTACGAGAACAAATTCGTTAAATTATGAGAAAAATGTCGTTAAATTTCAAGAAAAAGTCTAGATAAAATGTTGAGAATAAACTCGTTAAAATACGAGAAAAAACTCGTTAAATTTCGAGAAAAAAGTCTAGATAAAATGTTGAGAATAAAGTCATTAAATTACGAGAAAAAAGTAGTTAAATTACGAGAACAAATTCGTTAAATTATGAGAAAAATGTCGTTAAATTTCGAGAAAAAGTCTAGATAAAATGTTGAGAATAAACTCGTTAAATTACGAGAAAAAACTTGTTAAATTTCGAGAAAAAAGTCGAGATAAAATGTTGAGAATAAACTCGTTAAATTACGAGAAAAAACTTGTTAAATTTCGAGAAAAAAGTCTAGATAAAATGTTGAGAATAAAGTCATTAAATTACGAGAAAAAAGTAGTTAAATTACGAATTTGTTCTCATAATTTGACGACTTTTTTCTCGTAATTTAATGACTTTATTCTCATAATTTAATGAGTTTATTCTCAACATTTTATCTCGACTTTTTTCTCGAAATTTTATGAAATTTTTCATCAGATGGTTTTATTTTTTTATTATTGCTTGGCCCTAATCCTCTTCCGTACAAATGAGGGTACTTTCTAACATCTTTACACAATCTCTTGTCTATATAGGCCTCCACTGTCACTGTAGCTTGCATGCGTTCCCTTCTGTTCTGTTTATGCAGTTTTTCTTTGACTACCTTTTGAATCGACGCCCCCAGGGCATGATTGCCATCTTGTGGATAAACTAATTACTGCAAAAAAAAAAAAAAAGCGCATGTGCAACCTACGCACGGTTACAAAAAATCCGGTGGCAAGCGACTCTTCTGATGGCGAAATTCACGTCAAGCGCATTGTACGCTGACCCTCGCGTACACGTTAAAAGTGAAGTATACTTTGGGCTTTAGCTATACTTAGAAGACTTTGAATATAACACACAAATTGTATGTATTGTACTACTTTCAAGGGGCTTTTGTCAATTTCTTGTCAAAGATAAACTCCATAACATTTTCTTTTGTGTTTCACAGAAGACAGAAAGTTCATATTTGGATCATGAGGGTGAGTAAATGATAACAGAATGTGCGATTGTGCATTTTGGGTTCAACTATATGGTGCAATAGCTTAATAAACATTAAATAATGGAAATCTAAAAAGTGCATAAAGGTTTGTTTTCGGGTTAGTTTTAGGGTTTGAGGATATATGAAATGAAATTATAGTCAGCATAAAAACAATAGAAGTCAATGGAAAGTGTCATGATGATAGAAAAACAAATGTGTGTGTGCTTGAATTTACAAGTTTGTGGTCTGTAAGAGTTTTAATGTTTTTTACAGAAGTCTCTCATGCTCACCAAAGCTTTGTTCAAAAATACAGTAAAAACAGTAATATTGTGAAATATTATTACAATTTAAAATAACCGTTTTCTATTTGAATATATTTTAAAATGTATTTTATTCCTGTGATCAAAGCTGAATTTTCTGCATCACTACTCCAGTGTCACATGATCCTTCAGAAATCATTCTAATATGCTGATTTGCTGCTCAAGAAACATTTCTGATTAAAGGTGCAATATGTAATATTTTCTGTCCGCTAGAGGTCGCTAGAGGTCTATTCAAAACAAAGGCATAGCTTGATGTCAGCAAGTTTGAGCGCGGAATCTTGGGACATGTGGTCTTCACCTCAACAGCTGGTGGAAAAGAATAGAGATAGGACTCGGGAAGAAATCATGTTCAGGGATGCGATCATTAACCTTACTGTAGTATGAAGCAGAGCAGGAGCGAGTGTTGTAGGAGCTGAATGAGCCCGCTGGAGCGATTGCGCAACACACACCTCACAAGCAGCGGGACTTTTATTATGCCACATTATATATTGTGATACCTGTTTGAAAACAGTATTTTTTTTACCATACTTTTTTTTTTTTTTTACAATTCTGTTATTTCTTCAAAATAAAACCAGAAACCGAGGGTAACGCGGGTATGACGCAATTGACAGGCGACTCCTCACACATTCCGGAGCCTTGGATAAAATTGCAATTTTCTCACAATTTACAAATAGTTGCAAACATTTTGGATATTGTAAGTACTCAAGTGAACAAAATATATAACACTGGCCTAGTAGTTTTTGGATATTTTACTGCAAAAGTCTTACATATTGCACCTTTAATATCAATGTTGAAAACAGTTGTGCAGCTTCATATTTTTGTGGAAGTTTTTTTCAGGACTCTGACTAATAGAAAGTTAAACAGCCTCTAAGCCTATTAAATCTTCTGTAAGAGAGCTTAAATGTCTTTATACTGTCACTTCAAAAACATGTTTTATTTATTTATTTATTTATTTATTTGGAAAGATCCCAAACTTTAGTGTTTTGGCTCGAGCGTTTTCATTTTTGAGATGGAGTCATTGAGGGCAGGGTAAGACAATCTCTCTCTCTCTCTCTCTCTCTCTCTCTCTCTCTCAGTCTGGATGGAGGTTTACAGTAGAGCTGCTGATGCAGTTTATCTCGATCTTCTCTGAATAATTAACGCGCGTGCCAACGCGGCGCCTTCCGTTACGGTTAATCGGGGGATGCTGGAGGTCGCGTGTGGTGAGCTGGTGTCGTGTTCTGTTTAACCTACATGCGGGTCATTTCCCTTTCATCAGTGTCACTTCACCGACTAAAGGACTGCTTACTAAACACTTGTGCAGGTCAGTTTCATGATTGACGGGCCTCTTTGGGTTCTCTGATGATGGACACCTGGGCTGGACTGAACGAAAAAGGTCAATTTCACATTTCAAGCTCTGTTCATATGAGTGATATTGTGGTTATCATGTAGGCTACCATCATAAAATAAAGTAATAAAAATAAAACTTACAGGGAGAGAGATAATAAATCCAAGAGGACTGAGTAATGAAGTCCTTACTATGGGCCAGAGCTCCATCACTGTTTCCATGACAACCTCTTTTTTGGTCATTGCATCAATCCCCCCCCCCCCCCATCTCTCTCTCTCACACACATACACACACATAAATATAGGCTATTTATGATTGAAATACAACCTTGCCGTTTTATTGGCATTTATTCATACTATTAATAGTAACGGGCTAATAAACAGAGTGGTGTTTTTTTTTTTTTTTTTAAAGAAGCAGACATTGATTTGACGCTTAGGCCTATTTATGATTCTGCATTTTCCAGTTTACTGAAAATCACCGCGCTGTCAGCGCCCTCTGCTGGATAAAACACACTGACTCATGTTCCTGAAGAGAATGTCACCTGTTTTTGGTTTTGTTTTGGTTAACAGGGAAATATCAATATATTGTGGATAAAATGTCTCGCCTCTAAACTCAACAATACAACAATAACAACAAAGAAACAAGCTGACTGACCCATTTATGAAGTGCTGGTACCGCTTCTGACCGCTAGATGGCAGCGCATAAACTGACCTTCAGCGAACACTGCTTTATTAATTTTACTGTTTATTACTTTTGTTTATCTCTTTTGTTGGAACTTAAACATTTTAAACAAGCCTCCGTTTGTTTACTGGTCTTAGTTGGTTTAAGCTGGCCTTCCAACATGGCCTATCATACATCTATACGTAGATGGCACATTTGACCGCTCCAAACACGTCGGCGCGCCCGCCATCTTGGAACGGTCAACGAACCATTGATACCACACCATTGCGCAGCTTCTGGTTGTAAAACTGCCGAGATTTAAATTCCCGAAGACATTTGGATAATCTTTCACAGGTGAGAATGTGTTGGTTTGTGTTTTTATATGTAGACTATTAACTCAATATTACAGATTTTTAAACTATAGTAACTTTTTAATGTCTTGTTAGACACATTCGTCCTGTTGTAATGTAGTTTTGCATAATCATCTGCTTAAGTCTATTGCATATATATATATATATATATATATATATATATATATATATATATATATATATATATATATATATATATATATATATTCATTCTATTCATACACGCCATCTAACTACGTTTGCAGAGGCTCAGAACTTAATCTCGAGTGTTCACGGACCTGCTTTGACCGCTCCAATATGGCGGACGGCTTAGGTATAGCGGCCCATTGAAACAGACGGTTATGAGGAATCTATGTATATATATCTATGCTAAAAAACCTTCTAAAACCAGCCAACAGACCAGCTAATTCCAGCTAACTATCTTAGGCTCTTTCTTTCTCTTTTCCACTTTTATTTTATGTCACAGGCAAGAATAATTTTGTTAAGTTTTGACAAAAATATGAAACTAATTAGACAGTAAATTAGACTAGTAAAGTAAAGAACTGGTTATCAAGTAAATTGAGATCTTTTGCAGTGGATACTACTTTTCCAATGCCACATGGCAGGGATCATGTCTGTCTTTTTTTAGAAATCAAATAAAGGCCAACTGAATATATTTCAGACTATTTAGGGCCACAATCAGTACAATCTAATTTACTGATAATCCTTCATTATAATCATGTAAACCACAATCAGGAAAAACACTTGGCTTGTTTATTTGTTTGCAGTAGTAGGCTACTAGTGCTGTATTTGTACAGAAGCACTTCTTCAACAACCAGACAACATGCTTGCCAGCTAGTTTCATTTGTGAAGCAGAATTTCTTAAATGTAAAAGTTTTTATTGTGCCAAACCCTTGGAAACCACCTGTTTATGGACAGCGCCACAGTTAATGTTCAACTCGTCTGTGTGGTGCGAGAGACTGAAGGGAAACCGTGTTTATCTCCATCCACATGATCACATTCTACACGGGTTTAACACGGGTTCCTGCCCTTCTAGGATGTCACGGACACACAGAAATAAACTCGCTGCTCATCAGTAATTCATCTGGGGATGTTACACAACCTACAAACATGAAAATATCTTTTAAATAACGACGACTCTCTGGAGAAAGTGTGCTGAGGTTCTGTTGTGATTCAGATAAATAATAAGTCTTTTGTAGAAATCTTGTTTGCCCTGTGGGACGGATGTAGATGTAGATGTGCTGATGCATTTTCTGTTCAAAATACAGATGTTGCAGCTAATTTACTGAGACAATGATTCACCATAGAGAGAGAGCGAGACGGGAAGAGACAGCGAGACACAACAGCAGGAAGACACACACACACAAAAGAGGACTGTGATTGTGATATCATGTAACACAGAAGAATGTTCCTCATGGCACTACAAGCTTTTTCACAGGTCAGGTTTCAGTCACTGATGTACATTAGGGGTGTGGCCAATCCTTAAGCATGTTGCTAATGCTGGTGGGTGTGGCTAATTATAAGGGGTGTGGCTAATTGAGAGAACACTGACTGCCCACTTTGTGAGCTGTTTTTTTCCCTATTCATCATTCATTTTCTTCATTGGCATTGCAAAAAAAAAAAAAAAAAGTTATATACCTTAAACTGCGAACCAGCTCTCAGGTGAATAATAACATTACTTAAAAAAAAAAAAAAAAACTATACAAGACTGTACAGTACTTGACCTGATTTGTGTTGAAAAAACCTACTCATGTTATAACAATAATGATAATTTGGCCAATAAACCAGACCTGGTACTGGTCACTTTATATATTGGGTATAAACAAACAAACAAATAAATAATTAAATTAGTGCTGTCAAATCGATTAATCGCGATTAATTGCATGTAACATAAATGTTTGCATAATATATGTGTGTGTGTATATATATATTATATATATGTCTCTGTGTGCATACACATATATATAATAAATATTATATATATATATATATACACACACATATATTACGTAAACACAAACGTTTATGTTACATGCGATTAATCGCGATTAATCGATTTGACAGCACTAAATACTTTTTGTTTAATTTTGTTTCAACAGCAACATCAGTAAGTAACATGAGTAACTCACCATTATTTTAAATATGTGTTGTGTTGCTATTTGTAGACTCTAGAGGGCAAAGATCACAAAGGTTTGATTTTATACTGAAGCTGTTTCATTGTGTCTTGTGTAAAAATGGTTTGTAAAAACACACAAAAATGAAACAGAACATCTTTTGAACTCAAGCGGTACTGATGTTTACCCAGTAATAATAATGATTGTTTCAGCTCATTGAGTTCAGATAAAAGTTTGGTAAACATGCACATCTCTGTCATCTCAGTCATTAGTCCGACCCTTGAATCTAAACATATCTCACGGGTGGGTGAGCTCTGACATCATGCATTACAAACGCAGATGAAGAGCTCACCCAAAAATACACTCCTGTTGGTCCAACACTTCTTTCTGCAGTGAAACACAAAAGGAGATGATATAGGCAACGTGTCGTTACTCAGCATGCATGATTTACACTAAAAAACACTATAAAAACAATGACTTGTTTACATTATTCCAAGGCATACGATAGCATAATATTAATTCAAGAATAATTCTTCTGCTCTGCCATAGCTTTCAATAGTCATTCATACTTGTGTTCAATTAAAAACAGTACTTTTGTTTTACTATTGTGCAGAATTCGTCAGTTAAATATCTGCATTTGTGTTTCACGGAAGAATGCAAATAAAGCAGAAATAATAATGGAATGACATGAAGGAGCATTTTTTAATATAAGCATGATGGCACAAGAATAACCCTAACCCTATAGTACATCTACTTACATTATAAGCCTCTCGAAGTCTAAACCAGAACAAAATTTTATAATAATACTCACAATCACTGACTAATATGGTTAGATATTAATAATAATACTGTCAGATATTAATAATACACCCAAATGTTACTGGTTCACTGCTGTGAGCAGTTAGAAAACAAAAAGGGCTCAACAACAACAACGAAAAAAGATTTTAACATTTTTAATAGCTCCACCATAAACATAGAATATTTTAGCAATATATATATAAATACATTGCTATATATAGGCTGTGTATATATAGAGAGAGAGAGATGGGTAGATTACTTATGAATTGTAATCAGTTACTCTTACTGACAAAATTTGTAATCAGTAATATAATCTCTTAGATTACACATTTTTGATAACGTAATCTGACTACTTTTGGATTACATTTAGATTATTTTTGTGTTAACCCTTATTTGATGTCACATATATTGTAGGATAATCTCGTACTATTTTGACAGATACAAAGAAAAATATATTCAAAAATATATATTTTATTCACCAACAAGAGCGTCAACAGATTCTTTTTCAAGTCTTCAAAATACTAACACTAATGTACCTGTTAGTGTTTGCTGATAGTAACACTGAATAAAACAAAATCACATCTTATGATTTTAAAACATATTTACTTAAAATTAAGCAAATTTAGAAAACAGCAACATTACAAAAACAAATATTGAAAAACATGAAATTCACAGCAATATCACTGATACATCAAATACTTAATCTACATTTAATATATTATTATTATTATTATTATATTATTATTTCATATATATATTTCATCTATATTTCACCCTCACCACCAGAAAAACTCGAAGAATCACGAACGTATACACTACCGCTCAAAAGTTTGGGATCGGTAAGATTTTTAATGTTTTTAAAAGAAGCTTTGTCTGCTCACCAAGGCTTCATTTATTTAATTAAAAATACAGTAAAAACAGTAATATTGTGAAAAATTATTACAATTTAAAATAACTGTTTTCTATTTGAATATATTTTACAAAGTAATTTATTCTCGTGTCGGCAAAGCTGAATTTTCAGCATCATTACTCCAGTCTTCAGTGTCACATGATCCTTCAGAAATCATTCTAATTTGATGATTAGTTCCTCAAGAAATATTTGTTATTATTATCAATGTTGAAAACAGTTGTGTACTTTTTTTTTCAGGATTCCTTGATGAATAGAAAAGTTCAAAAGAACAGCATTTATCTAAAATGCAAAGCTTTTGTACACTATACCGTTCAAAAGTTTGGGGTCAGTAAGAATTTTTATTTTTATTTTTTTGAAAAGAAATTAAAGAAATTAATACTTTTATTCAGCAAGGATGCATTAAATCAATCAAAAGTGACAGTAAAGACATTTATAATGTTACAAAAGATTAGATTTCAGATAAACACTGTTCTTTTGAACTTTCTATTCATCAAAGAATCCTGAAAAAAAAAATTGTACACAAATATTTTGTACAATTGTAAACAATAAATGTTTCTCGAGCAGCAGATCAGCATATTAGAATGATTTCTGAAGGATCATGTGACACTGAAGACTGGAGTAATGATGCTGAAAATTCAGCTTTGCATCACAGGAATAAATTACTTTGTCAAATATATTCAAATAGAAAACAGTCATTTTAAATTGTAATAATATTTCACAATATTACTGTTTTTACTGTATTTTTAATTAAGTAAATGCACCCTTGGTGAGCAGACGAAACTTCTTTTAAAAACATTAAAAATCTTACCGATCCTAAACTTTTGAGCGGTAGTGTATAAGCGGCAGGTTTATTATATACATATAAACGTTAAAAAAAATGAAAAATTAGGAGAATCAATGAATTGTGAACAACTTACTGCCATTGTGTAAATAATATGTAATCATGTAATCCATAAAAAAGTAACTGTAGTCTGATTACAAGTATTTTAAAAAGTAGTTTACTCTGATTACAAGTACTTGATTTTTGGAATATATATACATAACCTATATAACATTTATATTGACAATATTTATAAAACGTTAATAAAATATATATATATTTTTTACTAAAACTCATTTACTATAATATAACAATGTTCACAATGTATTGATAGAATTATTAAATTTGTTTTTTATTTTTTTTTTTTTTTTTTGTATTACTAATACTGGCCCCCATTTCTGTCACATGTTGGCAATATTATGTGTAAATACTGAGTGCAACATTGTGTGTCATACTCATACTACCAATAGAAAGACAGAGAGAGAGAGAGAGAGAGAGAGAGAGAGAGAGAGAGAGAGAGAGAGAGAGAGAGTTCATTGAGTCTTGAGTTTCTCTAGTATGGCGATCACACAGAGTCGTTCTGCCGTTACACCGGAGATCTCGTGAATCATCAACAGCACTGAATCATCGGACACAATGAGAATATAATGAGAAATCAAACACAGAGATGAGAGTCTGATGTTGGAGGGTTTTAACGGGATCAGAGCGGCGGAAATTCGCTCCGGTGAGTCAAAACCGAACTTCTGCTCTTCAGAAACCTTCAATAAACACACAACTACAAACCCAAACATAGAACTATACACGATAATATAACGTTTTAAATGATAATACAGCATTATAAACTATAAAAACGTTCTCATGTCTGCAGGAAAGAAACTCTAAGCGGTGAATGAGGTGAACATGGAGTTAATGTTTGACAACATGGCTGCTCGCTTTCATCTCTTCATTCCTCTAACTTAAAGACATATTGTAATTGTTAATTAATATGAAACATATACATATGTAGGGGTTTATTTAAATGCAGATTGCGCGAATCTGTTCCTGCGCATGAAACCGTTTCCGTTAAACGAAAACAACAAACGCGAAACATCCTGTAACTTCTTACTCAACATCAGTAGTTCATATGAGAGATTTCGGCTCTTCGTGTGTTTTTGTGTGTTTATGGGAGATTTTTCAGTCGGTACGTGTATGTTGTGTTGTGTTTCCGTTGTCATTGCGTAGGAAGTCAGAAAGAGAAACTCAAACACGGCAATAAAATGCACTGACAAAAATACCATGGTATTACCATGTTTTTTTGAACATGTACCATGATAATAATTCTTTGAAGTGGGCTACTTTGGATTGGTATAAAAAAGCACTGTTGCAGCACCACATTATAGTGACTTTATACCATGGTACTGAAATTCACATACCATGGTATTTATTTACATGGTGCTATTCCAGTGTGTTTCCAAAGATACCATGGTGCAGTGTCCATTAAAAAACGTATTGTAGCCTATTATGGTACTTTTTTGTAAGTGATGTACAGTATATTCTCATTCAGTACCAGCTTTTTGTAAGAATCAGTTGTTGTTTTCTATTTGGTTGATCTGATGTTGAACTGGATTGATGATTAAACCACTTTATTAATAAGCATCTGTAGGTTTTTAACATATTAAAGGATTAGTTCACTTTCAAATTAAAATTTCCAGATAATTTACTCACCCTCATGCCATCCGAGATGTTTATGTCTTTCTTTTGTCAGTCAAAAAGAAATTAAGGTTTTTGATGAAAACATTCCTGTATTTTTCTCCTTATAATGGACTTCAATGGACTCCAAACGGTTGAAGGTCAAAATTACAGTTTCAGTGCAGCTTCAAAACGTTCTACACGATCCCAGATGAGGAATAAGGGTCTTATCTAGCAAAACGATCTGTCATTTTCTAAAAAAAAAAAAAAATTATATACTTTTAACCATAAACGCTCGTCTTGAACTAGCTCTCTTCTTCTTCTCTATTAGAATTCCGGCAGTGCAGATGCTGCTAAGTGTATTACTGCCCTCCACAGGTCAAAGTTTGAATTAAATTGTCATATACAATATGCTAGTGCAAGTATAAAACAATTAGTTCAAACTTTGACCTGTGGAGGGCAGTAATACACTTAGCAGTGATGGAATTCTAATAGAGAAGAAGAAGAGAGCTAGTTCAAGACGAGTGTTTATGGTTAAAAGTATATAATTTATTTTATATATATTTTTTTAAAGAAAATGACAGGTCGTTTTGCTAGATATGACCATTATTTCTCATCTGGGATCATGTAGAGCTCTTTGAAGCTGCACTGAAACTGTCATTTTGACCTTCAACCGTTTGGAGTCCATTGAAGTCCACTATAAGGAGAAAAATACAGGAATGTTTTCATCAAAAACCTTAATTTCTTTTCGACTGAAGAAAGACAGACATAAACATCTTGGATGACATGAGGGTGAGTAAATTTTCATGAAATTTTAATTTGAAAGTGAACTAATCCTTTAAAGGCCCTAATTGAAAAGTACTCTGGTGTTATTATCACGGTATAGTGTTTACATCACTGTGTTTATATATGCTACTACCATTATAGTGGTGTCTTATAATAATAATAATACTATGGTAATTTATGTAATGGGCTGTAACTTTAACTTTGTGCTATAGTGAGATTAATCTAAGCCAGAGCAAGTCATCAAGTCATCACAGGCAGTGTTTTTCTTTGAAGTTGGACACAATTAGAGTTGATACTGATGTGATAACTGTGAAGGCTTATGTGCACAGAGGTTTGGTAGAGTTTGAGAGATTATATTTGTGTGCATGTTCATACCAGACCAGAGAGTCCTCAGGTTGTCGCCAGGGCAAAAATAACCATGAGAGTATCTTCATGCCAGGCTGTACTTTTGTATGTGTGTGCATATAAGTGTGTGTGTGTGAAAGGGGCCCCTGCTGCTTCTTAAAACAAAGTGTTTGAAATCCATTTATTCATGTGACTTGGGTGAAAGCTCTCTCTCACACACACACAGAAAGGTTGACAGAGGTTTGAGATCCGGAATCTTTGGAATGTTTGTCCCCCTCATCGGATGTTCTGCCTACCTGACACGCGCAGACACACTCTCACATACACACACACACACACACACACACACACACATGCATGTCCACATCCACTGTGGCATTCAGACAGACCGACGGCCCCCTCCAGAATTAGGATGTCATAAAATAATCCTGTGAACCAGCAGACCCTAAAAGGTTTGTGTTCATATATTGCTTGTGACATCAGTGTACAGTCCGCAGAATGTCTTGAACCTTTAACACACTTCTGAAACTGAAAGTGCTGGTCATGTTACTAGGTTGAGTTCTGAATTAGTTTAGGTTTAATACAGATGCACCTGTTCATGACCTCGTCAGAAGTCAAGAACGTTGGCCTTTGTTTACACCAGTTTATTTTTTTATGATGATGCTGGCTTATTCACTTGGATAAAATGTATTATAAATTAATTTTTTAGTTCATAATCATTCGGTTGTTAAGTCTGACGTCACACGGCAGCGCTTCCGGGTCCAAACGCTCTATCTCCTACCACAAGAAAAACAACAAATGGTGCTAATATACACACACAATGTGGTGTAATACTACAAAAAAATTATAATTATAACCTTTATCTCCATACCAAAATTCCAGATGCCCAGAGAGTGATTCATCTTTTATAAAACGTTAAAATATTAATGTGTGCATGTAGACTGTTGTGTAGACTGTAAGTATTTAAAATGTTTAACTTTTTAAAATGTTAAATGTTTAATATGAATAAATAGCGCTCATAAAAGGCCGTCAATGGCATTCTCAAGTGAAACAAGTTGAGGCTTGGACCCAGAAACGGCGTTCCTTACGTCACGACTTAACAAGCGGATACGTTTTGTTCTAGGACATTATGTACATTTTTATATATAATATTTAAAGGCACAATATGTAGTTTTTTGCAACTAGAGGTCGCTTATTCAAAACAAAGGAGTAGCTTGATGATGCCGAGATTGAGCGCGGATTAGGGCTGCAACGATTAATCGCGATTAATCGTTTGCAAAATAAAAGTCTGTGTTTACGTAATATATATGTGTGTGTTCTGTGTATAATAATTATGTATATATAAATACACACACATACAGGTATAAAGTTTAGAAATATATGCATGTATTCTAAATATATATATTTATATATTTTATATTACATATAAACATAAATATTTTATATATAAATATAACATTTTTCTTAAATATATACATGAATGTGTTTGTATTTATATATACATAATTATTATACACAGAACACACACATACATATTACATAAACACAGACTTTTATTTTGCAAATGATTAATCGCGATTAATCGTTGCAGCCCTAGCGCAGATTCATGGGAGGTGTCGTCTTCACCTCACAGCCGGTGGAAAAGAATCGGGACGGGACTCGGGCAGACAACATGTTCTTGGATGAGATTATTAATGTTAGTGTAGTATGAACTCTGCTGTGCGAGCAGAAATGAGGCCGCTGGAGCGATTGCTAATGAGAGACTTTTATTATGTCTTCGCTTCTGCTTCTTCCGGTTTATCATATCAGATACATTTGAGTGTGTTGAAAATGATGTTATAACGTTACTCTGTGCATTCGCTCAGCGGCTGCTGTGAGACACTTGTTGCACACTGCAGTAAGACAGACGTCATGGTACAAACATGGTACTCGCGGTAAATCAAGAAAACAAGATTCAAACAGTAAGACTAACTGTGTTGAGCTAGATAACAATGATTAGATTTCTGTCTATAAATGTATCCATACAGTTGTTCCCTTGTCTAATAAAACATATAATATGTTAGTATTAGTTAGTATTCCGTATTAGGCCTTGATCTTGTTTTTGTGGTTTACTTGAATAGGTTTTCATGCTCCATTCTCCATTGTTGCAGCACCTCTCTTTCCAGTCTGTCTCTAACGCTCTGTTTAGTTCCGGTCTCTGTTAAACCCCTCCTTCTGAAAAGCACAATGTGCTCTGATTGGTCGACTGGACCAGTGTGTTGTGATTAGCGTGTTTTGGAAATGTCACTCCTTTAATCATAAGTCTTAATTTCAACACACCACTAACTAACTCAACCAGGCCTTGCCCTCTTTATTCCGTGTATGCCTTGGGCAGGAATTGTTTAAATAAGGGATATTGTGATTTGTTCGTTCCTGGAAGAAATGAAGGTGTTTCAGGGAGTTCAGAAACAGTGTGCGCTGATACAGTGAATAACTCTGTTTAATGTGACTGTGGTCTTTGTAACTAAACAAAGACATTTTTCATGCTCAAACAGCAACATTACACACTAAAGAAAGTTAATAATGTAAAAATGCATAATATTTCTCTAAGATTTTTTTTTTTGCCATTGTAGCATTTTTTCATTACAATTAAGCACATTCCACCCATATTCCCATTTGTTGTAATGATTCCGGATGTTTTCCTTTCTTTATTTTTTCTTGGAATATATAAATGAAATATATTTAATTTGTCTTTTATTGTCATGAGAATTGGTGTGTGTGTGTGTGTGTGTGGAATGGTATATGTGCTTAATTCTCATGAAGTCTAAATCATCCTTAAAAATTTTTTTGAATTTCTATCTTTTGATTTTGAGGTGAAATATGAGGCAGATGTGTTCTTGACAGGTTTCATTAGTTACCTTCTTCTTCTGTGTGTTTAACTTCTGGGCTTTCAGCCTTATTTGTCTCTCTACGAAATGCAAATAGAGCTGATGCCAGTCCTGTGAAACACAAACACACACACATAATCTCTCCTGTACTCCGTCACTTCTTTGCTGAATTGATGTGACGTCTTGACCACAGCGACTGAGTTTGATCTTATTTTTGTGCAAAGACATTGTTCTCCATCAAAGTCTTTCTCTTATTCAGCTCAGAGGAAAGTCTGAAAGGGAGATCAGGGCCGCTGTCCGCGGGAACCGTCGGAAGGCTTTTGTTGATCTTCCCAAAGGAGATATTCAATCATTCGCTCCACGTCAGAGAAACTGATACGGGCTGGCGCTGGAAGAAAAGAACAGCTCCTCCGTCAAATCAAAGGAAATATCTTCAGATGATTAATAAAGACACTTATTAGATCATGCTAAATATACATGCAGCACTTAAGCACGCATAGTGTGTAAACAAGCAGATGGAGCTGTCAGTTGTGGTTGTCAAAGCAAATGTTGCTGTGGTAAATGTTTCCATAACACACAGTCATACACCTCTGTTACTGTAGAGAGTTCAGTACCTCAACCATTCTGTTATAAACTAGCTGATAAATGACATAAAACATTAATTAAATGTAATAGTACAACTTTATTGCATAGTTGCATTTTCACAGTTTAATGACTTGTTTAATTATTACCCCACACACTGGTAGAAACCCCATAGTCTTCAGCAATCAGCCATGACAATGTCCAAGTTTTAGGCTGGTTTACAAAAACGGGCCAGTGCTTACTACATTTGTGCAATCCAATGGTTTGTTGATCATGTATATCTGTTTTTATTGCTATGTTCTGTCATGACCTGAGCTCACATTACTACAGTCTTATTATATAGTCAAATTATACAGTCTTGATCCTTATTATTGCAAATGGTAAACATTTTATTGCATTTTAAAATATAAAATAAATATAACTATAAAACTAATATATATATATACAGTACAGTCCAAAAGTTTGGAACCACTAAGATTTTTAATGTTTTTAAAAGAAGTTTCGTCTGCTCACCAAGGCTACATTTATTTAATTAAAAATACAGTAAAAACAGTAATATTGTGAAATATTATTACAATTTAAAATAACTGTTTTCTATTTGAATATATTTTACAAAGTAATTTATTCCTGTGATGCAAATCTGAATTTTCAGCATCGTTACTCCAGTCTTCAGTGTCACATGATCCTTCAGAAATCATCCTAATATGCTGATCTGCTGCTCAAGAAACATTTAATGTGTACAATTGTACAAAATATTTATTTTATTTTCAGGATTATTTAATGAATAGAAAGTTCAAAAGAACAGTGTTTATCTGAAATCTAATCTTTTGTAACATTATAAATGTCTTTACTGCCACTTTTGATTGATTTAATGCATCCTTGCTGAATAAAAGTATTAATTTCTTTAATTTCTTTTCAAATAAATAAAAATAAACATTCTTACTGACCCCAAACTTTTGAACGGTAGTGTATAATGCTACAGAAGCTTTGTATTTCAGATAAATGCTGTTCTTTTGAACTTTCTATTCATCAAGGAATCCTGAAAAAAAAAAGTACACAACTGTTTTCAACATTGAAAATAATCATAAATGTTTCTTGAGCAGCAGATCAGCATAGTAGAATGATTTCTGAAGGATCATGTGACACTGAAGACTGGAGTAACGATGCTGAAAATTCAGCTTTGTATCACAGGAATAAATTACTTTGTCAAATATATTTAAATAGTACACAGTTATTTTAAATTGTAATAATATTTCACAATATTACTGTTTTTTGCTGTATTTTTAATTAAATAAATGTAGCCTTGGTGAGCAGACGAAACTTCTTTTAAAAACATTAAAAATCTTAGTGGTTCCAAACTTTTGGACTGTACTGTATATATAAACACATTGTAAACAATATGTATTTTAATTATTAAATACTTTTATAAAATTATTTATTTTATTAAGTACACTTTAAATAATTAAGTAATTTATTTTAAATAATTTATTAATTACACTTATAATAATAAATGGATAATAATATAATAATGTATAATTATTACAAATTATATATATTTTTGGACAAAATGCATTTTTAGATAAATTTCGATATATTTTTTATATATTTTTTTAATTAAAAAAAAATTCTGATATTAATAAGGATAAATTTGGCTAAAATGTATCCACCTTATTCCTGCACCCCATGATGCTTTGTGCGAATTATGGGTGTAACTTCCGTTAAGCTGTAAACAGTCAGTGAAAGGCTCGCTCTATGAACGCAATTATACATTTTATTTTAAAACTGGGTAAAATGAGATAACATTATTCTACTCACCCTTCAACCAAAAAACATTAAAAGGACATTTAAAAGTGTAAAAGCATCAAGGTACTTTCAACAGGCCATGATTTTTTCCACGGCAATAACGGACGGGTTAAATTTAAAATCTGTATTATGTAATATACGTTGCCTTCATGAACTTCAACATTGCGTGATACTGTTTCAAAGTGATTTCCATCATTTTTACAGATAATAAATTGTATTTACCTGTGAAAACAAACCTGGAAAGAGACGTGAGGATTTGACGAGAAAAATGAGAGATTCGGCATGCGTTCCAGTGAATTATTAATGGGATACATCATAAATTATATCAGGAGAACAGACCACAAGTGTGCAGTATATGTTGTTCTTTTTCATACTATTACAGTGCACTGCAAAAAATGCTGTTCTTACCAATGGGGTAAGCAAAATAATCTTATTTCAAACCAAGAATAAGCTATATAATCTTGTTTTCAGTTTGGACTAAGATTATTTTGCTTACCCCATTGGCAGATTATTTTGCTTGTTTTAAGGAAAAAAGTACTTAATTTTGATTTATTTTTCCTGAAAACAAGAAAATAATTTGTACTTGTCAAGAAAATGCTTCTTGATTTAAGAACTTTAAGATATTTTGACTAGAAACAAGACAAAAATTCTAAGTAAGAACAGCATTTTTTGCAGTGTGGAATGCAAAGGGACAAAAGAAAATAATCACGAGGATAGAAAGCAGCGACTGAAAAGAGCTCTCGCCATATTCTTGTTATAACATGTTACGTTAAAATACCAAGCGTTACATTATGATGTCTGAAAATAAAAAATTGACAGCTCATTCAGTCAAACTTTAAAACATAACTTTTGAAAATTAAAAATGTTGTCAGTTTGTTGACTGCTTGTATGTTGAGCTCTGGTCTGTAGTCGCTGTTTCATAAATTGCTCACAGCAGTGAACCAATAATATCTGGCAGTATTATTAATATCTGGCTGAAGTATTAATATCTGACAGTATTTAGTCAGTGTGAGTATGGCAGCAACATTCTGTTCTGGTTTAGTCCTCGAGAGGCCGTGGTGTCTGAAATAAATGAGCGGCTGAACTCTGGGTTTGACGGCAGGTATGAATGGAGGTTCGAGAATGAACTGCATCAGCAGAGGCTAAAATCCGCCCACACACACACACACACACACACACACACACACACACACACACACACACACACTCACACACACACTCCTCATATGGCGCCTTTACATAATTGTTTTCCACTTATGGTGTTTGAGTGAAAGGTCATGAGTTTGGGTGGCTGACAGGAATAGTAAACTCACTGCCGCCCATCTGCTTCTCTACTTCCACTTTGAGGGTGGTTGTGGTTGTACAGAGACGGTGTGTTTGAGTTAATTGCGAACTGTAGCAGCAGTTCAATAAGAGCTGAAATAGATCAGCTTTGAGCTGCTGTTGTGTTGACCCTGATACAGAATTAAAAGTCCATTAGATAAACGGAGTGTGCTTTGAATTCAGTGTGTCTTCACCTCAACCCTAAATGTGCAGAACTATATGCTGTTTGTGTGTTCATGCCTTGATGTCAGTTTAGCCTCACCAAGTGGTCAGTCCATCTTGTGTCAGTTCCAACATCTACAACAACCTTGTCATAATTTACATATTCTGCTCTTAGTGAATTAGGTGCTGGAAACATTCCTCAGAGATTTTGGTCCATATTGACATGACGGCATCACGCAGTTGCTCCAGATTTGTCAGATGCACGAATCTCCCATTCCACCATATCCCAAAGGAGCTCTATTGGATTGGGATCTGGTGACTCTGGAGGTCGTTTGAGTATAGTGACCTCACTGTCATGTTCAATCAACTTTCTTCCTCATTCTGATGCTCAGTTTGAACTTCAGCAGATCGTCTTGACCATGGCTGCATCCGAAAACCTAGGTAGCTGTCTTGCTGCCTCGCTGCCTTATAAGAGAATGACTTGTACGACAGCATTTGTGCATGAAGGCATCTCACGAAACTGATTTCGGACAGATTTCTGAGGCAGCGTAACAGTTTAATGATCTACACCAAACTAGCACGAGCTTTGGTGAGAACTAAACAAATATTTAATTACTAAAGTAGTAATTTCTCGATAGAAATTATATCAAAATTGAAATACGTTGGTCAAAATTGTACATTTATTCACAAACTGAGCAGCAAATGCAACTTTCGGATGCCATCTTTTTTTTTTTTTCTAGCTCAACTGTCACAGAATGGATTGTGGGATTTCAAAGGCAGCTAAGGCTACATCTATGCTTCCTTCAAATATCGATCAGATGAAGGTATCTCATGAGACAGGAAGTGAAGCTAACATTGGATTCGGACATGCCTTGATGCCTTCCTACCTTGAAATGTGTCCTCAGAAGGCAGCATTTTCCAGTTTTCGGACGCAGCCAATGTCTACATGCCTAAATGTATTGACTTGAAATATGATCGGCTGATTAGATATTTGCGTTAATGAGCAGATGAACAGGTGTACCTAGTAAAGTGGCTGGTGAGCATTATTGGGCACCGGCCACCCTGCGTTGTATCATCAGCCATTGAAAACCATTTCAGTTGACCCTGACTTTGAAATAAGGACATTGGAATATGGAATCATTTGACTATATGATACACTAAATGAGTACTGAATGAAGTTATGCTGAGCTTATCTGTCATTATAACTCATGTCATATGAAACACTGATTGCTCATGGGAACTTGTGCGGCGCCTCGGTCACAGGAGATGTGATAGACAGATTGACGTGAGTGAACATTAATGTGACATCCAAATAAATTATCACAGACGCAGCAGGACGAATGATCAGTGGTGATTCATCTGTGTGTTGTGTGAGTGTGAGTGTGTGACTGAACTGAAGTGAACACCAGTTGTCTGGGGGGAAGTCATGGCCTAATGGTTAGAGAGACTGATAACCCAAAGGTTGCAGTTTCGAGTCTCATTACCGGCAGGAAATGACTGAGGTGCCTTTGAGCAAGGCATCTAACCCCCAATCACTCCTCGGGTGCCACGGCAAAATGCTCCAATGCTCCGGGCGTGTGTGTTCACTACTCACTACTCCTAATGTGTGTGTACTAACTTGGATGGGTGGACAAAATTGAGTATGGGTTACTTCACATATCACTTTCACACTTCTGATCATCTCACTTTCTTCCTGTTTTCAGGCCTCTTGATGCTCTCACCTGCCTGACCTACAGCCGAGATCAGGTAACTAACAGCAGGTGTTTCCTCTTGTCTTGTTCTTCTGCATTTCATATTCTAATTGCATGTATTTCACACCTACGCTGCAGTTCAAATGTTTGTGGTCTGTGAGATGAGTTTTTGAAATGCATCTCTTCTGCTCACCAAGGCTGCATCATAAATACAGTAAAAAAATATTATTACAATTTAAAGTAACTGTTTTCTATTTGAATATATTTTAAAATGTAATTTATTCCTGTGATCAAAGCTGAATTTTCAGCATCATTACTCCAGTCTTCACATGATCCTTCAGAAATCATTCTAATATGATGATTTGCTGCTCAAGAAACATTTATTATTATCAGTGTTGAAGACAGTTGTGCTGCTTCATATTTTAAAAATTGTTTGTAACAGTCTCTTCAATTGAATGCATCCTTGCTGAATAAAAGTATGAATTTCTTAATTTTTTTTATTGCTGACCCCAAACTTTGAGTATGAAATATAACAGTCTTTCATTAAAGGTCGCTGTTATTAAAACACTAAACCGTAAAAGGAAGTTTCAGTCCCACCGCTGAAGTCAGTGTGTTTGTGTGTTAATGATTTTTAGCGTGTCTGTGTGATGAGTGTTAATGTGAGTTCAGGACTCTGGAATGTTTTAGCAGTGAGGTGCTACACGTCTGGGCCGACTGTTTGAGAAATAATTCCCACTCAAGTGTGTGTGTGTTCATGCAGAAACACCTAAAATAGTTCAAATAAAGGGATTTTAAGGCAATAAAGACACAAAACGACAATGTCATTCGATTGAAGAAGAATTCTTCAATGAATAAAAGAATGAGTTCTTACGGTGTTTGGATCATGACAGTTATAGCTGAGTTTTGTTTTACTTAGCTGTTGTCAGTTTTTGTGCCTCTGTGTCCCAAGGGATTATGGGTAAGTCTCACCGGAGACCCTCAAATCCCCACAGGAATGTGTGTGTACACATGCTTCAGTGCTTTGCAGTAAGAGAGATTTGGTTCTGTTCTTTATTAAGATGCAACTGTTTGGGAAATTCAGTCAGTTGTCAATGAATGTCTCAATAAAGTCATTGTTGAGGGGTTTTTAGCACATTGCAATGTAGTTGCTAGGGTGTTTTGGGGTACTTATATAGTTTAAGTATAGTATACTATATATAGTGTATGGGTCATTGATGAATAAGGTTATTAAAAGTGTAAAAAAAAAAAAACTAACGGAGATATAATTAATTTTGAAGTTTTATTAAGTGTTAACAATAAGATTATGTGGTTTTTATAATCAATTAACATTGTTTTTGTCATTTTTTACAAGATGGACAAAATTTGTCACCAAAAAAGTCATTTGGTTTAACCAAAATTTTGGTTATACCGAATGACGATATTTTCAAACAATGCTAACAGGCTGATATCTAGCTAGCTAACAAAAGGACAATCAAACATTTTATATTTAGTACATGTTTTTAAAAAATATTCCAAGTTTTAACTATTAATATTATTATTTTTTCCCATGTTTTATAGCGGTTGTACCGAATGACCTGACGTTTCGGGACATGCGTATGAGCAAGTGAAATTAATTTTTCAAATAGTTAAGAGAGCGTTAGTTACTTTGTTTCACAACCATGTGGTCCTTTGCAGGTGTCTGAATGATGTCACATCCTGTCACATGATATTGAACGCATGACTTGATCCAAAATGGTCCCTTTATATTGGTTACTCCGAATGACATCTTTCAGACATTCTTTCTCATAACAAAACAATGACTTGTAAACATAATTTTAATACTAATTGTATGTTAATATGATGTTATAAAATCATGCCAGAATAAAACGCATACATTTATTACATTTTAAGATATTTTAATCACGAATGAATTGGCTGTATTGGCCTTTGAACGGTTAAACCGAAGGACCTTTTGGCACTTCAAAATGTTTAAAATACCTTTTATAATTAGCAAAATATAATTAAAACCTTTGGATTCAATAAAAGTGATCTAGTTGTACTACCTTACATACTTTGGATGTCTTATCTTTGTTTTTTTATTATTATTAAGGCCTTTGGACAAAAAAATGACCCGTCATTTTGACCTGTGTATATATAGTAATATAATCAATAAACTATTAACCTATCAATGTGTACTTCATAGGTGTGTAGGATGAAGGCATTTTTGTCAAAACCCAATGCAATAAACATCAGGCATTTGATGAAGGTCATGGAATCGGAAAATTTCTACATGCATTTCAATAACTTTTATATTTGTTTTGTTCACAATGTGAGCCACGTGCTCACAAATCCTCATTATAACCAGCAAAGTGTAAATACAATGTAAATAAGAGATTTATTAACTTAATTTTTGCTTAGAACAATTTTTGCTTTGTGCCGAAATTGGTACTGAGAAGAGAACTGCAAAATTTTACTGGTATTGGTACTGACTACTGAAATTTTGGTACCATGATAACCCTAGTTACACATTATGCAAAAAAATTGTCTTTATTTATTTATTTTAGTTGCAAAACATAAAAAATTCTATCATCAATACATGTTGTTTCCATCATGCATGATTATAAAATCCACATAATTACAAATTCACTTGAAGTTTAATCAGGGCCGCAATGTGACACAATATTTTAATGTGTGTGAAATAATCGAATAATCATCCATCTATATTTCATTTCTCTGTGTGTGTCTCTAGGATGATAGAGGAGGCGGGACGGAAGGGGAATGTCATGGCCGATAGGAAGCAGATCTTCACGGACATGAGTGAGTTCTGCCCACCATGTGACCTTTGACCCTACTGCAAGTGTTTGTAGACTTGTGCATTTGAATATGAAATGACTGATGTGTGACTTTGATTCTTCAGAGACGCAGAATTATGACACCATCCAGCTGTCCACGTACCGCACCGCCTGCAAGCTCAGATTCATTCAGAAGAAATGCAACTGTGAGTATTTCACTTTAAAGCACAACTGACTAATAATGCAGAAGATGCATTTTCATTGTCAGCAAGTTCAAAAATAAGCTCAGCATGAACGGAAACTACTTGAAAATGCCACAAACTCAACTGACTGGCTTCTCTCCTGTATGATTTTTCTTCAGAACTTACTGTAGATGAATTATGAGCTTCTACAGCTATTGACCTCCTAACTGAACACTTTTCCACAAACTGGTCATAGAAATAAAAATAAATAACACAGTTTTCTTTTAGTCATATTAAATGCAAACAATAAGTGCAACCATAATCAAAGTACTCACTCAATATTCAAAGTGCAAATTTAATAAAGACCAAATTTTTCTATAAGCATGATGCAGAGCTGAGAGATGCTTACAACTACACAGCCCAGCCTAAGATAGCTTTCATATTGGGAGATATTTGCATGCATCAGGGAGCCGCTTTTAATATGAAATCGCATTTAAATACGCGCTCGCGTTTTACTTTCGCTTTCAGGATCGGTCGTACTCTGTGAATAGGGAGTGGCGGTGCTGAGCACGAATTCTACAAGATCAGACATTTGTCAGGCGCTTAAGCTCTGTTGTGCAACGAATCCTCCGCTATGGTCTTGTCAGTCATGTCGTCACTTACTCTTGTCACATGAAAATGTGTCACTGTTTCCACAGAAACATGAAGCAACAAAACTGTTTTCAACACTGATGATAATAATAAAAAATGCCTCCTGAGAAGCAAATCAGCATATTAGAATGATTTCTGAATGATCATGTGACATTGAAGACTGGAGTAATGATGCTGAAAATTCAGCTTTGATCACAGGAATAAATTACATTTTTAAATATATTCAAATAGAAAACATTTACTGTAAATAGCAATAATATTTCACAATATTACTGTTTTTTTACTGAATTTTTGAGCAAATAAATACAGCTTTCTTTCAAAAACATTAAAAATCCCAAACCTTTGAACAGTATTATATGTTAAAAATGATATAGGATCACAATTTAAAGTTTAAAAGTGAGTTTTTAATGCCACTTGTTTATTTGTATTATATGTAGAGTAATCTGGACTGACATAGTAAGGCTTTTCCTGACATAATTCCCTATATTTGATGTATTTTCTCTCTCAGTGCATCTGGTGGACGTGTGGAACATGATCGAGGCGTTCCGTGATAACGGTCTGAACACGCTGGACGTCTGTACCGAGATCAGCGTGGCTCGGCTGGAGACCATCCTCACCTGCATCTACCAGCAGCTAAACAAACGACTGCCCACCACACACCAGATCAACGTCCAGCACAACACCAGCCTGCTGCTCAACTTCATGGTGGCGGCACACGACAGGTGTGTGTGTGTGTGTGTGTGTATGCTGGTTTTGTATTGTGTTTGTGGAAGTTTATTTGACAATGTGACTGTGTTTTGCAGTGATGCTCAGGGAAGGCTAACAGTGTTTTCCGTCAAAGTGATGCTCTCGGTGCTGTGTGGAGGGAAACTGGTTGATAAACTTCGCTGTAAGTTCACGCACCAATAGCTTATGTTCCTCGGATTTTGTGATATCGCATTAAAGAACCCTGGATGGAAAGATGCGAATAATTCTAAAAATTTGCATAAAAATACACAATTGAGGTGGATAATTTTTTATCAGATAAGAAGATGTGCATAAACTACGATGGAAACACATTTACTGAATAAATCCCTCGATGCCCAACAAAAAAACTCACGTGACTTTGCCTCAACAGAGGATGTGATTGGATAACTGGACTAACCAGCAGACCAATTACATCATAGCATCTCAAATGTTAGTTTGATCATTCTGAAATACCTGAGCCAAAGTCTGTCATCAGAATGTTTTTGCGATTGCGTTCCCAAAAACTGAACACAAGATAACATGACAGCATTTATTGCGTTTCGTCTGTGCGCTCTGAGATGCAAGTCATTTATGATGTACAGCAACTTCTATTTTTATTAGATATTTTGCACCATTTTCCTAGGAGGTGACAATTTTGTTTTCTTGAACACATGGGATGGAAACAGTGCTTTATTCGCAAATGTTTTATGCGATATTTTACAGGATTAGTTCACTTCAGAATTAAAATTTTATGATAATTTACATGTCATCCAAGATGTTCATGTCTTTATTTCTTCAGTCAAAAAGAAATTAAGGTTTTTGATGAAAACATTCCAGGATTTTTCTCCATATAGTGGACTTCACTGGGGTTCAACGGGTTGAAGGTCCAAATTACAGTTTCAATGCAGCTTCAAAGAGCTCTACATGATCCCAGACGAGGAATAAGAGTGTTGTCTAATGAAACGATCGGTCATTTTTTTTAAAAAATAAAAATTTATATACTTTTTAACCACAAATGCTCGTCTTGCACTGCTCTGCGATGCTCCACGCATTACGTAATTACGTTGGAAAGGTCACACGTGACGTATGCGGAAATACCGCGGTAGGGCTAAAAACTCCATCTCATTTTCTCATCCAACTTCAAAATTGTCCGACATCATGGTTTTACCTTGATGTCGGACGTTCGCTTTGAAAACACTGGATCTGACCTTTCCAACGTGATTACATAACGCGTGGCGCATCGCAGAGCAGTGCAAGACGAGCATTTGTGGCGAAAAAAAGTATACAATTTTTATTTTTTTTTAGAAAATGACCAATTGTTTCGCTAAACAAGATCCTTATTCCTCGTCTGGGATGGTTTAGAGCCCTTTGAAGCTGCACTGAAACTGTAATTTGGACCTTCAACCCACTGGACTTAATTTCCTTTTGAATGAAGAAAGAAATGCATAAACATCTTAGATGACATGGGGGTGAGTAAATTGTCAGTAAATTTTTACTTCTGAAGTGAACTAATCCTTTAATCTTTCGCACAAGTTAAATTTGCAACTTGGAAACATAGCTGAATGTTAAGAGTGCCATAGCTGTGAGATTTCAGTAGTGCCGCCCACCAGAGGACAGATATACGTTGAAATAACAAGCTTGTTGTGCTTGTGTGTGTTAGATATTTTCTCTCAGATATCTGATTCTCATGGTTCGATGCTGATGCCCAAGTTCGACCACTTCCTGCAGGAGGCGCTCAAGCTTCCCACCGCTGTGTATGAGGGGCCGTCGTTTGGCTACAAGGATCACTTTGCCAGATCCTGTTTTCCTCAACAAGTAACAGTTTTACACATTTCTTCTTTTTGTCTTGTTAGTGTTGTTTGTTAAATGTCAGTATTATTGCTCATAAGTAAGGTTAGTGTACAACTTGTAGTGCATTGTTTGTGCTGCAGACATGAATAATACCTGGTGTGGGGTTCTCAATTAAGGCAAAAATCATAATCAAAATTATTTTGGTCAAAATTGACATCATGATTATTTAATATGATTACCTATTGATGCTGGAAACATCATGGATTTACTGAACTTAAAAATTAGTGTAATGTAAATAAAAAAAACATTATATATACACTACTGTTCAAATGTTTGGGGTCAGTATGGTTTTGTTTTTGAAGAAATTAATACTTTTATTTATTCAGGATGCATTAAAATGATCAAAAGTGACAGTAAAGACTTTTGTAATGATACAAAAGATTTATATTTTTTAACTTTATATTATCAAAGAATCCTGAAAAAATGTATCACGGTTTCCACAAAATTATTAAGCAGCACGACTGTCTTCAATATTGATAATATTAATCAGAAATATTTCTTGAGCATCAAATCATCATATTAGAATGATTTCTGAAGGATCATGTGACACTGAAGACTGGAGTAATGATGCTGAAAATATATCATATTCACAGGAATAAATTACATTTTAAAATATATTCAAATAGAAAACAGCTATTTTAAATTGTAACAATATTTCACAGTATTACTGTTTTTTCTGTATTTTCGATCAAATAATTGTAGAATAGATATAATAAAAATAGAATAAGTGATTAAAAATATATATATATAAAAAATACACAATATACAAAATAAACAATGGACAATATATGTATGTACAGATAAGTTATATACAGTGCAAGGGAATGTGAATAAGAGTTATGTTGAGCTAAATAAATATGAGTATAAATAGTGTTTTGTATTGCGTATTTTATTTATTTACTGTGTGTGTGTGTGTGTGTGTAACAGAAGAAGGTGATGCTGAACATGTTTCTGGATACTCTGATGTCAGATCCTCTTCCTCAGTGTCTCTTTTGGCTTCCTCTGTTGCATCGGCTGGCAAATGTGGAGAACGGTAACACGCGCTCAAAATATTATATGCTAATTTATTCATATTACTCAGACTTATTTATACTACAGTGACAAAGCTAGAATTTTTCCTTATCCCTAACGTCATGAACATTTATTTTGTAGTTTAATATTCATATATTCCAGCACATTGAATCTCTCCCTTTCTCAGTCTATCATCCAGTGGCATGTTCTTTCTGTCGGTCGGAAGGCATGATGGGATTCCGTTATCGCTGTCAACAGTGTTTCAACTATCAACTTTGTCAGAACTGTTTTTGGCGAGGTCATGCGAGCGGAAACCACAACAGCCAGCATGAGATGAAGGAGCATTCGTCCTGGGTGAGGATCAGCTGCAACGGTCATGGCTTGTTCCTTAATTTTTTAAAGGTGCCCTAGAACCAGTTTTTACAAGATGTAATATAAGTCTAATGTGTCCCTTGAATGTGTCTGTGAAGTTTCAGCACAAAATACCCCATAGATTTTTTTTTTTAATTAATTTTTTAATTGCCTATTTTGGGGCATCATTAACTATGCACCGATTCAGGCTGCGTCCCCTTTAAATCTCGCGCTCACTGCCCCTGAGCTCTCGACTATAATACAGTGCATAAACAAAGTTCACACAGCTAATATAACCCTCAAATGGATCTTTACAAGATGTTCGTCATGCATACTTCATGCATGCGTCAATCATGTGAGTATAGCATTTATTTGGATGTTTACATTTGATTCTGAATGAGTTTGAGGCTATATGCTCCATGGCTAACGGGCTAATGCTGCACTGTTGGAGAGATTTATAAAGAATGAAGTGTTTAAAAAAGAAAATTGTGACGGCTCTTGTCTCCGTGAATACAGTAAGAAACGATGGTAACTTTAACCACATTTAACAGTACATTAGCAACATGCTAACGAAACATTGAGAAAGACAATTTACAAATATCACTAAAAATATCATGTAATCATGGATCATGTCAGTTATTATTGATCCATCTGCCATTTTTCGCTATTGTTCTTACTTGCTTACCTAGTCTGATGATTCAGCTGTGCACAGATCCAGACGTTAATACTGGCTGCCCTTGTCTAATGCCTTGAACATGAGCTGGCATATGCAAATATTGGGGACGTACATATTAATGACCCCGACTGTTACGTAACAGTCGGTGTTATGTTGAGATTCGCCTGTTCTTCGGAGGTCTTTTAAACAAATGAGATTTACATAAGAAGGAGGAAACAATGGAGTTTGAGACTCACTGTATGTCATTTCCATGTACTGAACTCTTGTTATTCAACTATGCCAAGGTAAATTACATTTTTGATTCTAGGGCACCTTTAATAATTTTTTGTATTTTTACATTAATAATGTTACTCAGGGTAACTCAAGATCATAATTTAGTTTGTCCCTTTCCATGAGGAACCTGACAATATCAAGGAATCCTCTCCTCAGGCTGTTAAAGTCATTAACATTAATAAAAAAATCTTAAAAGTGATACATTTCTATAGCAAATATATATTTCTGCACTACCATTCAAAATTTTGGGGGCGGTAAGGTTTTTAAAAATCTTTTAAACAACGTCTCTTCTGTTCACCAAGGCTGCATTTATTTGATCAAAAATACAGTAAAAACAGTAATATTATGAAATATTATTTCATAATTTGAGTTTTCTATTTGAATATATTTTAAAATATACATATATAATATATGAAATATTTTATAACATTGTAAATGTCTTTACTGTCACTTTTGATCAATTTAATGTATCATTTCTTTATTTTTTAATCTAACCCCAAACATTTGAACGGTAGTGTATATGTAAATTACATATGTTACTTAATTAAATTATGACTGTTTTGATGTTTTAATGACTTTTTCTAGGCTTCCCACAGACATGGAAATTTCTGTATTAAAAGTACAGTTTTTATATGCCATTATATGATTCTGTTATTTCATCAAAAACAGTCAGAATACACAGTGGATGGATACAAGTGGAAATTCTTTACATCATCTGGAGAGTTTCAGTTTTGGTCTCTTATTATTTGTGTGTGTTTGCTCCAGAAATCTCCAGCTAAGAAGTTGGGCCGTGCCATCAGTAAATCTTTGGGCTGTGTGCCAAGTAGAGAGCCGTCCCACCCCGTCTACCCAGAATACCCAGAGAAACCCCTCAACCTGTCCAATATAGTGTAAGACAGCCACACACACACACACACACACACACACACACACACACAATCCTCTGTCTGTGGCCATTTTGAAAGTGTTGGGAATGTTTCTATTGGTTCCTGACATCACATGATCACATTTTCTCTGTGGACACACTGATGAGGGTCAGACACGATCCCTCGACAGAGCATAGAGAGAGACAGAGAAGGAGTTTGCTTTTATTATCTGCTTACAGGCATGAGGTCAGTTATAATTTTGTCTTCATTCAGGTGTCTGTTCGTCTCAATCTGCCTGTTTTTTCCCAGGATCCCGCTCTGTTTCTCTCTCTGTTCTGTCTGTGTTGTTTCAGGCTCTTTTTTTTGCATGACTAACCAGTGTGTGTGTGTGTGTGTCTTTGGGTCAGTTGAACAGTGTAATGTTTGATTTATTCTGAATGCATGTGTGTTTGAGAGAGAGAAAGGGTGTGTATATACTGTTTTCAAGTTGACAGATGTCATGATGTCCCTGAACCTTTGTCAACATCAGTAAGATTTTAGGGTAAAATGTGCTTGGAAAGTGACTGTAGGTGATTTCATTCATCTAATTTTTATCACCTTTTAGATGTTTTGTAGTTCACTACAGTGTGACAAATTAGTTTTAAAAGTACAAATACTCCCTGTCTCTCAATGAATGTAAAACTATGAAAACTGCAAGAATGAAGTTGTCTAAAATCTAATATTATTATAAAATAGAAAAATATATTATTAATATCTAAATGAAATGCATATCTAGATATACATTACAAATTTTATTATGTATAGATACCCATATTTATGTGTATTTTTTCTCAAGTCCTGCCCGTCCAATAGGAAACATGAATGAACCAGTTCTGCCCTCTTCTGCAGGCCCCACCCCCTCTAAAAGGTAGGCGCACCTGCTCTTCACCTTTGACCTTTGGGATGATACTGGAAAGAGTCTGTTTTATATGTGAGAGATTTTATTTAATCCATCTGTTAATTTCTACTACATGCAGATTTCAAAAGGAATATTTATCCATCTTTCATACATTCATGTTGTGATGCCTGTAATCACTTGTAAAATACCAACTACTTATTTTAGATTTTGGTGTATTTTAATTTTCTTTTTTAACAAATAAATCTAATTTTATGGAAGAGGATTAGGGCCAAGCAATAATAAAAAAAATAAAACCATCTTGAGATTAAAGTTGTTAAATTTCGAGAAAAAACTCGAGATAAAATGTTGAGAATAAACTCGTTAAATTACGAGAAAAAACTCGTTAAATTTCGAGAAAAAAGTCTAGATAAAATGTTGAGAATAAACTCATTAAATTATGAGAAAAGTCATTAAATTACGAGAATAAATTCGTTAAATTACGAATTTGTTCTCATAATTTAACAACTTTTTTTCTCGTAATTTAATGACTTTATTCTCATAATTTAATGAGTTTATTCTCAACATTTTATCTCGACTTTTTTCTTGAAATTTAATGACATTTTTCTCATAATTTAACGAATTTGTTCTCGTAATTTAACAAGTTTTTTCTCGTAATTTAATGAGTTTATTCTCAACATTTTATTTTGACTTTTTTCTCGAAATTTAACAACTTTAATCTCGAGATTGTTTTATTTTTTTTATTATTGCTTGGCCCTAATCCTCTTCCGTATAATTTAGATTAACAATATCAGCAGCATGAAAATAATAATTGACTTTATCAATTTTCAGTTGTCTTTCATCGGAAGTTTAATATTAGTACTTCCAGGGTCCAAAACTAACTGCAAAATGCTTGTGACTTGAAAAAATTTACTAGCCATTAATCTTTGTTTTACCAGCTATGAAACTGTATTTGATTTTCATTAAAAACAGGCAGTTACTGCTACTACTACTTAAGGATGAATGATTTGGGAAAACAAATCTTTTTTTAAAAATTACACTTGCAATTTAAAATGCATTTTATCTCCAGGTTTTTTGTTTTGCAAAGCATCATGATTTGATACAGGTTTGGTTATACTTGTGAGGGCCAAATGTCCTCACTCAGTATTATGACAACCGACTAGTGAGGACATTTCATTGGTCCACACTTGTTTATAAATCGGCCAAAACATGTTTTTATTTAAGTCTAGTGTTTAGCCATAAAATCAATGGAAGTCTATACAATGCCCTCACTAATACAGTGAAACAAACGTGTGTGTGTGTGTGTGTGTGTGTGTGTGTGTGTGTGTGTGTAGACTGCCGACTCTAGCCGCAGCTCAGCGTATGAACGAGGAACATGCACTGATCGCAGCATATGTGAACAAACTCCAGAGCAGCCCACGGTGAGTGTGTTGAGTGTGTGTGTGTATCATCTGAGGTTATTTAAGGTCTTGTAAATGTAATAATATTTTCTCTGTCTGTGTGTGTGTGTAGTGCATTAGACAGTCCTAGCCGAACGGATGAAGAGCACAAACTCATCGCTCGTTACGCATCTCGTCTGGCCACGGACCCTGGACACACAGCAGTGAGTTACACACACATTTACTCTCTTTTCAAATTATGCTCACTACAGACATACTTAATACCATAAATTAATATTTTGCAACATCAGCGCTGTGGTTGAGCTGAATCAACACTGAACCGACTCGAGCTGAATAATGACACTGTTTTTTTATGGCGTTATTTTACTGTCAATTGTCGAGAGCACATTATTGTGACGCGAGAGCATATCAATGTAATGCGCGAGCGCAAATCTGTCCGCTCGCGCGCGGATTTCCTCTGCTCTCGCGCAAATCTGTCCGCTCGCGCGCGGATTTCCTTTGCTCTCGCGCAAATCTGGACGCGCGCGCTCAAATATACAGTGCTCTCTTATGAACTGCCTCTCCTCTCGCTCAGATATTGCGTGTGCACGCTCAAACTGTTTCCTGCGTGCTCAAACGTGTCCTGCGCGCTCAAATTGCACATGTGCGCTCACGAATCTCTACGTGCTCTTGCAGAAATTAATTTGCTTTTGGATTAAATGCTGTCAAAAGTTATAAACCAATCAGAAGAGACGACTGATCCATGAAAATGCTACGTGGAATCTTATTGGCTGAGAGTGAACTGCGCCTGGAATTCTTTCGACAAAAATATATATTTTATTTCTTTACAATTTAATAATATTTATCAAATGTAACCTAGTCTAACTGCATCACATTACAGGTCAAACCCCTATTTATCTAAATAAACAAACAAACAAAAAATGTTTCTTAAAGTTATTGTGGTCATACGTTTTGTGTTGAATTTTTTAAAAAAAAAAATAGGTAACATTTTACAATAAGGTTTTTATTTGTTAACATTAGTTAATGTATTATCTAACATGAACTAACAATGTGCAATACATTACTGTAATTATTAATCTTTGTTAACGTTAAAAATACAGCTGTTTGTTGGTTGTTTACTTCACAGTGCATTTAATAACGTATTAGTAAATGTTGAAATTAACATTAACAAATATTAATAAATGCTGAAGAAGAGCAATTCATTATTAGTTAATGTTAACTAATGCAGTTAAATAATGTTAACGCAACCTTATTGTAAAGTATTACCAACAAACATCTTCTGATTTAAGACCGAACAAGATCAGGGTCAAATCGTCATTCCCTTAATACTTAATGTGGAGATCACATATACCACCATAGTCAATTTCTTTTGAGGTCTGGAATTAATGATTCTGATACATCAAATACATTCTGATACATCAAATACATTTTAACAGTCACTGGTCACCACCTACTGGCAGAACAGTGTAACAACATTAGTTTCAACATTCATTTAGCTACTTATTTTAATTGCTGAAATCAGTGTATATTCAGACTATAAATTGTTATTGCAATACTTGCATTATTATTTAATGTTTGCAACACAGATGTAGCAATAGTATGTTGTTGAAAACACTTTGTGAAGCTGTTTAAAACATATAGCTTACATGACCACTGCTTTCAGCAGCAATGCAAAAGCAGGTTTAAATATTCTGGTATGATTGTAATTTCAAAAGGTTTAATAGACATAACCGAATCGTTGTCATTTAGGAATAAGATCGCGTTCTTTTGCTTAATCGTGCATACACAAGAGCTTAGGTATTTTTGTATGTCATGTTTTATACCAGACCTCAAAAGAAATATACCACTATGGTGGTATGTGATCTCCACATTAAGTATTAAGGGAATGACGATTTGACCCTGATCTTGTTCGGTCTTAAATCAGAAGATGTTTGTTGGTAATACTTTACAATAAGGTTGCGTTATCATTATTTAACTGCATTAGTTAACATTAACTAATAATGAATTGCTCTTCTTCAGCATTTATTAATATTTGTTAATGTTAATTTCAACATTTACTAATACGTTATTAAAATCAAATGTTGTATTTGTTAACATTATTAAATGCACTGTGAAGTAAACAACCAACAAACAGCTGTATTTTTAACGTTAACAAAGATTAATAATTACAGTAATGTATTGCACATTGTTAGTTCATGTTAGATAATACATTAACTAATGTTAACAAATAAAAACCTTATTGTAAAATGTTACCTATTTTTTTTTTTTTTAATTTCAACACAAAACGTATGACCACAATAACTTTAAGAAACATTTTTTGTTTGTTTGTTTAGATAAATAGGGGTTTGACCTGTAATGTGATGCAGTTAGACTAGGTTACATTTGATAAATATTATTAAATTGTAAAGAAATCAAATATATATTTTTGTCGAAAGAATTCCAGGCGCAGTTCACTCTCAGCCAATAAGATTCCATGTAGCGTTTTCATGGATCAGTCGTCTCTTCTGATTGGTTTATAACTTTTGACAGCATTTAATCCAAAAGCAAATTAATTTCTGCAAGAGCACGGAGAGATTCGTGAGCGCACATGTGCAGTTTGAACGCGCAGGACACGTTTGAGCACGCAGGAAACAGTTTGAGCGTGCACACGCAATATCTGAGCGAGAGGAGAGGCAGTTCATAAGAGAGCACTGTATATTTGAGCGCGCGCGTCCAGATTTGCGCGAGAGCAAAGGAAATCCGCGCGCGAGCGGACAGATTTGCGCGAGAGCAGAGGAAATCCGCGCGCGAGCGGACAGATTTGCGCTCGCGCATTACATTGATATGCTCTCGCGTCACAATAATGTGCTCTCGACAATTGACAGTAAAATAACGCCATATTTTTTCAGTAGAGCTGCTTATAGCTGAATTGAACTTGTTTCATAATGAATTTCAAACTGAAAACAAGATTATTTTGCTTGTTTTAAGGAAAAACTTAATTTTGAAAAAAAAATTCTGAAAACAAGGCAATAATTTTTACTTGTCTAGAAAATGCTTCTTGATTAAATAATTTTTAGATATTTGGACTAGAAACAAGACAAAAACTCTAAGTAAGAAAAGCATTTTTTGCAGTGAGCAGGTGCTCACAGTAAAACAGTCATATATCTTTATTCCTGCTGCTCTTGTGAATCACAGAGACCTTCAGACTTCAGCTATGACACCAACAAACAGCAGAGAGAACTCATCATGCAGCTGGAGAACAAGAACAGGTACATACACTCATGACTTCATATGGAAATGTTTTCATAACGGGTTAAGTCCAGTGGTTTTGGATTTCACTCTTGGTAAGTGTGTAAATGATAATACAGTGTGTGTTTGTGATTTCAGGGAGATTTTACAGGAGATCCAGCGTTTGCGAGTGGAGCATGAACAGGCATGTCAGCCGACTCCAGAGAGAGTCCAACAGAACCCGACCCTGCTGGCCGAACTCAGACAGCTAAGGTGACGCAGTCTATGCATACCTTTTATGAGCCATTGCAAGATATTCTTTAATGTTTTTTAAAGATTTTGACTGTGATGATCACTACGGAAGAGGATTAGGGCCAAGCAATAATAAAAAAATAAATTACGGGAACAAACTCGTTAAATTTCGAGAAAAAAGTCAAGATAAAATGTTGAGAATAAAGTCATTAAATTACGAGAACAAATTCGTTAAATTATGAGAAAAATGTCGTTAAATTTCGAGAAAAAAGTCGAGATAAAATGTTGAGGATAAAGTCATTAAATTAACGAATTTGTTCTCGTAATTTAACGAGTTTTTTTCTCGTAATTTAATGACTTTATTCTCAACATTTTATCTCGACTTTTTTCTCGAAATTTAACGAGTTTGTTCCCGTAATTTAACAACTTTTTTCTCGTAATTTAACGACTTTTTTCTCGTAATTTAATGACTTTATTCTCAACATTTTATCTCGACTTTTTTCCTCAAAATTTTACATTTTTCTCATAATTTAACGAATTTGTTCTCGTAATTTAACGACTTTTTTCCGTAATTTAATGACTTTATTCTCAACATTTTATCTCGACTTTTTTCTCGAAATTTAACGAGTTATTAGTAGTAATTTAACGACTTTTTTCTCGTAATTTAACGAGTTTATTCTCAACATTTTATCTCGACTTTTTTCTCGAAATTTAACGAGTTTTTTCTCGTAATTTAACGACTTTTTTCTCATAATTTAATGACTTTATTCTCAACATTTTATCTCAACTTTTTTCTCGAAATTTAACAACTTTTTTCTCGTAATTAGCGACATTTTCCTCATAATTTAACGAATTTGTTCTCGTAATTTAACAACTTTTTTCTCGTAATTTAATGACTTTATTCTCAACATTTTATCTCGACTTTTTTCCTCAAAATTTTACATTTTTCTCATAATTTAACGAATTTGTTCTCGTAATTTAACGACTTTTTTTCCGTAATTTAATGACTTTATTCTCAACATTTTATCTCGACTTTTTTCTCGAAATTTAACGAGTTATTAGTAGTAATTTAACGACTTTTTTCTCGTAATTTAACGAGTTTATTGTCAACATTTTATCTCGACTTTTTTCTCGAAATTTAACGAGTTTTTTCTCGTAATTTAACGACTTTTTTCTCATAATTTAATGACTTTATTCTCAACATTTTATCTCAACTTTTTTCTCGAAATTTAACAACTTTTTTCTCGTAATTAGCGACATTTTCCTCATAATTTAACGAATTTGTTCTCGTAATTTAACAACTTTTTTCTCGTAATTTAATGACTTTATTCTCAACATTTTATCTCGACTTTTTTCCTCAAAATTTTACATTTTTCTCATAATTTAACGAATTTGTTCTCGTAATTTAACGACTTTTTTCCGTAATTTAATGACTTTATTCTCAACATTTTATCTCGACATTTTCTTGAAATTTAACGAGTTTTTTGTCGTAATTTAACGACTTTTTTCTCGTAATTTAACGAGTTTATTCTCAACATTTTATCTCGACTTTTTTCTCGAAATTTAACGAGTTTTTTCTCGTAATTTAACGACTTTTTTCTCATAATTTAATGACTTTATTCTCAACATTTTATCTCGACTTTTTTCTCGAAATTTAACAACTTTTTTCTCGTAATTTAACGACATTTTCCTCATAATTTAACGAATTTGTTCTCGTAATTTAGCGACTTTTTTCTCGTTATTTAATGACTTTATTCTCAACATTTTATCTCGACTTTTTTCTCGAAATTTAACGAGTTTTTCTTCTAAATTTAACAACTTTAATCTCGAGATGGTTTTATTTTTTTATTATTGCTTGGCCCTAATCCTCTTCCATAGATCACAGCAGCTGACAGAACCAAAAAATACATTTATAAATACTTACATTTATATTGCCATACTTCACCCAAAAATTGAAAATTCTGTCATTAATTACTCACCATCATGTCATTCCACACCCGTAAGACCTTCGTTCATCTTCAGAACACAAATGAAAATATTTTTTTACTAAAATCTTAGAGATTTCTGTCCCTCTATTGACAGAGGGACAAAATAAAACGAATCCATCTGAATTGAGCGGTTTAGTTTCATTTTCTGAAGAGACACGATTGCTTTATATGATGAACTGATTGAATTTAGGCTCCCCAGAAAGTTTAAAATAAACCACTCTATTTATATGGATTAGTTTTACGATCACATTATGAACTTTTTGAAGCATCAAATTGGTAGTTGTGCAGCTGTCAATGGAGAGTACAGAACGGGCTCAGATTTTATTAAAAATATCTTAATTTGTGCTCTGAAGATGAGCAAAAGTCTTATGGGTTTTGGAACAACATGAGGGTGTGTAATTAATGACAGAAATTACATTTTTGGGTGAACTATCCCTTTAACACAAATTACCAATGAACAACAGGGGTAACTACTGTTTTATCAAGTGTGTGTTTACACTTGGCAGGTTTGGTTTGATTGAAACAAACTCTGGTGAGATTGCTCTTTTAGTGCGGTTCATTTGAATATGTGTGAACGCTTGCATCCGAACCCTGCTGCAACCAAACAAACGGACCAAGACCCACCTTTTCAGGGTGACCTCTGGTGACACTGAAATATGAACTTGAAACGGCACAAAGACATCTAAACAAACCAAAAACAGGACATGATGTCGCAAGATGTGACCCTAAAAAGGACAGTATGCTCAAGTATACCTGTGGCCGGTTGTATAAACTTCTTAGACTAGTCTTAAAAGTTAGTCATCTATTTTTTTTCTTCAAGAGTTCTGAGTTTTTTAAAGTCGGTTACATAAAAAGGTAGATCGGTCTAATTTTAATCAGAAAATTAAGACTGATTACCTCTTGTCTTGCTGCTAGTTGGTCAAACTAGTTCTTAGTTCTTAAGACACAGTCTTAACACACGGAGAACTTTCATTTCTACTCTGACAGCCGTCAGATCACGCTGAACGCTGTGAGTGTGTGTTAGAAATCAGGAATGGTGAGAGAACATTGTGCTTGCATTTTTTTCTTCAAACCAAACTTGGGTCTTCAGCCGCCGTCTGTCTAGCGCGCTTCTCATAATGTTTATGCATTAGGTCAGTAGGCGGTCTTTTGTAGTTGCTCGAACACATTCAACCACATGAGCGTCTACACTATGAAAGCAATCCGGCCAAATGTGTTTTCGACTACCTATGGAAGTGGACGAAAGTGGACAAGCTCAAAATGTTTTACACAACTTTTACACCTGTATTTAGCACCGTCCACTTGTGATCGATCGACCAAAACTCATTTTAATAGCAGATGGAAACGGGGCATAGGAAACCTAAAAATGGCACTTCATTGCAAAAAGGCTGGCGACCTCTGGTCTAAGGTCTGTCATTGTGTTTGTGTGTGTTTTAGGCAGAGGAAGGATGAGCTGGAGCAGAGGATGTCCTCTCTGCAGGAGAGCAGGAGAGAGCTCATGGTGCAGCTAGAAGGACTCATGAAACTACTGAAGGTACCGTCACACACAGCGCAAGAGAAGACGCTCTTAACACTTTAAACTCTTTTGGAGTGCACTGTAACATTTCCGCCACTGGAGGGCATTCACTCTCTTTAGCGTTTATCATCTGAGCTGCTTTTTTTTCTCACATACTTGCTCTAGTTTCACACTTATTCATTTCTTCTCTTTACAGATTAGAGTTTATAGTGTTAATAGTTGTTCTCGTCATCTTTTCCTCTCTGTTTTTCACTTCCTCTGTTCTTCTCTGTCTCCGTTCTGTTCTCGCAGGATGAGGAGCAGAGACAAGCTGTAAGTGTGTGTTTCACTGTGCATGTGTGATTTACAGAAAAAGTACAAGACTTATTTTAAAAGTCTCTTACAAAAATAAACATGTAGATAAATAGAGCCGTTTAGTTTGTAGTCCAAAAACCTGGAAGAGAATTAGCATTTTTGAGTTCCCTCTGGAAACTCCTATGAGTATTTTTTTGAGAATAGCAGTTTTTGATTTATGAGTGAAATAAGGTCTGGTAACACATTTTGTTCTGCAACATTAATCACATATTGCTCTTAAAATGTAAGTTGCTAAATAAGCACAATGTCAAAATGTGAGTTTACACACCTCACAAATCAGACAATCACTTTTGCATCTGGCAACTTGTTAGAACTAAGGATTTTATAAGGGTCTCTTAAAGTAATATATTAATCACAGACCTTATTTTACCCATAAATCAAATATTGCTATTATAAAAACAGTCAGGAAATTCTGGGCTGGTCTACAAATGGACATCACTGCTGAACAGAGCTAGACTTACTGATGTTGTGCTGTTGTTTTCCCACCAAAATCAAATCCGTTCAATGTATGTTTATTCACAATAAATATCTTTTTAAAGCAGCTTTACAGAAAATGCACGTTTCAGTGTTACAGTGCGGATGATGTCATTTATGGAACTAGGAGAATTTAGAATTCTTCAGAATTTTTAGGACATCTACAGTATAAAATGATCACTCATTAAAACCCAAGACAGCTTTTGCAACATTTTGATTATTAATTGTATTATTAATTTTTAATTAATAATTTAATTAATTTAATTAATTATTTAATAATTTAATTATTAATTTTTAATTGTAACCAGGAAGTATTCTACCATGTGTAGAATATATTTTATTATACTTTGCATTTACTTTAAGTGCATTACATGGTTAAAAATGGCAACATCCTCCCAAACACTTAAACTGAAATAAATATAAAATTAAGTAGAACTGTTAAAGGGTTAGTTCACCCAAAAATGAAAATTCTGTCATTAATTACTCACTCTCGTGTCGTTCCACACCTGTAAGACCTTTGTTCATCTTCAGAAAACAAATTAAGATATTTTTGATGAAATCCGATGGCTCAGTGAGGCCTCCATTGCCAGCAAAATAATTAACACTTTCAGATGCCCAGAAAGGTACTAAAGACAGTTCATGTGACTACAGTTTGGCAGTTTGACACTCGCTCCGAACCACTGATTCGAAACAAAAGATTCGTAAAGCTTCGAAGCTTCATGAAGCAGTGTTTTGAAATCGCCCATCACTAGATATTGTTGAATAAAGCCGTTATTTTGTTTTTTTGGTGTTGTGTTCCACACGTCGACACTTCAGCATGTTGAATCAGCTGACGTGAGGTGACACAGTCGCTGCTAGTTCTTTGACGTCGGCTTGGTGTGTCATGGCCTTAAAACAAAAACTGAAAATATAAAAATAAAAGCTAATTCAAAAGCTAAGAAGAGGACACATACAGTATAAACTAATCACTCACTTTCCCATGAATCTGCACTGTCCTTTTGTGCGTGCGCTGTACTGTGCATGTGAGAGAAATTGTTCAGTGTCTCTCGCTTGTTTAACTGAAAGTTCTTTTCCATTTGATTTTCATTTAGACTTATTTCTCTCTTTCTTTTCCTCCCACTGTTTAACATCCACTGTGTGCTGTAAGTTCTCAAGTTCTTTAAGTTTTCCAAAAATCTGTATTTTTCTCTCAGTCTTTATTTCATGAGTTTGGCTTTAGTTTTGCAGAGAGTATTCAGTGTTGATGTGAATAGGCCAGTGTTGCCAGGAATTGGGCTACTTTTAAGTTGTTGCCGTGGGTAAAAAAAAATTTCTGCAGGGTGATTTCCACCCCTATACTTACAATTTTGACTCTCCAACACCCTTGAAACACCCCCTAGACGTACAAATTCAGTGGAGAATTCATCCGCCCGATGGAGAAAATTGCATTGGGCTATTTTTGTGCTACTATTAACTGGCTTTTGGGCTACTTTTGTTTCACAGACCTGGCAACCCTGTAAAAGGCATTTACATGTATAGACTTTTACCTGCAGTGAGATCAGTCAGTAGTTTTTAGCATTAGCAGAAACATTTAGTAGGTGTATCATGTACAATATGACGTATTCATCTCTTTCTCTCTCAGGCTCAAGCTTCTGGTTCCTCCCCAAGCCATGCCTCCCCTCGTTCTATGCCAGTGCCCATTCGCTCTCCTTCGTCAGGCTCCACCCCCACCCCCACAGGCCACACCCCACCCACGGGCCCCAGGACTCTTTAGCTGGAGTGGGTGGAGACGTTCAGGAAGCATTTGCTCAGGGTAACTTCTTAATGTACCACTATTAACACAGATGCTATTCTATTTCCATTTCTAATGAGCAACAGAACTTTTGTTGGTCACGTGAATCAGATTTCTGCTGGACTGGACTGGTGTTCTTATTGGCTGTTAGTTTTCGTGTTGTGTTGTGGACAGGCAAATTACTTGGAAACGTGTCGGTTCATACCTGTTTCTTGGTGTAATAATTAAACACTTTGTGTGACATCAAATCAGAACTTTTTTCACATCATAATTTTTTTGTTTCAAATTTACAGGACCTCGCAGAAACCTACGAAATGATCTCCTGGTGGCAGCGGACTCCATCACAAACACCGTGTCTTCACTGGTCAAAGAGCTCAACTCTGGTATGAGAGTGTGAATGCAGATAGCTAATTCTCATCAGTCATGTTTAGTGGTTCAACAGATCACAAAACTCACGGTTCGGATCAAGTTCACTTAAAAGTTAACCGACTGTGTTTACATGAACACTTGCCAAGATGGGTATTTTGACATAAGTTTGTGTGTATGTGTCCTTTGAAGCGCAATGAGATGCGAAAGAGGAATCAATTCGCTGAAACGCGAGGCTGTGCGCACAGATAACAGCGTGCGAGTACTGAATGGAGTTCTCTTTTGCCTCTTTTTGTGTTGGAATGGTTTAGAAACACATGAATGTTTAAATTGGCAAGACAAAACATGCAAATGAAAAACTTTCACTGTCTGTTGGTTAAATTTTGCAATTAATCCACAAATCACATGTGCCGAACCGTGGGGCCAGGTCTGTATGGATCAACTACTATCCGTTTAACCACTACTCGTGTTGTATTGTGGGTAGTTTGTGTTCTCACAGCTATGAGAAAGAAATAGTGTTACCCGGTACCTGAAATAGACACACAGTCCTTTTCAATTTGACTATGTTAATAATAAACTAGCAAAAACCACTGGAAAGTAATCGAGAGAAAGCTTGTTTCTTTTGGACATGGTAGTATGATGGTAATGTTTGAATAATATATTTACGTTTTCATTTTAATTTATATTTTAGTAATTTTTTAGGATCTTTTATAATTTTTTTTTTTTTTTAAATTACATTTAAAATTATTCAATTTTATTAAAATAATTGAATTAATTTATTAATATTTCTGTTTTGAGCGTTATTTTTATTTCAGTTTTAGTAATTTTAGTACTTCAACTTAAGTTGGTTGCAAAGGCAACATTTCTAAATTTCATTAAAGTACATACTATTATATTTAAGTTTGCATTAGCTTAATTATTTTGTTCTCTAAAATTTTTAGCTTTATTTCATATTTCAGTTAATGATAAATTTTATACAGTCCAAAAGTTTCAAAAAAATAAAAATAAAAATTCTTACTGACCCCAAACTTTTGAACGGTAGTGTATAATGCTACAGAAGCTTTGTATTTCAGATAAATGCTGTTCTTTTGAACTTTCTATTCATCAAGGTATCCTGAAAAAAAAGTACAAAACTGTTTTCAACATTGAAAATAATCATAAATGTTTATTGAGCAGCAAATCAGCATATTAGAATGATTTCTGAAGGATCATGTGACACTGAAGACTGGAGTAACGATGCTGAAAATTCAGCTTTGCATCACAGGAATAAATTACTTTGTCAAATATATTTAAATAGTACACAGTTATTTTAAATTGTAATAATATTTCACAATATTACTGTTTTTACTGTATTTTTAATTAAATAAATGTAGCCTTGGTGAGCAGACGAAACTTCTTTTAAAAACATTAAAAATCTTAGTGGTTCCAAACTTTTGGACTGTACTGTATATATATATATATATATATATATATATATATATATATATATATATATATATATATATATATATATATATATATATATATATGTATTTATATTTGTGTGTGTGTAAATATACACTGTATATATATTTATTATCTTCTGTTGTCTTTAGTAGAGGATGCAGGAGAGGAGGAGGAGAGATTGCAGAATGGCAAAGATAGAGGTATTACCCTTCACATCAGAACTACATTACCCAGAATGCATCGGTGCTACTGAATCCTGACCTCCATGGCCCTTTCAGTTGCTCTCACTACACGAACATCAATGATTTCATGAGATTTATCCTCCCTGCACACAACAAAAGCTCATAATGTTTTACAGGACGGGGTTTGTGTGTGTCTGGCGTGTGTCTGTGCTGTCTGAGGGGGCTCGTTAGTGCTTAACTACTCGTTAGTATTAACGAGGAGGCTGTTTACGAGTGTGTGGGAGGGGTGCTGGATGTTTTTTTTAACTACTTCCTGTCGGGTCAGAGGGGTCCTACACACTGAACCTTTATGAGCAGAACCCGTACTGGGAAACACCTTCATTATAGCGCTCGTTTTTTCTCTTTCTTCATTGTATTCATTCATCTCTCCATCCAGCTCCACCGCTCATGTTTTATAGGTCTGCTTCTGATGGCCTTTCTCTGCTCGTTTCAGACACCATCAGTCAAATTAGGCTTCAAGCAGAAGTTTGCTCAAAAAAGTTTAAGTTTTCGAAACTTAAAACATGCCTCTGGTAAAATGTTCCAATGATTTTTGATCATATATACAGGGTGCGTTTCGCTGGGTTGGATGGAGGGGATTTTCCCCCCACTCTGGTCTAAATTTCCCAGGCTCTGCTGAATTATTTTTATCCCCGGTTAGGGATAAAATGTATCGCCCCCTCAACAGTAGCCCATGCTACATTGTAAAATAAAGAAAACAAACAGGATGCGCTTTCTGCCATCTTGGTCTCCTTTCTGGAGCGCGTCACAAAAAAAAATGAACCAAAACTAGCTAACTTGCCTTAGTCACGATACGAAATGTGTCTATAGAAAGCGTGAAATGTGAAATTCAAATGAAGCAATTCAAATATTCTCTGATTATGTAGTCCGTATGAAACCAGAGAGGAACAGAGGTAAACTGCTCAAACGTAGATGTTTAATGTGTACGAGTGCTTCCCAGTGACGAAAGGACAAGGCATAAGAGAGAAAATCTCACTCTACTTTGTGAACTAAAATGTAAAATTAAAATATCCCTTTTTCAAAATGTTCCGATATTATTTCATTAGAGTTCATAATTATTCTATAAATGTTACTTTAACAGCTGCACGAAATACTCAATTTTTCGTGATTTATTTTCATGAATTAATTCATATATAATATAATATAATATAATATAATATAATTATATATATATATACACACACACACACACATATACAGTCAAACCAAAAATTATTCAGACATTTTTTATATTTTTGATATATTTTTACTATTGGGTTCAGGACACTATAGTTCATTTATGTAAGTGACGATAGGAAAATAAAGTAAACTGTGACATATTATACCCAAAAATTCTTCATACAGTGGACTACCAGTAAAATTGATAAAAATTTGGAACCAAAAATTATTCAGACACTTTGACCTGACCATGTTTTGCTTAAGTGTTATCTAATATAATTAAGATAATTTTTTTTCTGACACAGTTTAACTCTGAGATCTTGTCATATTTTATTACCATTCTTTTAATCTGTAGTGAATAAACTGTATTAAAGCAGAACTAAGTAACTTTTTTACCTTCATAAATAGTTTTCTAAGTCCTTACGATGGTTAATTGACTTGTAGTGGTGTGTTTGAGGCGTGCACTAACCCCCTCTGGCACGTCTACGCCAGAAAACAGCACTTGCAAGTTGAGCTGAGCCGACCCAAAACAATCTCGCCTCGTGTTCACGTTCACGTGAGAGTGACAAAATGCTTTACGGTAATTCAAAAACAATGTATATATTATGACTTTTATAAGACAATTTTGAAAATGACCCACCTCCATCGAGATTTCTTGTACTGTATTTGCAAAACTACTGCACTGGTGAGCGTTGTAGTCGTTGTAGTCCAGAGCTGCGCTTGGAGTATTTACGACAGTGTGATTCACTGAAGGAACCTGTAGGGGGAGCTTCGCAAATCTTACTGAGTTCCGCTTTAATAAATGAAATGTTCAAGGTGTCTGAATACATTTTGGTTTGACTGTAATTTAAAATATATATATATATATATATATATATATATATATATATATATATATATATATATATATATAATGTTTGAACAGTATTGAACAGTAGTATCTATGCATCTAATTTGCACCAAGTACAGATGAAAACATATATATATATATCTCAAAATCATCTATTTTTATTGATTTGTTGTGTTTTGTTTGTTTTTGTGGATGAGGCTCGCATCAGCTGTTTATTTTTGTAGACATTATTTATTCATACAATAACGAGGGACACGAAAGCCAGCTGTTTCATATGCACAATTGTTCTACGCTTTGTAAAATGTGTAGTGGGTCTGTTTAATTAAAAACATTATGTAGGTTAAATAGGGGTTGAGGAAACAAGATGGTAGATTATCTACTCAATTAGTTACTGTACTGAGCTGAAGCAGCTTTACTAATTCCAGATAAGAGAATTAATGGATCACTAGAGACCTGCAGACAGCGTGAATATTACTGTTCATATGTTAGTAAAAGATATTTCTTATTTCTTTATTTCTTTATTAACCCTATAAAGCCTTTACTATGTTTTTATACTGTATGAACCATAAAAGCTTGTAAAAAATGTATCAAATATGAAACCAAAGTTTGTCCAAAGTTTCAATAAACTGTTCTGTTCTAGTTTTTTTTTGTTGGTTATTTCTTATGTCAGGCTTTACAGTATTGTGAGTCTTTGATTTTAAAATGACAAGTTTTTTTTTTTTTTTTTTCCAGGTTAAGCCAAATATGAAGCAAGCAGTGCCACGTGAGTATCACACATTATAGGACAACTATAGGTGTGGTGTTTTGTTCACTTTGAATATGTTATTTTATCTTTTTTCAGGTGTGGCATCACCATGCAAACACTTTTTGCTGACATCACAACAAAGACAGTGACCTCTGAACCCAGGCTCAGCCAGTCAGAGAGAGTTCAGGGACTTGGGTGGGACGTGGCTTCCTGTGGATTGCTTGAGAAGGAAAATGTTTTGTTGTTTTTCAATGTTTTTTACTCTTTTTGTTTTTGAGATGTGGATTTAAGGGTCTGTGTTGCAAACCTGCTAGTTTGATTAGTTACTCTCATTTGAGTTTTGTAGCTGATTTTGTTAGTTTGTGAGTTTGAAAGCTTTTGAAAAACGTATGCACCCAAAGACTGTCGAGAACGGGACAGAATGGACTGAGGTGGAAACGGAACGGAACGCGATAGAATGTGATACATGATTGAAGGACAAGCGTGAAGAGTTGATGATTGGCTGGCTGAAGTATGTGGGCGTGGTTTGTTCGATGTGGGTTCTGGTGTGGTCATGTTGATTTTGAGGACGCAGTTGCTGCGAATGGCGTAAAAACGACCTTCTAAAGGATCTAAATGAAAGTGTCAAGCTGTACTGTAATTTATTTTCGATTCACTTTTTTTAATTTATTTTCATTAGACAAACAGCATTTCAGCAGCATTTTCGATGTACATTTGAGGAAATATTTTGGTCATTTCAAATAATCGATTTCAGATTTTCAAGTCCGATTCAGCATTTATGTATATTTAAGATCAGAATGATTTAGTTTTATAGATTTTCAAACAGGTACTTTGATAAAGAGGTGAATTACTTACTGTGCTCCTTTTACTGGAGAGTTTTACCCATCATTAATTTTGTCGATTTTTTTCTTTTTTTTTCTAGAAGCACTGTTTGTAGTCATATTTCTTGTGAACGAACATTTCTTACCTACAAACATTTGCACACACACGTCTGACCTGCTGTGTGTTTTTCTGGAGATGTGTGTATTTGTGTGGTATGTTTGCCTCTCTATAGTCGTGTGTGTTTGTGCAAAGCTGGAATGTGAATCATATTGATGCCTTCATTTCATTTTATTCTTAAATACCTGCCAAAAATGACTTCTTGATTTAGTTTTTTTTTTTTTTTTAAGTTTTCAGTCTTATTTACTCTTATTAAAAAAAATGTGTTGGTTTTTTTGCACCAAATTCATTCATGGACTCATTTGTTTATGGTCCTCTCCATCATGTGATTCTACCTGCAGCACACAGGGCTTAATAACATCACTTCCTGTGCCCTTTCGGGTCAAGAGCTCTTCTGTGAAAGCTGGCTGGTTTGACCGAGACTATCGTTACGGTGCCGGTAGCCGTAGTGTTTCGCTCTTTCCACCGAACAACTTTCATATATTTTTTTTAAAAAGCTAATTTTACAGAAATGAGGCCGTGAATCATACGCATGTGATTTCAAGTGATGATTTGTTGTGTTCAGAATAAATATTATTAAAAAAAAGCATTGACTGGAGTAATGTTCTTTCTATCTGAAGTTCTTCTCTCTTTAACTTTGTATTTTTTTCTTTAAATTTGAATGTTTGGTTTTCCTTCAGGTACCATACAGGCTCAAAGCTTTCTGGGTAATATGATGCTCTCAGTGGTTGCGTCCGAATTTACACTTCTGTGCACAAAAACATGCGCTTTGCTGGTGATGGGACCGTGTATACTTTTGTGTATATAGTATTAGTAGAACAGAACGCCAGGATCCACATCAGTTTTTCTGCATGTTTTGTCCTTCTATAAGTGCGCTTTGAGATCTGATAGCTCTAAACTCTTCTGTTTGAGTACCTGTGGGTGACAGACAGAGAGAGAGAGGGGCAGTGGGACGGTCTCTGTGCACTGCCAGCGTGAGCAGGCATGACGTGGGGTGAATTTTAATGAGAGCAGCATGAACAGACGTACGCTGGGGGAAATCTGTGTGTGTAACAGAGTAAGACGGTGCATGGATTCACTCAAGGACACCGTCTCTCTCCAGTCTCACCGTCTCTGGCTGTCTGTTATGCTCTATTACAGTTATATTAGGTCATGTCCCTTAAAACAAAAACTTTGCTGGTATATATATAAGCAAAAACTTGATCTATTCACAGTAATGCTGTTTTTAATGAAATTTTTTTTTTAAAATAAATTCAACCTTGGTGAGCATGAGAAACGTCTTTCAAAAGCATTTTTAAAAAGTCGTAATTATTTAAATCTTTTGACTGGATATGTGTGTGTATATTACTGTGTGCAAATTACTCGCGGTTCAGTTTTTATCACATTCTGGTACGGTTCGATATGTGCTATAGTCAGGGAAAATTTGAATGAAGTTAGTCATTATTGAAGTTACAAAAGCTATTCAGTCAAGAGCACTGAGTGATTTCCTTGTCTTTTGTTGTTTGAATAACATTAAAAACACAGCAGGAATATTAGGTTGCTGTCACTTTAAGACTGTTACACATGCGTTGTTTACGTTCACTTATAGGGTTAGTTCACCCAAACATGAAAATTCTGTCATTAATTACTCATCCTCATGTCGTTCCAAACCCGTAAGACCTTTGTTCATCTTCAGAACACAAATTAAGATATTTTTGATGAAATCCGAGAGGTGTATGACTCATCCATAGACAGCAATTCAACCACCATTTTCAACCGACTATGTTTGCTAGGATACTCACCAAAATGGGCATGTTGACATAATGTTGGTTTGAATTTGTCTGTTAAAGTGCAAGAATTTGCACGCTGTCTGAGATGCGACTTTCTGTGTGCGCACTTCAGATGAGTGCACACACACTGTGTGTCTGAAATCGTGTACTGTCTGAGTACATTTGAATTTGAACTTACTTCGCAACCGTTAAAAAAGTACATGAATGTGGGTAATGTAATCCAGACATACTACATCCGCCATGTTGTCATTATCACGTGACCTACCAGCGTCAGTTGCGTCGCTTCACCTTCATTCATAAATCCTCTCCCGTGGCCTCATGGGATACTAAAGTGTCCATCGAATGCGCTCTTTGGAATTTTGCCAGAAGTTGTAGGTCATCCGGGACTTTTCACCTACTGTTTTTCGAATACTATGAATTCGAACTCTTTTTTTTTTTTTGGGATCAACGCTGTTGTAATATTGGGAAGCCAGAATGTGTATCCATCGACTGAAACATACATTAGCAGTGTTGGGCATGTTACTTTAAAAAAGTAATTAGTTTTAGTTACTAGTTATTTCTCACAAATAGTAACTGAGTTAGTAACTGAGTTACATCATTATAAAAGTAACTAATTACCAGGGAAAGTAATTATTGCGTTACTTTTTAAAAAAAATCAAGAATGTCAATTAACTTGGATGCCCCCAATATTAAATATAAGTCTAAAAATAAATTATTATTTGTTTAAGTAGGCCTATGTTATGTTTTAAATTCATCTATTTGATTATGGAAAGTGAACAGCATGAGTAAGATAGAATACATCATAAGATACGCAGTATATCGGGAGACATGGAATGGGTAAGACATGATTTTGACCACTTTATTAAGTTTTGTTTTGTAGAAAGCCTTTCTTTAGAGTGAATTTTAATCAGTGTTCCCTCAATCAATTGCCTAGGTTTAATAAATAAAAAGCAAATATAGCAGACAATATAATCATGACATGGAGGCGCCTGCGCGATCACTTGTACGTGAACCGGAGCGCGTCTTATAGGCTAAATGAACCGAAACTCAGCTTATAGCCTCCTTGCCTCACAGATATAAGAAATATATCTATAGAAAGGATGAAATTACTTTTGCCGGTTCTTTATAGCAAGCTTTATGCATGTGCTTGAGTGCTATATAGCCTATATTACGTAAACGCTCATTATTATGGTTTATTCTCTCCAGTATTTAAGAAATCAAATTAATATAAATGTGATTAATCAACTAATGGCTTAAATGAACAACTACTAGTCGACTAAAAAAAACTTATTTCACATATTTTCGATCCAGCATGTCACAAAGGGTATTCTGGTTTGAGCTCGCGCTCAGCTCGCATGCTCTGACACACACACACTCACACACAAACAGAGCATCGTACATTATTATCAGTTTAAAAATATATTTGTGTATGACTAACCTGTACTATTTCTTTACAACAAAACGCTTTGCAGGTCTGTCATCTCTACTCCCACACCAATCGTTATCAGTTAGCATGTCTCCCACCCCAACACACACACACCAGAGAAATAACTTTGCAAGTCCTATGGCTGAGAGAGAGCCTACTCGGATGAAAACCGCTTCAGTGAGCTCAATTATAGTAACGCAGCATTTTTTTTTTTTGGTCAGCATTGGTAACGGCGTTGTAACGGGAAAAAGTAATTCGTTTGATTACTCGTTACTGAAAAAAGTAACGCCGTTTATTTATAATGCTGTTATTCCCATCACTGTAAATAAAGTGAAAGAAAAACAAGAACATAACACAGACACGTGTAACCAAACAATGTCAGACGATGAAACAAATTTATAATGCTTTAAATCACGTGTTTTATCGATCTCTTTAGTGTGCGTGAGGATTGTGACGTCACTGCGACCCATCTCTAACGGTCTCTAGGACCCAGCGAACTTCTTCCCGCTGACGGGCCTCTGCGGCGTCTGAGAGCCCGAGACGGCGGAGAGGAGCAGGCCGGTGCCGGGGAGGGTCAGGACGGGGAGAGACGCGGAGGGAAGACGGGCAGTTCGCGACCACCGGAGGGTTCAGGCCCGGGGCTGCATGGCGAAACGGGTAAATCACACAGATACACACACACCGAGCTTCTGTCTGACATACGAGGATGATGATGATGATGAAGAAGGTGGTGGTGAAGATCATGATTATTTCAGATCTGCGCAGATGTGCGTTTTAAAACCCAGCAGCTGCTGCATAAAAATAGTTTTTCTTCTGTCCGCACGCATAAGTTCATGTGACATGTGAATTCAGCTCAATTCGCTTTAGTGAAATGATTAAATGAATGTGTGAATGACGCGAGCTGAAGTCTGTCAACCGGCATTACACATGATCACCAGGATTTAATGCAATATTAATCAATATCTTTGACTTTATCACAACTTCGAGTGTTAACTGTTCCTCTTATGTGAGAAATGAAGTTTAAAACGGAAGACAAAGCAGTTCTGGTTGATCTTGAGATGTTAATTCTGTGAGGCCTCTTTCAGGATTATATTTGTGCAAATAGCCTATATAGTAAAATTTTGTTTTACGCAATGCTTTTTAACGTTGCTGTTGGCTATTTAAGAATTCCTATATATATTTAGAAAGCTTGAAAGCTCTATCTGACCTGTTAGTAGGCCTATTTTGTGTCTCTACTGTATCATTAATTAACAGCAATAAAATGTGCATTTTTGAGTTTATTCATGAAGGTCTGTCCACACCTGTGTCAGGTGTCATGGGTTTCACTGGTTGTCTGGACTGTGACCCACAGCAGCTCACAGTTTTGATCACACTGTCATGCATCTTCATAAACACCTTGAGCTCTTACACTCTTAAAAGTTCAAAACAAAAAGATTTTACAGTAAAGGAGAACATCTATGATGCTTTAAAAACTAACATGCTGATCTGAAGAACCTTGTTTTTGTTTAGTCTCCAAAGATTAAAATAGCCAGCTATGTTTCTGATGCTGCGCTGAACCTGAAGTTGTGGCAAAGAACCATTAAAGAACGTTTATTTGTAAGAGTGTATTCGTGATTTTCCACATTAGGCCTTCAATTTGTTCCACTTACTCATTGTTTAACATCAGAAACGCCCTATTGTGTGTCTGCTAGATCTAAAGAAATGGTCAGGCTGAATTTCCTTTTCCCAATGCTTCATTGTGTGTTTAAAAATACTTAAGTGGAATGTCATTAATTAATAATATCTAGCAAAGGACATAATCAAAAAGATGATTATATAACATTTAGGCTACAGTGTGTCTTACATTTTGTGAACTGACTAATTTCTGTCAACTAATGATCTGTCAAGCATATAATGTAATGTTAACTATTTTATTTTTTAAAGATTTCCTCAATCCAGTGTTGGTTGAAAACTACTTTTGAGAAAGTGTCTTCGACACATCAACGTCAGAAAAGTTCAAGCAGTCAAATAAAAAGGTTATAAGAGTAGCTTATGTATTGATGTAGAGCGAAATCTGTTTCTTTTAAACATGCATTTTTACATTTACGTGATGTTACGGCAATTTTGTATTCAATTTTGTGGCAATTTTAAGATGACAATAAAGTCATTTCGCTCTTCATCAGGAAAAGCTCTTAATTTCACTGCTCTCTTGACACTGTATGTCGGAGGTTTTTGAATGAGGTTATGTGAAAATGAATGAGATGTTATGAATAAATGAGAAAGCCGCTTTCCAGAGCGTCACCGAACGCATCTTGACGCGACGCGTCCGTGTTAAACCGCAAAGACAAACTGGCAGAGATTCAAACGCCCGCCATGTTACAGACTCTCCACATTAAACAACAAACTGGCTGCTGTTTGTCTTCTGTGGACACAAATTTTGTCTTTTTCACTGACTGTCGTGATATGATGAGACACTCTTGCCTCATTTATACCAAGGGATAATAAGGGAAACATTACAGACACTTGTGCTGTTATAAAATGTGTCGCTTTTATAGACTTTACCAGAAAAATAATAAGATCTCATACTATCATACACTATTAATGTATACAAATGCATTTTTCATACTCCAGAAATTAATACGGTCTTTGTTATGTTTGGTTTTGCAGGGAGAAGAAGGATTTGATGGTCTGAAGGTGGATCAGTTTCATCGCCACAAAAGTCTCTCAGCATTTTAATGTCTTTTATTTCACTTGTGTTGATTTCAAATGCATCGATCAGGCCTGTAGTGTGTTTTTGTTTCATCATGCCTCTCGATCTGGACTGTGACGCAGCGGCGAACAAAACGGTAAGGGAGATTCATTTCGTCACTAGTTTGGTCTGTCTGTGAATGTGTGTGTGCGGGGGAGCCGTGCGGAAGCCGCCAGACACAGGCATAAGTGAGGACAACCAGGCTGCGCGTAAAACGCACCTTTTTACGCGGTCTAAAAGACAAAAATAGTACGCTCCAGTTAGGCTAAAGTCAAGGAAGCGCGCTTGCATTACGCAGGTTATTCCGACTTCGTTGATTATGACGGATGGTTCTACTTTTGTAGTTACGATATAGGCTATAATTAAACGACGCCTGAGAATAGTTTAAAAGAAACGAACTATAGGCTAGGCTGTCTCTTTATTAATAATAGATTAGATAACGCAATTAAAATGCTTTCTTATTTCTGTGTAAAAAGTTAGCTACTTTAGCTATATTTTTGAAGAGGTTATAAAATACATTACATGAAAGCCCTCCTCCTGAACGTTATGATATTGCTTTTATCAACGAAGTCGTTTTGTCGTGTGTTTTTTTTTTTTTGCGCACACGTCGCTCAGAAAACGATGCTTGAAAGTAGTTAAACTGCACCAAGAAGGAAATACCCTCATAATAGGTATTATATTAAAGGGTTAGTTCACCCAAAAATGAAAATTCTGTCATTTATTACTCACCCTCATGTCGTTCCACACCCGTAAGACCTTCGTTAATCTTCGGAACACAAATTAAGATATTTTAGTTGAAATCCGATGACTCAGTGAGGCCTGCATAGCCTCTCTCAAGATCCATTAATGTACTAAAAACACATCTACATCAGTTCATGTGAGTACAGTGGTTCAATATTAATATTATAAAGCGACGCGAATATTTTTGGTGCGCCAAAAAAAACAAAATAACTTATTTAGTGATGGCCGATTTCAAAACACTGCTTCAGGAAGCTTCAGAGCGTTATGAATCAGTGTGTCGAATCAGCGGTTCGGAGTGCCAAAGTCACGTGATTTCAGCAGTTTGGCGGTTTGACAGGCGATCCGAATCATGATTCGATACACTGATTCATATCGCTCCGAAGCTTCCTGAAGCAGTGTTTTGAAATTGGCCATCACTAAATAAGTCGGGTTTTTTTTGTTTTTTTTTGGCGAACCAAAAATATTCTCGTCTCTTTATAATATTAATATTGAACCACTGTACTCATGTGAACTGATTTAAATATGTTTTTAGTACCTTTATGGATCTTGAGAGAGGTAATGTCATTGCTCAGGCCTCACTGAGCCATCGGAGTTCAACTTAAACATCTTAATTTGTGTTCTGAAGATGAACGAAGGTCTTACGGGTGTGGAACGACATGAAGGTGAGTAATTAATGACAGAATTTTCATTTTTGGATGAACTAACCCTTTAAAGGCTTCAGAGTCTCATTATTATATAAATATTTACGCATTAAAGGATTTGTTCACTTTAAAATGAAAATTACCTCATGATATACTCACCCACAAGCCTTCCAAGGTGTATATGACTTTCTTCTTTCATACGAATACAATCGGAGTTATATTATTAAACACCCTGATGTGTAAGCTTTATAATGGCAGTGCACAGAAACCACCTGTTTGAACCCTTATAAAGTGCATCCATCAATCATAAGCATACTCCACACTGCTCCAGGGGGTTAATGAAGGCCTAAATATCCATATTTAACATGTTGTAAAGTAAAATAACTAGCTTCCTCCAGAGCACCTTCCGTATTCAACTTACAAAGAAAGTGGAACTCCTCTCGCAGTTCAAAATGCTTACACTACGTTCTACGCCTCCTGTAGTCAACTTACGAAACGTTGTGTCAGCTACGCTTTTTCCGTAAGTTGAATGTGGAAGGCAGTCTGGCGGAAGCTAGATATTTTACTTTATAATGTGTTAAATATGGATATTTTTCTTAAACAAAAGCATTGCTTCACTTCAGAAGGCCTTTATCAACCCCCAGAGTTGTGTGGAGTTTATGATGGAATGATGCGTTTTTTTCCGAGCTTCAAACAGGTCGTTGCCATTAAAAGCTTTATAAAACGGCTGGTTCATTCAAACGGCTGATTAATTCAAGAATGAGGCAATTGTATATTAATGGGTCATTGAATCTTTGACTCAACCGATTGGTTCAAAACGCTGAATCAAAAACATTATATTCGCATTGCATTCTCACCATTTCCACAAGCTGCGACCAAAATTTGCTCAAGTTAGCATAATGTATTTTTGCAGGGGTTTTTTTCACACTTTTGATAGGGTATACACAACAGTTTTGTCCATTATGTCTGTGCTTGCATCCTTGTGCAAGTTGTTTTTAGCCTAAAAGCGCCAAAAAACAATGAAGCTGATAAGATATTTTAACAAAATATATGTTATTATAGCTGTACCGTAAGGTGTAAGGCAACTATGTCATTTTAGTTGCAATAATGTAATGTTATTGCTTTTAACTTGAAGTTATTGTAGCATTTTTTTTATGTTATACCCCTGTAGAGCCACAGAAACACATCTAAACTAATAAAATCTCCCCCCTGAGCTAGTCGATAACTGAAATGGCCCATCTTTGGAATCAGTAGGTGAAATAACCACATAAATGATTAGGGAAACTCATTAAAATCACCGATGAACATTAACCTGGAACCCATCAGAGATTTTACAGTCCCACTGACCTCAGGAATCTCGAGAGAACCACTGCAGTGTCATTGAGGTTACGACTGTGGGTGTGTAGGAACGCTCTAGTAACTCTCCGTAACTCTTCATTTTCCTTCTCCGCTCCTCTTACAGTTTAATGGCCGTTCAGTTATTATAAATCTGTTTTCAGCGATTGGACCAGCACACAGTCAGAGTAGTTTATGTACGCTGGCCTTACAGTCATCAGGAAAGCCTTGTCTAACCGATTTATGCGGCTTGAAGTCATGTGAGGTGAGGCATGTGGTAGATTTTCATGTCACATTGAAGGTGAATTGGTGTATTTTGAGGGGAAGAGAGTCAGTTTACACCCAAATCTAGACACAAGTGTGTTTGTGAAATAACGGACTGATGATCTTTTGAACTATTATCAGCTTTCTTTTTTACAATGTGTTGGGGGTGAACTGGTTTACTGTCCTGTTTTCATTGGTTTTCATTAACTTTGGGCCAACTTTGGTCTGTTGAACAGGTGAATCAGTTACTAGAGCTTTAGTAATCAATCTTGAACAGAGCAAAAGTTGTGTTTGAGATCATGGATGTGTGTGTGTGTGTGTGTTGTTTGTGGTGTATTTTATTGCTTTACTCATTCAGATGTCCTCTGTGAACCCGGCAGAAGTTATTTATTGGCTGATATAGTATTTATGGCAGCGATCAGATAGTGTTTGCTTTGGCAGAGAAAATCGACCCATTTAAAAGCTTGTGCTTGCATATAGGAGCACACAAACATTCAACTTATGTCCTCAATATGCTTTATTCGGTCACACTTTAGATTAGGGTCCAATTATCACTATTACTTACTATTAACTATGACTTTTGCCTCAATAAACTCCTAATTACTGCTTATTAATAGTTAGTAAGGTAATTGTTAAGTTTAGGTTATTGGGTACGATTAATGGATGTAGAATGTGGTCATGCAGAATAAGTTGTAGTATAATTACTAATAAACAGCCAATATCCTAGTAAAATGCATGCTAATAAGTAAAAATTACACCCTAAACTAAAGTGTTACCATTTATTCTAACTGAAATATGTTATTTTTCTTGCCGCTGTCGCCTTTTGGCTTGCTTAGTTGGGGACACTTGACATTTGACTTGACATTTGATATTCAACAGTGCTTTGATCTGCCTGCATTGACACTATTCTTTAAGAGCTGCTGTGCAGCCAAAATTATATACCAGTTATCACCGTAAAGCTGCGTTGACACAATCTGCATTGTAAAAAGTGCTATATAAATAAAGGTGACTTGACTTGACTTATTTTACTTCTATTATAGATGTTTGAAAACACTAATTTAAGAGTCAGTATGAATTCCTATTGGTTCTTAAATATGTTCTTGGTGTTATTGTGAATGATTGGTAATAATCGCAAACTATTTAAATGAGAATTTGAAAAGCAAGCATGAGCATTTGGATATGCGGCAATGCCCTGACCTTTTTATATATTGGGCATTGAATACTGTGGAATTATTTCAATGATGATACTTAGATTTTAATTGTACATTTATAAATATTATATATAGTTTAAAAAAAAAATGTATTTAATTTGCCATGTGTACACTCTTAAAAATAATGGTTAATTGGAATCTACACTCTAAAAATGCTGGGTTAAAAATAACTTAATTTGGGTTAAATATGGACAAACCCAGCGATTGGGTTGTTTTGACCCAGCAGTTGGGTTAAATGTTTGCCCCAACCTTATTTTATAGTTTAAAAATTGCTATATTGCTCACTTAAAATGTACCCAAAAATAGTTTGGAAATTAACAATTATTAATAGGTTTAATGAATAATAATTAAATAAACATTTATTAAATTGCTTATTAATAAATGTTCACCTTTTGATTATTACTGTTTCCTAATTATGTGTCTGATTTTTAATTTACAACCTATTTTGGGTTCATTTTCAGCCAGCCATATGGTGATTTTTAATAGTTCAGTAGTCAAAAATTTAACCCAATCAAAAAAAAAAAACCAATCGCTGGGTTAGTCCTTATTTAACCCAACTTGGGTTGTTTTTAACCCAGCATTTTTTAGAGTGTATAGTTCCATGAAGAACCTTTAACATCCATGGAAACTTTCCATTTCACAAAAGGTTCTTTATAGTTAAGAAAGATTCTATACACTAAGAAAACTGTTTCCTGAAGGGTTCTTTGGGGAACCCAGAATGGTTCTTCAATGGCATCGTATCGAAAACCCCCTTTTGCAATCTTTATTTTTAAGAGTGTAGGATAGTGTGCAGGTGTATTTTCTTCAGTCATTTCAGCCTATGTGTATGAGTCTATTATACTCTACCTGGAGATGGAGAGCGGAGTATGTGGAAGAGAGAGAGAGAGAGAGTTGCAGGACCCAACAGACTCGTTACACCAGGGAACTTCCTCCTGTTCTCGGCCCAGTCTCGTTGCTTGGCAACAGCAGTGGCCTAAAATAACCCGCTGATGACCGAAATAATCGGGAGATGACAAAACCAGACACAAAATGTCTCCGGTGCTCTGATGTTCTGATGTAATATCCTACTATACTGTTAAAAACTGAAACACTGAGTCATGTGTTTATACTGTAGTACACTTATATTACGAGTAACCCACAACAATTATTGTATTAGTATAATTACTACCACATTTTCTTTTATACTATTATAAAGGACTGAAGTACAGCGATAAATCATGCAATATTTAATTATGATGTATTTCAGTGATATCTCATGAGATGAAGTACAATGTGGCACATCGCTTATAAGTGTTCTACAATATATATTATATTATATCACATTATATTCTTGCTCTCTTCCTCCCAACGGCAAATTGACACACACCTGCCTCCTGTCACTCACTCGTAGGGCTGGGTAAAAAATATGGATTTCTCGATTTTAATCGATTCTCATTTTTACAAACTGATATCAATTCTTAAATCCCAAGAATCTATTAGTCTGTTTTCAGTTGATGAATGAACAGAATATGTAGCACCTCCCATCCAATAAATCGCAATAATCTTTGTGCTTTGTTACTTCTGATATGAAGCAAAGTCTCAGATTTCAAATGACGTCCATCTCATTATGAGATTCTAAAAATAAATACAGTTTTGGCGCTGTTTAATGTGGCGTGACAGATCGCTGTAGCGCCTCAGTTAAAGAGAAGCGGCAGCACGAGCGCATGTGAACATCCTCTCCTCCGCTTTAATACCGGTTACAGCGCGAAATAAACACGACTAAACATCTGAAGGTATGCTAAAAGACACAGTACAACTTACCGAAATCCGTATCATGTCTCGTGTAATAGCTCAATCAGTCTTTCAACCTCGGAAAAACGTCAATAAAACAGCTTGTAGACAATGTCACGTAACGTCTCATTTACCTCAGAAAAACATATTCAGTGACCATAAACTTGTTAGTCAGCTAGAAAAATTAACTCTAGAGAGCAGCACTCTGATAAATGGCGCTATGCACCATTACATATTCATTATAATTTTTAATGTTCAATATTTAATGCATGTTTGAATAAATCTGTTGACAGCCAAGATTTAAATGTTTATATTTAAAAAAAAAAACGAATTGGAGTAGAAATATGATTATGTAATTCGAAACTTTATTTGTTATAAAAAACATCAATGAGTGTAATTTAAGTGTTTGTATGTAAATAAGTTAATTTAACCTTCAATATTAATATAGTAGTACCAACTGACTCCCATGTGTAGTTTACAGCTTTAGCTGAGAGATTTTTTTCCTCTAGAAAATTTGTCATGTACTGTATCTGATATACATCTAAAATAATCGATATCGAATCGAATTGTGAAAATTGTGTCAATACCCAGCCCTACTCACTCGTCTCATTTGCTTTGGTAGTGCAGTTGAATAGTGCTTGTTTTGCACATAATTTTACTAATCCCCGCAGGTTTTGCGCTCACACCAGAAGCGCACGCGCATCACTGATCTATATAAGTGGCGCTCGCATAAAGCCGCCTCTCAAATAGCTAGTGAGTACCAAATTGACTTTTTTTCATGGCTTATTGCGCTTAAACAGTCAAATACATACAAAATGATGTCAAAATGCCCATCTTGCCAAGTATTCAGGTAAATACAATCAGTTTTGGAACATAAATAGTTGAGAGAAAACGCATGTTGCGTAAGCTCTTAAAGTGACAGCAGCCTAATAAAACTGCTGCTGTCATGTTAATGAAAGAACAAAAGACAAAGAGAAAATCACTTGCTGCTCTAGACTGAATAACTTTGTAACTTTAAATATAAGCATTTATCTGTATTTAAAAGACTATCCAGTGCTATTTTACATTTGATTACTTTCATTTCTGTAGTATTTCTCCGAATACTACTGTTAGACTCACCTGAAAAACGTAAACTTATTTTATTACTGTTTACTTCTTTTTTGTGTGTGTAAATTTAGGTCAGCCATTCAAATACAGCCTCTCCGTGCTGTCAGATATTGCAACAAAATTAACCAAAATGATCACGTGAAGCAACACAGATCAGTGAGAGTTCATGTCATGTTTACTGGTGGATGGTTTGGGGTTTTCATATCTCTGATGGACTTGAGGTTAATGTTTAATGACTATTAACATCCATTCAGTTTCACACAATCTCATTTGTAGAAATACTCCCCTGGTGACCCTTGACCTGTGGGGACTGATCAAACTTCGTGTTGTTTCAAAGGTTACGACAGAACGATTTATGAGAGAGACAGGAGAGTTCATGAATTAGTGTGTGTTGTGGTTTCATGGTTGTGTGTGATGATAGGACTAGTGGATAAATAACATTAGTGGGCACATGGTTGCCGGGATTGTTGCCAGGGAAATGACCTCATGGTTTTGTTGAGGAGAGCAGCATCATGACCTCCTGGAGACAGTTGCTAAGCAGTATTTTCACCTTAGTAACCACTGCCTCTCTGTCGCTCTCATCCGACTGAATCCCCACTGAGAGAGTCCAGACGGATCATCTACGTGTGCGTGTGTGTGTGCGTGAATCTGAAAATATTAATATAAAATCCTTAAAATTATTTTATTTGATTATTTTTTATTTTATTTTATTTTATTTTATAGATCAAAGGCCTTAATATTATTTTTTTGTTATTTTATTACATTTTAATTAATTGTATTATATTTTATTTATAAAATAATATTATTTTGATTCATAAAATATTAATTTATTTTTTCATAATATTCTTTTATTTATATTGTATAAAATATTATATGAAATACCAACTTATTTTAAATTATATTAATATAATAAAATAAAATATCATTAATTTAATTGCATGTAATTTTATATACTTTTTGTTATTATTTTTTAATAATTCTTAGGTGTTTCTTTGCTAAAGCAGTCATCATTGTTGCTGATACTCAATATTTATGTGAAAATACATTTTATCAGAGAATATCTTCTCATAGGATAGTGCAGTTTTTGAGCCAGTGTTACTGATGAAAGAGAAAAGAAAGAGTGTGTGTGTGAGAGAGTGAGTGAGTGAGTGCGTTTGTTGTAGTGCTGATGTGTTTGTGTGTTTGTTTGTTTTAGAGTCCAGAGGCGGAACAGGAAGTGTGTGAGGTCACACATGAAGAGAGAGTGACGGACACACCAACACGAAGAGTCGGACGACCCGCTCGAAAACGCAAAGCACCAGGAGTGAGTACATGTGCACATATGCACAGCTACTGCACACACATTAACACAATGTGTGTTCTGTGGACTAATAATAGATTTGCTTAGCATGTTCATTGCCTTGTCTTCTGTATGGCAGTAATTCAAAGAGCTGATCTGAATGTCTGTGAGCCGTGATTAAAAAATCAGCAGCTGATCAAATACTGCATGAGATGCCAGCTTCAGTCCTGTGTGTCTGTGTGCATGATTTGTTGATTTAAAGGCATAGTTCACCCGAAAATGAAAATTCTGTCATCATTTACTCACCATCAAGTTGTTCCAAACCTGTATGAATTTCTTTCTTCTCCTGAACACAGAGGAAGTTATTTTGAAGAATGTCGGTAACCAAACAGTTAATGAACCCCATTGACTTCCATAGTATGGAAATGAGGCCCATCAACTGTTTGGTTACTGGTTTGGAACAACTTGAGAGTGAGTAAATGATGACAGAATTTTCATTTTTAGGTGAACTATACCTTATATCTTGTCAGTAAAGGGTCACTGTTATGATTGGCTAACATCATTGCATAGAAAAAAGTATTAACGCCCCCTCATTATTGCATGTTGAGTGTTTTGAAAACATCCATTTAAAGCCATAATTTACAGAGCATTATGAAATTCGTACATTTTGCGATATAGCTGCTGTCAGATCTTGAATTGTTTCCTGAGCTGATTCATATTAGAATGATTTCTGAAGGATCATGTGACACTGAAGACTGGAGTAATGATGCTGAAAATTCTGCTTTGATCACAGGAATAAATAACATTTTACAATACATTTAAATAGAAAATAGAAATTGTATTAATATATCACAATTTTGCTGTTTTTGCTGTATTTTTGATCAAATAAATGCAGCCCTGGTGAGACTTCTTTCAAAAACATAACAAAAATCTTTACAACCTCAAACTTTTAAAACGGTAGGTTGTGCAATGGCAATTCATAGTGACCACATCTAGTGCATGAGCCAGTTTGAATAATCTTATGCTGCTTTATGATGATTTTTTTATGTCCTTTTTGATGCTTAAAATTTGCTGTCACTGTGAATTGCCATTGTATGGAAATTTGAGTTGTGTGAACTGCTTCAGTGGTGTGTTTTTGTATCTCGCCAGCATCTGTCCCCATTCATTTTCATTTAAAATGCACCATCTTAGGGCTGGGCCGTATGACGATATATATCGTTACCGTGGTATAAAATGTCTAAACGTTAGAGATTTTGCTATATTGTGTATATCGCAGTGTGTAAATATATATCACTATTGACATTTCAGTGTGATGAAATGCATGAATGAGAATATAAAGAGCAGGATGATTTTAATGTTAAAAAGAGTTGTAAGTGCAAAATATCCTGAAAAGGAGCTCAGTGCGGTCTTAAAGTGACAGCAGCCTTATATACCTGCTTCTGCTCTTTGTCATTAATGTGAATCAAACAAAAGAGAAAATAACATACTGCTCTTGACTGAATAACTTTTTTTTTAGCTTTAATAAGAAAACATTTATATTTAATTCATACAGTGAAAACTATTACATTTGATTATTACATTTCTGTACTAATTCTAACTACATGTTAAAGGATTAGTTCACTTCTTAATGAAGTTTTCCTGATAATTTACTCACCCCCATGACATCCAAGATGTTTATGTCTTTCTTTCTTCAGTCAAAAAGAAATGAAGGTTTTTGAGGAAAACATTCCAGGATTTTTCTCCATATAGTGGACTTCAACAAGGTTCAACGGGTTGAAGGTCCAAATGTCAGTTCCAATGCAGCTTCAAAGAGCTCTACATGATCCCAGACGAGGAATAAGGGTCTTATCTAGCGAAACGATCGGTCATTTAAAAAATAAATAAATAAATAATTATATACTTTTTAACCACAAATGCTCATCTAATACTTTAAATAAACCTATTGTACATGAAAAACTCATATAATGAGTTTATCATATAATGCCACTTTTATAAGGTGTAAAATAAGTCTCTAATCTCCCCAGAGTGTGTATGTGAAGTTTTTGTGTGTCCCTTTAAATGCAAATGAGCTGCTGCTGCTCAGAAGGGGGTGGAGTTTCAGGAGCTTGTGAAATGCTGCGTTCCAGACAGATGGGAAAATGGATTTTTCCTACCTCTTAGGAAATAACGTCTGGAACACCACTCAAAGTGGGACATTCGACCTCTGACGTCGGGGTACATCGATCAACCCCGACCTCAGCGAGACGCGTCATTTGACATCACTTTCAAGATGTCAGCAAGTCAATTAGACATTAATTAGACATTAAGTTTATGTAATGATACATAAGTTTTTAGTACAATGATAGAGAGACTCAAGAAGAAGTGACAACATTTTGAATGCAACAGGACGCTTCTGAACGGTTAGTTGATGAATTTATGTAACTGATGTGGAGTTAACTATCTTAAAGTCATTGATTAGCATATTCTGTCATGATAATCTATAAATCGCTCATGTGGGAACTGTTATAAGATCCTACAGAGCCAGAGAATATATGCTGCATGAAGATAGAACAGGTATAGTTTAGTTTAATTACAGTTATAACTTATGTTGGCATCTTGCTTTTATGACATGCTATTGCCTTTGTGTTACATACTGTAATGCAGTAACATGGCCTCACCTCCTTTGTTGTGTGTTCTCGGGGGCGGGGTTTGTGTAAATTCTAGGGTTAGTGATGTCACTTACCTGGGAGGAAGCTTGTTGTAGTCCCTACCAGCCGTTTGTTGTAGTCCTTAAACAGAGAATTCGTTAAAAGAAAAGATCTCCCTTTGCATTGAACTTTGAGAGTCGTAACTTTGCAGATGTTGTTTATGCTCAAACAGCAACATTACACACTAACTAAAGTTAAGAAAGTGAAATCGCAATGAACCACCCCTTTAATTAGTTTAATTCATATTTTTGTTATATAGTATTTGTCCTGTTGTTTGTAATTTAAAACAGAAATGATATAAAATAACCCAAAGTATCTGTATTGTGATATATATCGTTACCATGAAATAAGATTTGTCATATCCTGAAATAAGAATTTGGTTATATCGCACACTCCTACGCCATCTTTTAAACTCCTTTGTCTGTCACGGAAAAAAGCAAGTCATATAGGTATGCAATGACCTGACGGTAAATTGCATTCCATTTCTTGGCTGAACTATTGCTTTAATGGAAAGGCTTGCCTTTATCTGAAGTATTTTAATGATTACTGTTGTTGAGAGGCGACCAGAGACACACATCAAGGATTTTTGACTATAATAATCAGCTAAATTTTAACTAAATTAATTCAGTTGATGATGCTAATTTCCGAAGTTAAACCGAAAACCAAACACATACTCATAGCATAGTTTAGTAATGTCAGGGACAGTCCCTCTATCGCTATCATCCACCGTGTCGTATGTACCTGTGACTGAACCTGCAACGCTTGCAGCCGCCATGCAGTACTGAGAACGTAGAGACAGGTCAGGTTTACTCGAGCACATTGACAGGAACAGGAAATTGTGGCTGCTGCAGACGTAGTCACATGATCTGAAGTCTGAAGTGTGAGAGAGTGAGAGAAAGACGAGGTGCTCTAGCCTGTAGGTCTCTGATGATGGTAAGTTTGTATCAATGTCTTCCTAATTGTTTTAGATGAACATTATGTCATGGAAAAAAAAAGTCATACAAGTGTGAAACAACATGATGACAAGATTTTTTGGTGAACTGTCCCTTTAAGAGTCTTTTGAAGTATAGGCGCATGCTTAAAGTCAATGTTAAATGTTGTTCGCAGCCATTTTTACTTCCGCAATGTGATGTATGGGGGAGGAATTGAATGGAATTGAAGCAGAACAGAGCCAGCAAAAATAAAATTAGTATTGATTATTTATGTATTTGCTCTGAAATGGAGCTTTTAAAGGGGTGAATTTATCAGGCAGAAGCATCATTGTAATCAAACAGCCTGAGTTGAAAATTATAATCAAATTGTTAGTGAAATGCACTAAAAATCTAGTTAAAAAAGTAAGCCATGCTTTCTAGATTGTTTTTACTAAATGATCTCTTTCTCTCTGTGTATATGTATGTGTATATATATATATATATATATATATATATATATATATATATATATATTATTATTATTATTATTATTATTATTATTATTATTAGGGGATATATGTATGTATGTATGTATATATTATACATACATATATTATTAGGGGTTGGAGAGAAAAGCGATGCATCACGATTCTCTCTCCAATGATTCTGGATCTCAGAATCGATTCTGAGCTTAGTTTTTATTTAGATGCGCGATGACAATGCGTGTGCTTTAGAAACACCCAGATTCTGCTTGCTTCCAATTCCACATGCAGATACGCCACTCGAACCTTCCGTAAAATAATCTTTCATAAAGTTCGGAACGGTTGAAGCGAATTACAACGGTATTCGTGGGCTGCACAGGATGCGCTGTGAGAGACACACGCTTTGTTTAATGTTGCTGTGCGCGGTCTCACCCATCGGTATTTTCCTTACAAATGCTCTACGAAGGCATCATTTATGTAGTTTGGAATGCAGTGGACTTATATATTTAAAATATGAAACTCACTTACAGAAGGCTGCTTTCGATTTTAAATTCTGACGCTTTGTTTGTGAAAACTGCTCGCGCATGCGGCTGTGTGCGACTCCGTATAAGTGGTTTAATGTACTTGCATCTCAAAATGGTTTTATGACACAAAATGAATGTAAACACAGTCAATTTTGGCTTAAGGAATTAAATGGACAGGACAAACCACATTACTTATTATATTTCAAAAGAGATCCGTACGTGAATGCAGCTCATTAGATCTCCCGCTGTCTATAAAGTAAAAAAGTAGGCCTACTTATAATTACATATGTAAGGATATATAAATGTAAGGATTTTTCGGCTGATGATTAGGGCCGATTATATCCTGTTAATCAAAAGGGTGCAGAAAAATGTGTTCAGACTGCAACTCATACATACTGTGAACTTTTATTTTGACAGTTTATCGTGAAGATCTTTCAGTTTTAGTTTCAGCGTGTATTTGATGATAGTTTTTCGCAAATGAAATGGTAAAAAACTTGTGTAGTGACTCTTAAAGCAGCTCTGGATATGAAATTTATTTGTTCATGTCTTCATATATTGTGACGGCAGACACTGAAAGTGTGTGAGTTTGTGTCTTTTATCTAGACAAAATAAGACAGGACAAAACAAGCCAGAATCTAGACAAAATAAGACAGGACAAAACAAGCCAGAATCTAGACAAAATAAGACAGGACAAAACAAGCTGGAATCTAGACAAAACAAGCCAGAATCTTGACAAAATAAGACAGGACAAAACAAGCCGGAATCTAGACAAAATAAGACAGGACAAAACAAGCCAGAATCTAGACAAAATAAGACAGGACAAAACAAGCCAGAATCTACACAAAATAAGACAGGACAAAACAAGCCGGAATCTAAACAAAACAAGCCAGAATCTAGACAAAATAAGACAGGACAAAACAAGCCGGAAACTAGACAAAACAAGCCAGAATCCAGACAAAATAAGACAGGACAAAACAAGACGGAATCTAGACAAAACAAGCCAGAATCTAGACAAAATAAGACAGGACAAAATAAGACAGAATCTAGACAAAATAAGACAGGACAAAACAAGCCAGAATCTAGACAAAATAAGACAGGACAAAACAAGCCAGAATCTAGACAAAATAAGACAGGACAAAACAAGCTGGAATCTAGACAAAATAAGACAGGACAAACAAGCCAAAATCTAGACAAAATAAGACAGAATCTTGACAAAATAAGACAGGACAAAACAAGCCGGAATCTAGACAAAACATGCCAGAATCTTGACAAAACAAGCCAGAATCTAGACAAAATAAGACAGGACAAAACAAGCTGGAATCTAGACAAAACAAGCCGGAATCTAGACAAAATAAGACAGGACAAAACAAGCCAGAATCTAGACAAAATAAGACAGGACAAAACAAGCCAGAATATAGACAAAACAAGCCGGAATCTAGACAAAACAAGCCAGAATATAGACAAAACAAGCCAGAATATAGACAAAATAAGACTTGACAAAACAAGCCGGAATCTAGACAAAACAAGCCGGAATCTAGACAAAATAAGACAGGACAAAACAAGCCAGAATATAGACAAAACAAGCCGGAATCTAGACAAAACAAGCCAGAATCTAGACAAAATAAGACTTGACAAAACAAGCCGGAATTTAGACAAAACAAGCCGGAATCTAGACAAAATAAGACAGGACAAAACAAGCCAGAATATAGACAAAACAAGCTGGAATCTAGACAAAACAAGCTGGAATCTAGACAAAACAAGCCAGAATCTAGACAAAAGAAGCTAGAATCTAGACAAAACAAGCCAGAATCTAGACAAAACAAGCCAGAATCTAGACAAAACAAGCCAGAATCCAGACAAAACAAGCCAATAAGCTGGAATATAGACAAAACAAGCTAGAATCAAGACAAAACAAACCAGAATCTAGACAAAACAAGCCAGAATATAGACAAAACAAGCTGGAATCTAGACAAAATAAGCCAATAAGCTGAAATCTAGACAAAACAAGCCAGAATCTAGACAAAACAAGCCAATGAGCTGGAATCTAGACAAAACAAGCCAGAATCTAGACAAAACAAGCCAGAATCTAGACAAAACAAGCCAGAATCCAGACAAAACAAGCCAATAAGCTGGAATCTAGACAAAACAAGCTAGAATCTAGACAAAACAAGCCAGAATATAGACAAACAAGCCACAATACAGACAAAACAAGCCAATAAGCTGGAATCTAGACAAAACAAGCTAGAATATAGACAAAACATGCCAGAATCTTGACAAAATAAGACAGGACAAAACAAGCCAGAATCTAGACAAAATAAGAGAGGACAAAACAAGCCAGAATCTAGACAAAATAAGACAGGACAAAACAAGCCAGAATCTAGACAAAATAAGACAGGACAAAACAAGCTGGAATCTAGACAAAATAAGACAGGACAAACAAGCCAAAATCTAGACAAAATAAGACAGAATCTTGACAAAATAAGACAGGACAAAACAACCTGGAATCTAGACAAAACATGCCAGAATCTTGACAAAATAAGACAGGACAAAACAAGCCAGAATCTAGACAAAATAAGAGAGGACAAAACAAGCCAGAATCTAGACAAAATAAGACAGGACAAAACAAGCCAGAATATAGACAAAATAAGACAGGACAAAACAAGCTGGAATCTAGACAAAATAAGACAGGACAAACAAGCCAAAATCTAGACAAAATAAGACAGAATCTTGACAAAATAAGACAGGACAAAACAAGCTGGAATCTAGACAAAACATGCCAGAATCTTGACAAAATAAGACAGGACAAAACAAGCCAGAATCTAGACAAAATAAGACAGGACAAAACAAGCCAGAATCTAGACAAAATAAGACAGGACAAAACAAGCCAGAATCTAGACAAAATAAGACAGGAAAAAACAAGCCAGAATCTAGACAAAATAAGACAGGACAAAACAAGCCAGAATCTAGGCAAAATAAGACAGGACAAAACAAGCTGGAATCTAGACAAAACAAGCCGGAATCTAGACAAAATAAGACAGGACAAAACAAGCCAGAATCTAGACAAAATAAGACAGGACAAAACAAGCCAGAATCTAGACAAAACAAGCCAGAATCTAGACAAAAGAAGCCAGAATCTAGACAAAATAAGACTTGACAAAACAAGCCGGAATCTAGACAAAACAAGCCGGAATCTAGACAAAATAAGACTTGACAAAACAAGCCAGAATCTAGACAAAATAAGACAGGACAAGACAAGCCAGAATATAGACAAAACAAGCCGGAATCTAGACAAAACAAGCCAGAATCTAGACAAAATAAGACTTGACAAAACAAGCCGGAATCTAGACAAAATAAGACAGGACAAAACAAGCCAGAATATAGACAAAATAAGACAGGACAAAACAAGCCAGAATATAGACAAAACAAGCTGGAATCTAGACAAAACAAGCTGGAATCTAGACAAAACAAGCCAGAATCTAGACAAAAGAAGCTAGAATCTAGACAAAACAAGCCAGAATCTAGACAAAACAAACCAGAATCCAGACAAAACAAGCCAATAAGCTGGAATCTAGACAAAACAAGCTAGAATCAAGACAAAACAAGCTAGAATCAAGACAAAACAAACCAGAATCTAGACAAAACAAGCCAGAATATAGACAAAACAAGCTGGAATCTAGACAAAATAAGCCAATAAGCTGAAATCTAGACAAAACAAGCCAGAATCTAGACAAAACAAGCCAATAAGCTGGAATCTAGACAAAACAAGCCAGAATCTAGACAAAACAAGCCAATAAGCTGGAATCTAGACAAAACAAGCCAGAATCTAGACAAAACAAGCCAGAATCCAGACAAAACAAGCCAATAAGCTGGAATCTAGACAAAACAAGCTAGAATCTAGACAAAACAAGCCCGAATATAGACAAACAAGCCAGAATACAGACAAAACAAGCCAATAAGCTGGAATCTAGACAAAACAAGCTAGAATATAGACAAAACAAGCCAGAATATAGACAAAACAAGCTAGAATCTAGACAAAACAAGCCAGAATCCAGACAAAACAAGCCACTAAGCTGAAATCTAGACAAAACAAGCCAGAATCTAGACGAAACAAGCCAATAAGCTGGAATCTAGACAAAACAAGCTAGAATCTAGACAAAACAAGCCAGAATATAAACAAAACAAGCCGGAATCTAGACAAAATAAGACAGGACAAAACAAGCCAGAATCCAGACAAAACAAGCCAATAAGCTGGAATCTAGACAAAACAAGCTAGAATCTTGACAAAACAAGCCGGGATCTAGTCAAAATAAGATAGGACAAAACAAGGCAGAATCCAGACAAAACAAGCCAGAATCTTGACAAAACAAGCCGGAATCTAGACAAAATAAGACAGGAAAAAACAAGCCAGAATCCAGACAAAACAAGCCAGAATATAGACAAAACAAGCCAGAATCTTGACAAAACAAGCCGGGATCTAGTCAAAATAAGATAGGACAAAACAAGGCAGAATCCAGACAAAACAAGCCAGAATCTTGACAAAACAAGCCGGAATCTAGACAAAACAAGCCGGAATCTAGACAAAATAAGAAAGGAAAAAACAAGCCAGAATCCAGACAAAACAAGCCAATAAGCTGGAATCTAGACAAAACAAGCCAGAATATAGACAAAACAAGCCAGAATATAGACAAAACAAGCCAATAAGCTGGAATCTAGACAAAACAAGCCAGAATATAGACAAAACAAGCCAGAATATAGACAAAACAAGCCAATAAGCTGGAATCTAGACAAAACAAGCCAGAATATAGACAAAACAAGCTGGAATCTAGACAAAACAAGCCAGAATCTAGACAAAACAAGCTGGAATCTAGACAAAACAAGCTAGAATCTAGACAAAACAAGCCAGAATATAGACAAAACAAGCCGGAATATAGACAAAACAAGCTTGAATCTAGACAAAACAAGCCAGAATCTAGACAAAACAAGCCAGAATATAGACAAAACAATCCAGAATCTAGACCAAACAATCCAGAATCTAGACCAAACAAGAAGTTTTTTGTTTGTTTGTTTGTTTCAGATGTTTTGGCCACTAAATATTTTCCATATTTCCAAAATGTGTTACTCTCCAATGTGAAAAATTCTCACAGGAGATATTTGCTTGTTAGTGGTTTTCATTTTTACATTGCACTGCATATACTATTATGCAGGTACTATTCTATACTATGTAAACACATATTTATCATATCAATGCACAGGTTGTGCATTATCATTAGTAACAAACTAAGCTCTGAAAGTACGAGCAAAAAGGCAACAAAAATGTCTACAGATGTCTAATAAAATCATCACAGCCATGTCTTTCTCTAAAAGCTCAGAAGTCTTGTGGGAATTGGAGTGTTTATTCAGTAGATGAATGTTGAACACACTCCTTCGCCTCAGGCCTCACTATCCTCTTTAATGTACAGTTGCTTTGCCAAACTATTTGATCCATTTCATCTCCTCGATCTTGCAACGTCCATGTAGGTCTGGTGCAATATGTTTGGATATAGGCCAGAGCCTTCACACAAGTACTCAAGCACAATTAATGCATTTGAATGAAGGCAATTTGTGTTTCAACACATTTTGGATGCATGAGATTGAGCTTGCGTGGCTAGACGCATATGCATTCACATACTTCAGAGTATATTTCCTCATTTAAAGAGAATGAGTGAAGAAAGAGTGTGTGTGCTTGGGTTTGAAACACCTGCAGGTTTATAGAGTTTCTCACCTGTTGATTAAAGGCATCAGCAGCTGTCAAAGAGTGTCGCCAATCACTCTAATTAAACCACTAATGTGTGTGTGCCTGCACTGATTCATATGTGTGCACGAGTGTGTTTGGCATCTATTAACTCACAGACAGCAGTAAAACTCACACCAGCCCTCATCATACTGAACCAAAGAGACTTTTATTGTTCATCATAAAGTTAGCAGACAGCGTCACGCTGTAGGACGTCCCAGCAGCTGCCAAACATTTGATTGATTTCCTGCTTATTTTCGTCATTGATGGATGATAATGTCAATGTGAAATCAAACATGACCTTGTTTATTTTCTTAATGCATTTATAAAAATATGTTAACTTCACCTTTGAAACAACCTTTTCGGCTGATGTCACCTAGTCCATGCTTGAAAATATTGTTAAGTCAAGTAAATTTTTATGTGTTTTAGAGATCTCCTGCAATAGTTTTACATGCACCCAAGGTCAAAAAACACTTAATTTTTTTATAATATACATTGCACATCACCTAATTTCTCAAAGAGTCTGAAAACTTTTAGTTCGAAGATTCAGTCTCTCTAAACCCCTCCTTTCCGTGAGCCTGCTCTGATTGGTCCGATGGTTCAGTCTGTTGTGATTGGTCTACCACTTACAGCGCATGTCAGAAACAAAACGGCCATTACCATAACTGAATTTCAGCTCCAGAGACTTCCTCTGCCCTTGATACACAGTTATTCGAATGATGCCATCGGTTTTTTCCATATCAATTCCAGTGCAAATCCTCATCCTTTTGAAGTGCAGCAAAGTAGATACGCAGCACAGAAAACAATGTATACTTGACATGTCGACAACACGAGCCAAAGTCTTCCAGTCTCAGCTACAGTGTTTGAGGGTCAAAGTAGACGTTTGCGGGCAGCCAATGAAAACTATGGAAGTTCGTTTCCGCCATTAAATAAAAAAATTAAAACAGTAATTGTGACTTTTTATCTCAGAATTCTGACTGTTTTCTCACAATTGTGAGTTATAAAGTCAGAATTGCGAGATAAATTCTGACTTCTTTTCTCGCATTTCTGACTTCATAAGTCGCAATTGTGAGAAAAAAAGTCAGAATTCTGAGATAAACTCGCAATTACGTGATATAGAGTCACAGTTCTGACTTTTTTCTCGCAATTCTGACTTTTTTCTCACAATTGCAAGTTTATATCTCAGTATTGTGACTTTATATCATGCAATTGCGACTTTATATCTCAGAATTGTGAAAAAAGTCAGAATTCTGAGATAAAAAGTCGCAATTACTGTTTTTATTTTTTTATTTAGTGGCGGAAACAGGCTTCCATAGAAAACCATAGACTGGCATTATGCAAATTACTTACATTGTTATGTAGGCATAGGAAATGAGACTGGTATTAATGATGACTTGTTTCAGCAGTTTAGAATTGATTCTTTCAATAACTTTATTTGTTGTGCACTTTGATCTTTTAAAACTTTGCAGACCATTTACATTCACAAACAGCTATATTACACACTGCATGAAAGGTAATATTCAGAAAAAGCATAATGTTTACTAATTGTTTATAAAGAGGTAAATGGTTATAAAGCATTTGCAATACATCTTTAATATGCAATACAGGAAGAACTATAAACTGCTAGCTGATCCATGACACCATTAGCACTAATGTGCTAGCTGCTGTGTCACTGTGCCTCGATGTGTGTTTTATGCCATGTGTCTATGCTGATTCACATTTTGCAGGCACTTTTATCTGAAGCAACAAATGAGGAAAACCACAAGCAATTTATGTAAGACACACTAGCCAACAATACTCGAAATGTCATGTTTCAAGACTATAACAGAAGTAAAAAATAATAGACTTTCAGTATGTTCATTTATAGAAAGGGTTCCCAGACTTTATTTTGTCATCCAAACCCCTCAGACATAAAATATTTACTTGAAGTCCCCCTGATATCTTAAGTTAATATTTCAGTAATTTAACAACACATTTGCGTGATTCTCTGATGTTGGTTAATGGTCAAACTGCTGTTTTGGGAATCAAAATAGATCATTATTATTATTATTATTAAATAATAAATAAATAGTATTAGTTGTGAAAACAGAAATATATTACTGTTGTAACTTTCAATTGTTCTATATAAACCCTGATTGAATTAAATTGAATAATAATAACAGGCCTAACTAACTAACAAGTAAATAAATAAATAAATAATTTTAATTATAATTATAATAAATGAAAACAGAAATAATATATTACTGTTGTAAATTACAGTTATTCGGTAAAAAAAACCTTGGTTGAATTAAATTGTAATAATAATAACAAGCCTAATAAATAAATAAATATCAGTTTTAATGCTAATTATAAGAAATGAAAACAGAAATATATTGCTGTTGTAAACTGCAACTGTTCTGTGAAGGATGTTTTAGCTAATTGATATTCATCCTACTAGACTGCATGTCGCTGTTATTATAAAATTAGGGACAGTCCCTGCTGCATGTACACCTACCTAATTACTCCTTTTCCCTCTATGACACAGACATCTCATCCAGCATTGACATTTAAGTGATTTGCTCCCTGATTGCATCTTTCTCTCTTGATAGGTGGATAGCTGTGGGCGTGTAATAGAGGGTGTGGCCTGTATAAAGCAGGCAGGGTGTAACGGTGAAGCAGACAGTCGGGTTTCTCAGAAAAACCTGGAGCGGAACGACTCCTCCCCTGACTCCACCCACAGGAACTGCACAGACACACCCCCCGGGGCAGACGAAGACTCTGCCCCTTCCACTCCACGGAAGAAACGAGGCCGACGGAAACTCGAGCACCCAGAGCGACGTGAGTCACTCGTTTCTTGTTCAGTCAGATTTCAAATGTCCTTTCTTTCCAAAAAGTGTCAGAAAATACAATTTATAATGCAATAAAAGCAATGGCACAAGTAGCTATATCGCCCCCTTGAGTACTGCCACATTAATGCAGGAGCGCATCAGTGCGTCAGCCAAGCAAATGCATCTGTTTTTGTCATTACAGGGGTCCACGTTTTTTTCTTTATAGCCTTGTTTTCCTTTAAATGACCTCTGCGTTTGTCTTTCAGACGTGGAGGAGGACGACACCAGCAGCGACACCAGCAGAGCAGAGGTGAGAAAATTTGAGTCAAAACACAATAAAACATAGTCAAATAAAGTATATAATACAATTTGAGAATCACATTTTCTACATTTCATGACTAACGTTACATATGACTAGAGCTGCATGATGTGGGGAAAAAATCTAATTGTAATTTATCTTATAAAAATTGTGATTTTGGTTTAAAATGCATTTATTTATTTATTTTAATACCTCAAGGTTTGCTCTACTTGTTTGTAGGGGTGCATAATTTGCATAAAATAAATTAAAATATTTAACAAAATAAGAATTTTTACACACCCGTAAGACCTTCGTTCATCTTCGGAACACAAAAGATATTTTTGATAAAATCCGATGGCTCAGTGAGGCCTCCATTGCCAGCAAGATCGTTTCCTTTTTCAAAGCCCAGAAAGCTACTAAAAACATATTTAAACAGTTCATGTGAGTGCAGTGGTTCAAGCTTAATGTTATGAAGTGACGAGAATACATTTTGTGTGCCAAAAATAGCAACTTTATTCAACAATAGTGATGGGCGATATCAGAACACTGCTTCATGAAGCTTCGAAGCTTTACGAATCTTTTGTTTCGAATCAGTGGTTCGGAGTGCCAAAATCACATGATTTCAGTAAATGAGGCTTCGTTACATCATAAGTGTTTCAAAATTTCAATAGTTAATAATACTTTGGCAGTTTGATACACGCTCCAAATCACTGATTCGGAACAAAAGATTCACAAAGCAGTGTTCTGATATCGTCCACCAGTGATTAATGACAGGATTATATTTTTGGGTGAACTAATTAGAAAATTTAAAAAAAATTGCATTCAAACATTAAACATTTAAGCTTTTATTTTGGCGGAAAACAGCAGGAAGCCTTTAAAGTCCCCCTGAAATCAAAAATTTTATCACCTAAAACTCATCTTTGATCACCAAAATGATATTTTTAAACAGTTTTCCTGTGGGAAAAAAAATCTTAATGCGGTAACATAGCTTAAATGTAACTCTACACCCTTGCCTCATTTAGTATACACGAATCTATGAATATGCAAATTAGCCCCTCCTCTACTCACTCGCACAAGCTCAGAGATCCACTCGATCAACTTACTGAGGTAAACGCTGCACAGTGGTATTGCTTTTTACAACGTCGGACACATAACGGTAATTAAAGGTGCCCTAGAACCAGTTTTTACAAGATGTAATATAAGTCTAAGGTGTCCCCTGAATGTGTCTGTGAAGATTTAGCTCAAAATACCCCATAGATTTTTTTTAATTAATTTTTTTAACTGCCTATTTTGGGGCTTCATTAACTATGCACCGATTCAGCACGCGGCCCCTTTAAATTGTGCGTTCCCTTCCCCCCCCCGAGCTCTCGACGATAATACAGTGCATAAACAAAGTTCACACAGCTAATATAACCCTCAAATGGATCTTTACAAGATGTTCGTCATGAATACTTCAAGCATGCGTCGGATCATGTGAGTATAGTATTTATTTGGATGTTTACATTTGATTCTGAATGAGTTTGGAGAGATCTATAAAGAATGAAGTTGTGTTTGTGCATTATACAGACTGCAAGTGTTTAAAAATGAAAATAGCGACAGCTCTTGTTTCCGTGAATACAGTAAGAAACGATGGTAACTTTAACCACATTTAACAGTACATTAGCAACATGCTAACGAAACATTTAGAAAGACAATTTACAAATATCACTAAAAATATCATGTAATCATGGATCATGTCAGTTATTATCGCTCCATCTGCCATTTTTCGCTATTGTTCTTGCTTGCTTACCTAGTCTGATGATTCAGCTGTGCACATCCAGACGTTAATACGGGCTTGTCTAATGCCTTGAACATGAGCTGACATATGCAAATATTGGGGGCGTACATATTAATGATCCCGACTGTTACGTAACAGTCGGTGTTATGTTGAGATTCGCCTGTTTTCCGGAGGTCTTTTAAACAAATGAGATTTACATAAGAAGGAGGAAGCAATGGAGTTTGAGACTCACTGTATGTCTTTTCCATGTACTGAACTCTTGTTATTCAAGTATGCCAAGGTAAATTCAATTTTTGATTCTAGGGCACCTTTAATATGATTAGCCTTTTGCTTGACTACATTATCAGCTTATAATGTGTTGCTAATGTTACACGACTCCCTTGCTTCAGAGCTTATGAAGCTTATCATAGTTAATGAAATGCTAAAGCCTGCCGGCATGTTGATGTGATTGGTTACAAGGTAGTTTGTGACGTGATGTAAGATTTACCAGCGATTTAAAAACGTGTTTCGGAAAAAAAAAAAGATTCTCTTTTGTTGATAATGATTTTGTTTGGTAAGATAGTTGGCAAACCCAAACACAAACTTATCGAACCAAGATCCTGTAACCCCAGATGAGCATGAGCTGCTTGTGTGTAAAAGAATGCAGTGCCATGCTTCACTTTGAAACACGCAGCGCAAAAACAGTATATGTTTAATTAATTTTATAATCACACTAATGCCGCGCACACACTTAACGATTATAAGGCCGATTATGAATGTAAATTGATACTTGTGACTGATCACGCTCAAATGCGTCCAGTCAGAGCCAGTTGCGTTCAGTCTGCAATTACAGTCGGTGTTTAAATTCCATGTGTAAGTATTTAAATCTGCTTCAGTCGCAGGAAATAATCGGTACATGTGTTCAGTTCAGTCTTAGAATGTTTCAGCTAATCGTTAGGTGTGTCCCTGGCTTAAGCCATATCACAGTTTTGGTTTTATTACCCAGGACTACACAGAATCCATGAGAGTTGCTTAGAAAACTGGTTAAACTTAAACTAACTGGTTATCTGGACCCAGTCGGGTGGTTCAGACAGGTCTAGTTAATACACCACAGAGAGCTGACCATCTGTGATTGATTAATCTGCTCTTGCTCGACGTAGATCACAGAAAATAGACAACATGTTCACCAAGAGCATGAGAATGGACTGGTGGAATGCTCCAGGCTGTTTATGTGAGAGACATGAATGTGTAAAGCCGTAACTTGGCCCAAATGGCAGCTGTAAGTGGTAACACGCCACTGAAATGAGTTTACAGGCTGTTGAACATATGTTTTATTGGGGCTATGTACATACAACACTTCACAAATGTGCGCAGAGTAAATAAAGACGCCTACACGTTGCAAATCAAGAGTTTGTGAAAGTCACTTTCTTATGCATCAAATGAGTTTTATTAGCATGTCAGGGCCCTAAAACCTACAGGACGCCACCAAAAACATATAATGCTCATGAAAGCAGGAGCTATTTGAGTCTGTCATTCACAATGTGTGTATTCCCTTAAAACTGTAGGTATAACTGTAGGGGAGTTGTGTTTGTCTTGGGTTAATATTCAGTAATATTATTGATTTGACTGCACTCACACTATCAGATGAAAACTTAAAGGGTTAGTTCACCCAAAAATGAAAATTCTGTCATTATTTACTCACCTGTAACACTCTTCGGAACACAAATGAAGATATTTTTGATAAAATCTGAGAGTTTTCTCCCTCCATAAACTGCCTTTACAACTGGAACTTTGACGCTTCAAAAAGTCCATAAAGAGATTGTAAAACTAATCCATATGAATTTAATGGTTTAGTCCAAATTTTCTGAGGAGACTCGATCGCTTTATATGATGAACTGATTTAATTTGGGCTTTTATTCACATATAAACATTCATCAACTCACACATCAGTTGTGGTAAACGTAAGCTCAAGCGTGTTTGCTTGACGTGCGAGAACCAATGAGGTTCATTCTCATGTTACGCAGCAAGTTTGAGCTTCTCAAGAACCAATGAGGTTCGTTCTTGTGTTACGCATCATGTTTGAGCTTCTCAAGAACCAGTGAGGTTCGTTCTTGTGTTACGCATCACATTTGAGCTTCCTCAAGAACCAATGAGGTTCATTCTCGTATTACGCAGCACGCTTGAGCTTCTCAAGAACCAATGAGGTTAATTTTCGTGTTACGCATCACGTTTGAGCTTCTCAAAAACCAATGAGGTTCATTCTCATGTGTTACGCATCACGTTTGAGCTTCCTCAAGAACCAATGAGGTTCATTCTCATGTGTTACGCATCACGTTTGAGCTTCCTCAAGAACCAATGAGGTTCATTCTCATGTTACGCAGCACGTTTGAGCTTCTCAAGAACCAATGAGGTTCATTCTTGTGTTATGCATCACGTTTGAGCTTCTCAAGAACCAATGAGGTCCATTTTCGTGTTACGCAACACGTTTGAGCTTCTCAAGAACCAATGAGGTTCATTCTCATGTGTTACGCAGCACGTTTGAGCTTCTCAAGTACCAATGAGGTTCATTCTCATGTGTTACGCATTACATTTGAGCTTCCTCAAGAACCACTGAGGTTCGTTCTTGTGTTACGCATCATGTTTGAGCTTCCGCAAGAACCAATGAGGTTCATTCTTGTGTTACGCATCATGTTTGAGCTTCTCAAGAACCAATGAGGTTCTTTCTCGTGTTACGCATCACGTTTGAGCTTCTCAAGAACCAATGAGGTTCTTTCTCGTGTTACGCATTACATTTGAGCTTCCTCAAGAACCAATGAGGTTCTTTCTCGTGTTACGCATTACATTTGAGCTTCCTCAAGAACCACTGAGGTTTGTTCTTGTGTTACGCATCATGTTTGAGCTTCTCAAGAACCAATGAGGTTCTTTCTCGTGTTACACATCACGTTTGAGCTTCTCAAGAACCAATGAGGTTCGTTGTTATGTTACGCATCATGTTTGAGCTTCCGCAAGAACCAATGAGGTTCATTCTTGTGTTACGCGGCACATTTGAGCTTCTCAAGAACCAATGAGGTTCATTCTCGTGTTACGCATCACATTTGAGCTTCCTCAAGAACCAATGAGGTTCGTTCTTGTGTTACGCATCATGTTTGAGCTTCTCAAGAACCAATGAGGTTCATTTTCGTGTGTTACGCAGCACGTTTGAGCTTCTCAAGAACCAATGAGGTTTATTCTCATGTTACGCAGCACGTTTGAGCTTCTTAAGAACCAATGAGGTTCATTCTCATGTGTTACGCATCACGTTTGAGCTTCCTCAAGAACCAATGAGGTTCATTCTCATGTTACGCAGCACGTTTGAGCTTCTCAAGAACCAATGAGGTTCATTCTTGTGTTATGCATCACGTTTGAGCTTCTCAAGAACCAATGAGGTTCATTCTCATGTGTTACGCAGCACGTTTGAGCTTCTCAAGTACCAATGAGGTTCATTCTCATGTGTTACGCATTACATTTGAGCTTCCGCAAGAACCAATGAGGTTCATTCTTGTGTTACGCATCATGTTTGAGCTTCTCAAGAACCAATGAGGTTCTTTCTCGTGTTACACATCACATTTGAGCTTCTCAAGAACCAATGAGGTTCGTTCTTGTGTTACGCATCATGTTTGAGCTTCCGCAAGAACCAATGAGGTTCATTCTTGTGTTAATCAATATTAACCTGAAAAACAACATTGTTCTCTTCTGTAGAGCTGCTTATAGCTGAATTGAACTTGTTTCAAAATTGATGAACTTTACACAGTTATTGAACTGAATCAACACTGAACTGACTTGAGCCGAAGAATGACACTATTGTCTTTTTTACAGCTGTTTGCATCACTGATTCTGTTATTTTCCTGTTTATTACTGTAAAGCTGCTTTAAAACAATCTGTATTGTATAAAGTGCTATATAAATAAAGGTGACTTGACTTGACTTGTAGAGCGAAGGGGGCCGTCTGAGGGGCCGGCAGGGCTGGGACATCAGTCTAAGGAGACGGCCCGTACCAAGAGAGACCTACCAGGCTGGAGATCCCTATTACATGAGCCGCAGGGAGAAAGAGGAGTGGCTCGCCCGCTGGAAGAAAGTGAAGGTGAGAGAGACAATGGCTGTATCTGAAATCACATAATTCCATTCTGTATAGTAGGCGAAAAAAAGTATGTGAAAAAACAAAGTATGTCCGAATTCACAGTACTCATAAAAGAGTAGGCAAAAAGTACCCGGATGACCTACTACTTCCGGCGAGATTCTGAAGTGTTTGCATCCGATCCCATGAGGCCATGGGAGAGGATTTGTGAGTGAGATGATAATGACAACATGGCGAATGTAGTGTGTCCGGATTACATTCATACTACATACATTTATACTATACAGAACATACTTTTTTAGCTGTCATGAAGTAATTACTTACTCAAAATAAGCACCTACTCAAGAGGGTATGCAATTTCAGACACAGCCAATCAGTTATTTCTGATGAGTGATTTTAAAGAAGTGTCAATACAATAGTTATGTACAGTCTATCAACAACATTCATGGTGTAAAAGTAATTTACTGCTAATTATCTTTGACTCATATATTGTATATGCTGTTATACTGTACCTCACTCACGTAATGGATATGTTTGGGTTACTTTCTGTCTGAAAAGTCAAGTGTCAGATTTACCAGATAACTTAACACAGGACAGGTTAGTAAGTGATTTCATCATGGTAGTCTTATAAGTAATGGAATGTTAAAGTTGGCATGAAATGAAACTTCGTCCTATTTTCTAAATGCATGTGTTATAGATCTTATTGTGGTTGTTTCATCTGTGCATAAATTTCTGTTTTCAACCTTGTTATTTTTAATCAAAATATCATAACTTGATCTTCCAGTTGAATAAATCTAATCATTTAGTCCACTTAAAGCGGAACTCAGTAAGATTTGCGAAGCTCCCCCTACAGGTTCCTTCAGTGAATCACACTGTCGTAAATACTCCAAGCGCAGCTCTGGACTACAACGACTACAACGCTCACCAGCGCAGTAGTTTTGCAAATACAGTACAAGAAATCTCGATGGAGGTGGGTCATTTTCGAAATTGTCTTATAAAGTCACAATATATACATTGTTTTTGAAATACCGTAAAGCATTTTGTCGCTCTCGCATGAACGTGAACACGAGGCGTGATTGTGTCGGGTCGGCGCAGCTCAACTTGCAAGTGCTGTTTTCTGGCGTAGACGTGCCAGAGGGGGTTAGTGCACGCCTCAAACACACCACTACAAGTCAATTAACCATCGTAAGGACTTAGACAACTATTTATGAAGCTAAAAAAGTTACTTAGTTCTGCTTTAAACCCGCTCCTTTCTTACCATCAACATCGACTGCATTTTCTTTCTTTTTCAAGAATGTTTCACTTGGATGTACATTTATAATATGAATAAAAAAAATCTGTTACTACTTACATTATGTTGTAAATTTAATAATGGAAGTGGTTTTGGAAAATGGTATTTTAATGTTTATTGCACTGTCCGGTGTACTCCCACTCATGTGCGTTACTGCAACCATGATTTTTTTGCAAGCGACAACTCAAAATAATTCTTTCTGGTAATGGGCGTTATTCCACAAACGCTTAAGTTGTAGTGAACTTGGAACATTCCTTTAGAGACAAAGAAGGAAAGTTTTGAATCGCTGCTGTTGAAGGTTGAGATGAGTTGAGTTAAAGATGTATGGAAAACTCACGTCCTTCAGTCTAAGGTGCTGAATGATACAAATGAGTGTGTTTATGAGGAATGGAAAACAATTTAGTAACGTTGAGAAGTACAGATCCAAAACTCTTGAGTTGAATGCATACTGTTCTGGTGTGTGTGTGTGTGTGTGTGTGTGTGTGTGTGTGTGTGTGTGTGTGTGTGTGTGTGTGTGTTTTGTCCAGTGAAGTGAGCGGAAAGTGAACATCAGTGGAAAGTCAGTTGGGTTGGGTTCACTAAAACACTGTCTACTTGCCTCACAGCCGTGTGTGTGTGTGTGTGTGTGAGAGAGAGAGAGAGAATGAGTGTTTGTAGTAGTAGAGTGCTTGGCCACATTGTGAGGCCCTGTTTCCTGTAGAGGTGTGTGCTGTGCAAGTGTGTTGAACAGGGCGAACTCAAACCAGCTCTGAAGTTATTGATATATATTTTAGTGTGTTATGGTTTTATTTTTTTAGCATTTACTTCCCATTTAAATAAGACTCAATCATGTAAGTAGTATGTTTTATATAGTTTTTTGCATTCGGTGTTGACAGGATTGGTTTATATATTTACTAGGGGTGTAATGGTACACACAAGTGGCGGTTCGTTACGTACCTCTGTTTTGAAGTCACGGTTCGATAACAATCAACACAAATAACATATTCTATGCAAACATGTAAATTGCACATAAGGGATTTTTTGCATTAACTTCTAAATCTAATTATAAAATTATGTTTTAGTCCAATTCATTGTTGAAATAATCATTTACACAATTTCATGAGAGATTTAAACATAAATAATCAAGACGTCACTAACAGGTTAAGTAAAATATAACGAAAATATAGGCTAATATAATGCATATATTTAGCGAAAGAGTTGAACTAATAAGCTGTGGACACTGAATGACGTGCCTGAGGTAAATGTAATGCTAAGTGACATTGTTTACATTACAAGCTGTTTTATTGACGTCTTTCCGCCGTCGAGCGCTGATAGAGCGGCATTTTTTGTTTGTATTTCGTGATAAAATGGACAGAATTTGATAGTTGACTCTTTGTTTCTTGTCAAAAGTAACAAACCGCGGAGCTTTTTCCAATTATCGGTGGTTAATGGTGGTTAGCTTACAACACTGTATTCGTCGTGTACACATGCGTACAGAACCGTAAGCCACGTACCGAAAATTCATGGGACGAATACAAATACTAATATTTACATATTTATTCAAACAGATTTATCAGTTATTTCACTAACAAACCAAAACTCTGGGTGGCCCTTTAGTATGCCGTAAGACTGAAATTACTCTTATGATATAATACAACCATCTTTATGACAATAATTCTGCTGTCTAAGTACTTGTGTTTGGATTTCACTCCACAGAAAGCTCCTCGGATTTACTCTGAATCATAAATAAACACTTTAGCGTGAAATATTTCAGCTAATTTGATGATTCTTTCAGCAACCAATTAGAGCATAATGCTCTTATCTCTGTTTTAACCATGTTATGCAAATCTAATAAAGGGTCATTTTAGTTATAATGCTCAAAACAACCCTAGTAACTAGATAACAAAGGTCGGTTTATGTTATGCAGTATTAAAGCGTGTGTTTATCCGGGGCCGCGGGGGTTTTCAGGGGCTGCCGTGTCCTCGGCTCACCCAGCGAGGACTGTTTCTCTCGGGTTGGGGAGACTCCGCCCACTGCAGCCTCTGGATCTCATCAAACTCTGGCGCAGCGCTGCTACGTCGCTTCACCAAGACTTGATTACAAACATGTGTGTGTGTTTGAGAGAATCACACATGGTGTGTGAAGCGGTTTAGTTTATGTAGACACTATAAAGAATAATGTAATTATTCGCAATAGTGTTTTTCATTTGTTTTCTTAAAGAGTTTCCTTTCTCTGTGTGTGTGTGTGTGTGTGTGTGTGTGTGTGTGTGTGTGCATGTGTGTCTCTCTGTGTGTGTGTGTGTGTGTGTGTGTGTGTGTCTCTTTCATTCATTCAAGGGTCATAAATCATGGCTTAATTGAACCTTCCCGTCTTTCTCAGTTCCAATGACAGTCGACACATTTAGTAAAATTCCTCGCAGCGAAGGAATCGCACAATAACAAATCTAATCCTGCACAAACACACTCTCTCTTTTCTCTCTTTTCTCTGGTCTGCGCTCCGCTCTCGTTCAGGTTTTGCGGCGGACGCCCTCCTGGCCGGTATTTGCAAACCCTCTGTGACCAATCAGCATTGAGTCACGTGACCCACGATTCCTAAACAAAGACATTGTGCGTGTGTCTCCCCCCACTTTCTGCTTTAAAAGTGTCTTTTTGCCTGCGTACACACATGTACACACACACACAGCTACCTGAGAGGGACTGGCGATCAGACACAGCAGCGTGTGTTGGTACGTGTGCACTGTGTGGAAAAGACACATTTACTGATGTGTGTGTGTGTGTGTGTGTTTAGCAGAGGATGAAGGTAGAAAATGCTGACTTGGTTGTTTGCATAAGTGTGTGTGTGTGTGTGTGCATGTGTGTGTGTCACTTTAAACCAAACACAAGAGCTCTAGCTCTGTAGCTTTATAAAGCCATGCCTGCTTACTGCTTCCTGCAGTGCATACTGTGCAGTATATACTATGTACTGCAAATTATTTTTTTTTAAAAAGAAAGTGCATCATTATGCAGATGATTATGCTAAATATTTATATGTTTTTGTGCATGGAAATACATAGTTATTTTGCATTTTTAATGTCATTTTGTTTTAAAAAGTCTTACATTTTGACAGTGTGATCAAATAAGTCGAAGATCACAGTTGTTTCAATTCAGTCATCGGAGTATAATGGAAAGCCAAGTCAAATGCATGGCATTGTGTGATATATATTGTAGTATGCATACTTTGGCAAATGTAGTAGGTCATTTGGGTATTCCATGCAAAAAATTGCATACTGTGTGTGCACAGTATGCACACTGCATACTTAAGAAATGGTACTAGTATTATGCTTTTGTGAACATAGAGTGAAAGTTTGTCCATTAGAGTGTAATATAGCTGGATGCTTTTCTTTTTTTTACTCTTCCATATATTTGAGTCTCAAACTGCCTTTTTTTAAATTTTTGAATGGCATTGATAGTCACTTTGAACTGAAAAGGTTTCCATTTTCAGTGTTTGTGTGTGAGGAATTTGACAAAATTCTTGCACCATTATGTGATAAAGTAGGGTTTGTCAAACTGTGGTTCTTGAGGGGAAATGCAAGGGGTTCGTTGAGTTTCGGGAGTCATATGTAAAATAAAAAATATATATATATTTAAAGTAAAAACAATCAAAATGAAAATGTGATATGAATTTTTTTTCCTGCATGTTATGTTACCATTAACTGATTTCAGAGAACCATGAAAATGCAGAAGTGCTGTTAAATTATTGAAATATTCTTTTAATGCCCCTTTTACAAGATGTAATATAAGTCTCTGGTGTCCCCAAAATGTGTCTGTGAAGTTTCAGCTCAAAATACCCCACAGATCGTTTATTATAGCTTGTCAAATTTGCCCCTATTTGGTTGTGAGCAAAAACACAGCGTTTTTGTATGTGTGTGCCTTTAAATGCAAATGAGCTGCTGCTCCCGGCCCGATTTCCAAAAGAAGGTGGAGCTTTAATAGCTTGTGCTTCGGTTGCTCAACAACAACAAAGCTGGAGAATCTCACGCAGCCAAAATGAGGATTGTCAGTAACGGTGTTCAGCCTTACATTGTTCAAACCGGAGTCGACACTGATGGAGAGAAGTTACAACTTTTAGAATGAAACTGGATGTTTCTGAATGGTTAGTGGATAAATTTATGTAGTTGCTGTGGAGTTGATTCAACTCGTCGACTAGCATTTACCGTCATGTTAATCTTTTGTGCAAATCCAGCGTTGAATTGACCCTCGTTTGTGAAGCAGTCCGGCGTAAAATGACGGCATGGTAACAACACTCTACTACAAAAACTCTTCCTCTTCTCTAAAGCAGCCCAACATGGCCTCGCCCCCTTTGTTGCGTGTTCTCGGGGGCGGGGATTATGTAAATTTTGGGTTTGTGACGTCACCTACGGAGAAGAAGCTCGTTGTAGCCCCTACCAGCCGTTTGTTGTAGTCCTTAAACAGAGAATTCTTTTAAAAGAAAATATCTCCCTTTGCATTGAACTTTAAGTTTCGTAACTTTGCAGATGTTGTTTATGCTCAAACAGCAACATTACACACCAATTAAAGTTAAAAAAGTGAAATCATAAACAAAGACCCCTTTAAAATCTCAGGGATTTAAGTAAATATTACAATTCAAAGTGGTTTGGCGGACAAAAAACGTTTGAGAATCCCTGTGATAAAGCAACAAATTATACACCGCTGATGTTTTGTCAGTTACTGGGTGTGTATTTCTGTCATGTTGCACTGGGTAGCCCCGTCCACCATGAGATTTTTTAGTTTGTTTTTTCCTGATTGACTTTGAATTAGTTGTTTCTGGAATCTAGTTAGGACACTGTAATATTTGTTCAGTGTATTTTAGGTCTCTGCCAATACAACCATATATTGCGATTTATAGGACTGCGAGGACCTTTTTGGAATTGCTGTTTTTTTCTTCATTGTATTGCATTGATCGTTCTAGACATATATGACATATGACGTGTATTTGTGTGAACACTACCGTTCAAAAGTTTGGGGTCAGTAAGATTTTGAAGAAAAAAAATAATGAAGGAAAATTCTGTTCTGCTAAACCTTCTATTCACCAAAGAATCCTGAAAAAAGGATCACGGTTTCCACAAAAATATGAAGCAGCACGACTTATTGATAATAATCAGAAATATTTCTTGAGCATCAAATCAGCACATTAGAATGATTTCTGAAGGATCATGTGACACTGAAGACTGGAGTAATGATGCTGAAAATTCAGCTTTGAGCACAGGAATAAATTACATTTAAAAAAATATTCACATAGAAAACAGTTATTTTAAATTGTAAAAATATTTCACAATATTACTGTTTTTACTGTATTCAAATAAATGCAGTCTTGGTGAGCAGACGAGACTTCTTTCTAAAACATAAAAAAATATTACCAACCCCAAACCGTGTTTGAATGCTTTACCAATAGGAGTGACAATTGTATAGAAATGAGCCTGAGAGACTTTAGGGTCACAGTGAGGTTGGGGTCAGAGGTCATCCACGCCTGGGTCACGGTCATAAAGCTCTCAGCTCTTGAAACTTGTCGTAAAGCCAAGGGTCATCACTGAGTCCAAGGGGTCAGAGGGTGTGTTCAGGTCATAGTGGGAGACGTTCACACACTTTTCATGAGAAGTTTGCAAAAGATTTCTACTTGTAGGCACACAGAAAGACTTGCCATTTATAGAGTGCCAGTGAAGTTTTTTGGGAAGCTGCAGCAGGAAATTAGGTAATCTGTTTAGACCGCATTTCCCAGGGTGCACTGGGCCGTTTGCCAGGGGCTGCTGGGTAACCACCAACACAACCACTATAACGTCATGGAGACACGACTGGAAGAGGATAGACAATCTGCCTCAGATAGTAGCTCTCTTCCAAAACCCTAGTGAGCTGCAGTATTTTAAGGCATCATAGGTGCGTTCGGTTCGAATGAAGGCTGTTCTAAAAGGTAGGCGGCAACTTTATGCTGCCTTCTGAAATTTTGGCCAAATTCTAAGGCATCATCGCATGTATTCATCACGAATGATGCGATCCCAGAATGCATTGCTCTGTGTAAATTTCTGATTGAAAAAGCTAATTATTTTACCCAATATTCATGTTTCCAGAATGCTAATGTCAAACTCTCTTGTAACAGAGACGTTATGAGGAGGAGGCAGAACAATCGCATAAAAATCAATGAGATAAATCATAATGCTCATTATGACGGCTGTAGCAATCGTTAAAAGAGCAAATCGTCTTTTTGATAAAGATATCACTCATTTTGTTTATTGTACAAAAACTTCCAGCTAATGTTTTGATGGTGATAGAGAAGTAAGTATAGCATTGCTTTTAGATATTATTGCTACTACTCTACTACTCTACACTATTTTTTAAAATGTTTTTGAAAGATGTCATCGAGGCTGCATTTATTTGATCAAAAATTCAGTAAAAATTGTGAAATATTATTACAATTTAAAATAACTGTTTTCTTTTTGAATATAAAATAAAATGTAATTTATTCCTGCGATTCAAAGCTGAATTTTCAGCATCATTACTGCAGTCTTCAGTGTCACATGATCCTTCAAAAATCATTCTAATATTCTGATTTGCTGCTCAAGAAATATTTATTATTATTATCAATATTGAAGTAAGTTTTTTAGAAAACCATAATGAATTTTAAAATCTTTTGCAACATTATAAATATCATTATTGTCATTTGTGATCAATGCATTTTTGCTGAATAAAAATATTAATTTTTTTCCAAAAGCTGCAAGGCCGTTTATTAGGATTTGAGCTAGTGTGTGTGTTCATGTTCTTGAACTTGAATTTGTAAAGCTAATTATAATCATATATAATCAGCAGCACTTCCAGAACACACACACACACACACACACACACACACAGACACTCACACACACATCTCTCAAGAGTGCAGATGACAATAACATGACACACATTTGCACACGATTATTTATTCATCTGACTGCGCTTTGTGATCAGATCGCCAAACTATATGCATCATGTTTAAACCTTTTTTTAGGGCTGAGCATCTGAGATGTCTGCTTCCATCCCTCACATGGAAAAAATATTGTGTGAAGGACTGCACTATTTATGGAGTCTCCATTGACCCGTCAAACAGGCCTGTCTTTCTGTATTTTAGTGTCTCTGTGTTTTTGTGCGATTAGCTACTCTGTGGTTGGCCGTTTAGTGGGGTTAAAGGTCAAATGAGGCACTTATGACCTTCCTGCAAAGGTCGCACAAGAGGAACCAACAGCTGCTCAAAGGCATCAAAGTTTCACTCTCACATACAGTATAGTTACAAAAGAAGCCTAAGCATCGAGAACGAAACTGCGTAAAGTTCTGCAGCATCATGTGTAAGTGGAGTTTTTTTGGTATGTCAGGATGCTCAAATGGACAGAGCAATGTTTTGAATAAACTTTTCAGGGACATTTACATATAAATGGTTTATTTTTAGTAGTTTAGCAGGGGTATGAGGAAGTATTTTAACATTTAACAATGAAAAATGGCTTGTGGAAACAGTTGAGATCTCGTTTGTAATTTTCCTTTCCTGCATCAGTGGTGCTGGATCTCTAATGTCATGGGAATCTTGTTGACATCATCATCAGAATCTGTTTGTCTCCTTCCAAACCCACGGTATTTCTTCAAATCTGCACAAAATGATTCTTGACTAGACATACACTGCCAATGAAAGGTTGGGGTTAGTAAAATTCAGTCAGGATGCATTAAATTGATCAAAAGTGACAGTAAAGACATTTACAATGTTACAGAAGATTTCTGTTTCAAATAAATGCTGCTCTTTTAAACTTTCTATTCTTTAAAGAATCCTGAAACAAATGCATCACCGTTTCCTTAAAAATATAAAGGAGCACAACTGTTTTCAACATTGATATTCAGCGTTGGGGAAAGTTACTTTTAAAAGTAATGCATCACAATATTGAATTACTCCCTAAAAAGTAACTAATTGAGTTACATTTTAAGGAAATGAATACATTACATTTGCATTACTTTTTTCTCATCTGGGCTGTGCTGTTTGTTTGTTTTTATAACAACAAAAAAGTTCTATTTTTGGCAAATGTAAAGGCCTTTTCAGACTATGGGCCCCGGCGCAATGTGGCACCAGGCACGACCCAAGTGTTTTTTTTTGCTAGTTTTAGCCCAACGCAGTTTTCATTTTCACGTCCTGCACCACGTCGTTTAAATAGCATATGCATTTGTGCGCCCATGGGCGTGCTGGTCTGAAAACGAGGTGTGTTCAGGTGCATTGTTGGCGCATTGCTATTTTGAGGGAACTGAAAATGACTGCGCCATTGACCAACTGAAACGTGGTCTAAAGTCAATGACGCAATTTTTTAATTTTTTTTGTTATTTAAAGAGTGCATTAGTAATATGCGCCCAAAACATTACGAGAACAGGGACAACCCTTTTAGACCATGCGGCAGGCGTGCCGACCATTTTTCCCTGTTGTTGAACTAGCAAAAGTGAATTTGGACACGCCCTAAGTGCACTTGCTCCGTGCTCTTTAGACCATGCGCTTTGATCGCTAAAATAGGGCCCCAGAAGTTAAATGAATAAGCCTCAGGCTGAAGGAAATGCAAATTCATGCATGTACAGTAGAGGTGCGCAGCTCAAACAAACAAGTCTTTCAGCTGTGCTGACATTCTGGAATACAGAAGAATAGAACTAGCAGTGATGGGAGTAACGGCGTTATAAATAATGCGCGTTACTAACGCCACTACTTTTTTCAGTAACGAGTAATCAAACGAATTACTTTTTCTCCCGTTACAACGCCGTTAGCGTTACTGACAAAAAAAATGCCGCGTTACTATAATTGAGCTCACTGAAGCGGTTTTCATCCGAGTAAGCTCTCTCTCAGCCATAGGACCTGCAAAGTTTTTTTCTCTGGTGTGTACTGCGGTTAGTCATACACAAATATAATTTTAAACTGATAATAATGTATGATGCGCTGTGTGTGTGTCTGTCAGAGCATGCGCGCGAAGCGCGAGCTCAAACCAGAATACCCTTTTTGATGCTTGATCGAAAATATGTGAAATGAGTTTTTTTCTAGTTGACTAGTAGTTGTTCATTTAAGCTATTAGTTGACTAATCACATTTATATTAATTTAATTTCTTAATTACTGGAGAGAATAAACCATAATAGTGAGCGATTACGTAATATAGGCTATATAGCACTCAAGGGCACGCATAATTGCCATAAAGAACCGGCAAAAGTAATGATTATGAGTGTGACAAAAACAGCAAGGAGACATTTTAATTGTTTATTAATAAAGTAATGTTTTCTGAATCAGTGTAGGCTGCAAAGATGAAGTTGACATTGCTGATTCTCATTGCTGATCATCTGCTCATATGGACGCGCCTAGAGAGATAACGCACATTTCATTCGGATTAGGCTACATAATCAGAGTAGCCTCTTTCTTTTCGTGTTTAATTACTTCATTTTCGTTAAAGTAGATATTTCAAGCATTCTATAGATATATTTCTCATGTCTGCAAGGCAAGCAGCCTCTGAGTTTCGGTTCATTTAGCCTATAAGACGCGCTCCAGTTCACGCGCCAGTGATCGCGCCTGCGCTTCCATGTCATGATTTTATTGTCTGCTATATTTGCTTGTTATATATTAAATCCAAGCAATTGGTTGATGAAACATCGATTAAAATTAAGATACAATTTTTACAAAACGGAATTCACTTTAAAGAGAGGCTTTCTATAAAACAAAACTTAATGAAGTGTTTAAAATCATGTCTGACCCACTCCATGTCTCCCGATATATTTGCGCATCTTATGATGCATCTTACTCACGCTGTTCACTTTTCATAATCAAATAAATGGATTTAAAACATAACATAGGACTATTTAAACATAAATATGAAACTACGTTTTCTTTAATGGCTACCAACACAGTACAGAGAAATTTCATGTCGTGAGCAAGAGCGGATCATGAGTCAGGAGTCGCATCAAGAATAATTTATTCTTAGACTTATATGTAATATTGGGGGCATTCAATTTATTTGGCATATTTTTATTTATTTATTTTTTTATTTTTTTTAAAGTAACGCAATAGTTACTTTCCCTGGTAATTAGTTACTTTTATAATGATGTAACTCAGTTACTAACTCCGTTACTATTTGTGAGAAGTAACTAGTAACTATAACTAATTACTTTTTTAAAGTAACGTGCCCAACACTGAGAACTAGTCTTGACTAACCATCATGTTCACACAACGCCTCTGCACTCCCAATTTCTCTCAACATGGCGAAAAGAGAGCTGTCAGCCAATAAAATGGAAAACAAAGTAACTTGCATTACTTTTTTGAAAAAGTAACTCAAATATTTTGTTGTAAATTTAAAAGTAATACATTACTTTACTAGTTGCTTGAAAAAAGTAATCTGATTACATAACTTGCGTTACTTGTAATGTGTTAGCCCCAAACTGTTGATAATGATAAGAAATGTTTCTTGCACTGCAAATCAGCATATTAGAATGATTTCTGAAGGATCATGTGACATTGAAGACTGGAGTAATGATGCTGAAAATAAATTACATTTTAAAATATATTTATATTTATTGACCCCAAACTTTTGAATGGTAGTGTAACTCGGCATCCTTTTGCAATAAAAACTATAGAAACAAAGATGATACAGATGCATAATCGCTCAGAATCGTCATGCATATAAACAGAAGTATGAATGAAGCAGTTCTATGAACAGTCTGAACTGTTGGATTTCTACTGTCCATGTAAACACGCATTTATTTCAAAAACACCAATAATTCTGGAGATTTCAGAAGTCTAATACACACACAGAGACATCCTGTCTCCTGTTAGCTGAGAGTTTGTCCTCACATGACAGTAAAAACCTGTAGGCTACATTTCCACAGTGATTTCAAACCAATATTTACCTAAACACACACATACAATCTAGTCTGTCGTCTTGCTGGCAAAAGATGTTTAAAACGTGGCTGCTTTTGATTTGCAAGCAATGTGAGTAAAAATCCATGTGCGTTTGTATCTGTATTTCACCTTGTTTTGACCACATGTGTTTGTTGTTTCCGTGTCTTTAAGGAGGAGAAGGCCCACCCGGTGCACACCGTGAGTGACACAATGGACGACCAATCAGCAGTGAGTTCTCAGAAGGAGGAGGAGGAGCCAGCCATCAACCTCCCATCCACACCCACACCTCAGCAGCAGCACACTGACCCCGCCTCCCCAACGGTTGCCACGACACCTGAGGCACCTCCTGTCGCCTGCGGTAACAAAGTGATGACGAGGTCCTCAGAGATGGATCTGGAATATGAGGTCAATATCTGTCCTGATCCATCACTCTTAAAAATACAGGTTCTTCATTGGTTGTTTACAGCACTTTGAATAGGGTAGTCTTTGGTGCTCCATGACTTTAAAACAAAACAAAACAAATGTTTTTAGTTCAGTTTTATTAGATATGCAAGTTATATTGTTATCTAACATGAAATTCAAAGTAGGTTGATTTTGAATGTCTGCAAACTAAGGCTGGACAAATTAATAAGTTAATTTCTGTAATGTTAAAAAAACGCTATGTTTTTTCCCACATTTTTTTGGCTAAATAATACATGCATTTATCAGGATAAAAGGTTGCTATTAAACTAATATCATTTACAATATACTTCATTTATGCTTCATTTACTTCATCCACATTAATTTGAGAATTGAATGCTTAAATATATTTAATTAATATAAATGAACAAACAGTACAATATTATTATTACAGATTATTTCCTATGTTCTTTAATATTTAGTATTATTACAAATGATTTCTTAATAATATTTTTATTTAATAGTAATAATATATATATATATATATATATATATATATATATATATATATATATATATATATATATATATATATATATATATAAAACATTAAACATTAATATTTAAAATATATTTATTATTTATATATTTATTATTTATTAATTCTGTTGACTTAATTTAATTTTGAGGATTTAATTCTTAAATATATTTATTATGATTAATATAAATTAACAAAAAGGACAATAGTATTAGTACAGATTATATTTTATTTTCTTTAATATTTTTATTTAATAATATACATAATAATCACACAAAATCATATTTATTATTATTAATATATATACTCATATTGAATGGGTCAAAAACAGTGGAAACATTACTTATGAAAGTTGCCATTAAACAAATATCACCTAAAATATGCTTTATTTATGTTGATTCTACATTAATTTGTGAATTCACTCCCTAAATATATTTATTATAATTGTAAATTCACATGTATAAATTAAAATCTTATTATTAATTAGATAACAATATTAATTAATATTATGATACATTTTTAAACTAATCCTAATTGCTAAAATATTAATTATTAGTAAATAAATGTGTTTTCTCAGGACGGCCGTGGGTTCGGGATCGGAGAGCTCATCTGGGGAAAGTTACGGGGATTCTCCTGGTGGCCCGGCCGGATCGTGTCGTGGTGGATGACGGGTCGCAGTCGGGCCGCTGAAGGAACCCGCTGGGTCATGTGGTTTGGAGATGGCAAATTCTCAGTGGTGAGTCAGTCGACCAATCAGGATCCTTCACGAGTGCCGATAACAGACATTACAGTGAACATCCCTCCCTCTCTCAGGTGTGTGTGGAAAAGCTGTTGCCCTTGAGCACATTTTGCACATCTTTTCATCAGCCCACCTACAACAAACAACCCATGTACAGAAAAGCCATCTATGAAGTTTTACAGGCAAGTCATGCAACTAACATGATAATTCTCCATCATGTGTTAATGCCCTGATTTACTAACTGATGTCTCTGACTAAACTATATCTTAATCAAGTATATGGAGTGTATAAAGTATTTATGGATTTAAATATGCATATAGATCGGCATGTGTGTATTTTCTTATGTTGTTTCTGTGGATCTCTGTACAGACGGCGAGTACGCGTGCAGGTAAACCGTTCCCTGTGTGTGTGTCCACGGATGACTCGGACACGGTGAAGGGTGTAGAACTGCAAACGCGGCAGATGATTGAATGGGCCAGCGCTGGGTTCCTCCCCTCCGGTGCCAAAGGCCTGGAGCCGCCACCAGGTACTGTCTAATTTCATTTATTTTTAGTTTTTTGTTATTTATTATTTATCATTATAAATAATTACTGCTATTACGAATATTATTATACAAGTTATGCATATTAATATGAATAAAATACTTTTGTATTTTATTGTTTTTTATTGTTTTAATTAAGGAAAATTATTTTTATTGTTTTTATTATTTATTATGTTTTATTTTAATTAATGATATTTATTTCATTTTGATTAAATAATTTTATTATTTTATTATTTATTATATTTTGTTATGTTTATTACATATTTTTATTTTAATTAAAAATGTAAAAAAATACATTTTACTTATTTTATTTTGATTAATTTAATTTATATTTTTTATTTATTGTATTGCTCAAATTATTTTATTTTTATTAATTTATTACTGTTTTTATTATTTATTATATTTTATTATATTTATGTTGTATTTTAATTATATTAATATTTATTTTATTTTGCTATAATTTTATTGTTATTATTGTGTTTTTGTTATATTGTTGTATTTTAATTAATGATATTTATTTTTATTTTATCATTTTATTATTTATTATATTTTGATTAATGTTTTATTTTAATTATATTAATATTTATTTTATTTTAATTAAGTTGTTGTGTTATTGTTGTATTTATTATGTTTTATTTAAATTAATGCGATGTATTTTTATTCAATTATTTTATCATTTTATTATTTATTATATTTTGTTATATTTATTATATATATTTTTATTTTTATTAAAAATGTATATATATATATATATATATATATATATATATATATATATATATATATATATATATATATTCAATTTTAGTTATTTTATTTTGATTAATTTAATTTATAATTTTTTTATTTATTGTATTGCTCAAATTATTTTTTGGACGTCATAGACCTGATAATTTGGCCTTGGAAGAATCTGATGATAAATGATTGATTCATTGAAAGAATCTGAGCACAGTTGTTGAGATTTCTTCTGAAACTGTGGAGGATTTCAAAATATCAAATTACTGCTCTCTTATTCTCGATATAAACATCTGAGAAGACTTTTTATTTCCAGTAAACCTCATTGCTATCTTAGAGAAACAGTTGAGATATTAGAGACATTGCATTTGTGAGCGTATTTGTGTGTGTTCTCTAGCGGAGCGGAACCCTTATACTGAGGTGTATCCAGAGATGTGGGTGGAGCCTGAGGCTGCTGCGTACACAGCTCCGCCCCCTGCCAAGAAACCCAGGAAGAACAGTGTTGAGAAACCCAAAATTAAAGAGATTATAGATGAAGGAACCCGAGGTATCACAAACACACACACACACACACACACGTGCCATCTTCACATTTCACATGAACCGCAGCGATTGTTAATGCGTGTTTTGTTTTCCTCAGAGAGACTCGTGTATGAAGTCAGGCAGAAGTCTTGCAATCTCGAAGGTGAGTTTGCTGTTGAATGTGACCTTTGACCCATGGGTGTTTGCTCTTTTTAAAAGAAACTCATCTGAAACATAACATTCAGTTTAGCATCATCAATACTTTTTTTCTACATCAAAATAATTCTCTATGCAAAGAATCTTCACAATGTGTGAGTGCCAGTTTGTGTGCTAGAAGTATATATTTTGGCAAATATAGTAGGTCAGAGTGTCAAAATGTGCATACTGTGAATAATATGCAAACAACAAAAATAATATGGCACAGTAGCATGCTATTCCAAACATCATCATGGAGTCGTTTTGTGTGCAGATATCTGTATTTCCTGTGGAAGTCAGAACGTATCACTTGAACATCCTCTGTTTATTGGAGCCATGTGCCAGAGCTGCAAGGTATGCATGCACACATTTCCACCTGTCAATCAAGCCCATTCTGACCTCTGATTGGTGCTGAAGAGGTGTTCTGTTCCCCTGCAGAACTGTTTCCTGGAGTGCGCGTATCAGTACGACGATGACGGTTATCAGTCGTACTGCACCATCTGCTGTGGAGGAAGAGAAGTGCTCATGTGCGGGAACAACAACTGCTGCAGGTGTGTATGTATGGGTGTATGTACAGTAGGTTTTCCTATTGTGACATAGATTCTGAGTGAAACAGCTTCTTGAACAAGAAAAAATGTAAGGCGGGACTTGATTTTGCCCCATCAGAAATTGATTGGATTGTTGAATGCTATTGGTCAATCTCATGTGATTGACACGTTGTCCCGCCCTCGCACCAGTAAGCACGGCATCAGCGGAGAGACGAGATGTCGCTGCAATAGGGAGGGGAAGTTTTTTGATTAAAGATTATGAGGGCACACTAATTAAAAAAAAAAAAAGATGTGCGTAGATAAGTAATGTATAATAATACTGCAATATTCTATATAAAAAAAAGAAAAAATATTTGTTAAGTTCATTTCATTCATTAATACAGTTTATTCACTATAGTTAAAAAAAAAGGTAATAAAATATGACAAGATCTCAAGGCCTGTACACACCGGGACGAATATCGCACGCGTTTATCGCCAGCGTTTTTCGAGACGTTTTTTGTGTTCACACCCAAGCGATTTTCACTGGCGATGCGCAGAGTGAACGTGCAAATTCACTCCCTGACAGTATGTGGCGCTTGTGCTGAACTGTAGTGCAAATAAACATATTTATGATATTAATAAAGTTAAAGAAGATAAAAATGCTAGGGATTTTTATCTTCCCTAGCATTTATCTAGCTAGGGAGCCGTTTGAGACGCAGGGATAGTTTGACGCAGAGATAGTTTGTAGGGGTCTTCCTCGTCTACTTACTTTCTCTTCGTCGTCTTGTGTGCTCAGCAAGACTGTTTTGTGCTTGAGCGCCACCAAGTCGTGTTTTACTGTAACTTCAGCAGCTCCAGGCATGTGAACAAAATCACCAATCTCATTGGTCGGCCAGTTTTTAACGCGGCGTGTCAAACCAAAAAAACGAACCCGAGGCGTTTTTTAAAAAAATGACGCTTTTACGCCTCGCCTTTTTTCGCGTCGGTGTGCACACTCACATTGGCGCCCGTTGTTTAGTCACGAGGCATTAAACGTCGGCGAAAATCGCGCGCGATATTCGTCCCGGTGTGAACAGGCCTTCAGAGTTAAACTGTGTCAGAAAAAAATCATCTTAATTATGTCAGATAACACTTAAGCAAAACATGGTCACATGAAAGTTTCTGAATAATTTTTGGTTCCAAATTTTTATCAGTTTTACTGGTAGTCCACTGTATGAAGAATTTTGGGGTATAACATGTCACAGTTTACTTTATTTTCCTATCCTCACTTACAGAAATAAACTATAGTGTCCTGCACCCAATAGTAAAAATATACCAAAAATATCAAAAATGTCTGAATAATTTTTGGTTTCACTGTGTCACATGACTAAACATGTGTCAATTTTTGAATACCTCCGTTTTCACAGTCCACACTACAATGCGAAAACAGTTTTCACATATATCCACTTGGGAGAGCGTTTTCAAAAGCTCAATTTTCCCTGCACAAAAATACCGTCTCAGTGTGGAAGAAAGGTCAAAAAGTAGAGAAAAATGTGTTTTCAAATGTGTCCGAATTAATGTAGACATAGCCTGAGAGAGATCTGTGCAAATTGACTTGTGTGTGTTTGTGTAGGTGTTTCTGTGTGGAGTGTGTCGATCTGCTCGTCGGGGTCGGTTCGGCACAGGCCGCTATCCGTGAAGACCCCTGGAACTGCTACATGTGCTGCAGCAAGAACGTCTTCGGCCTTCTGAGGCGCAGAGACGACTGGACCTCACGACTGCAGATGTTCTTCGCCAACAACCACGACCAGGACTTTGTGAGTTGATCTAGTTTTGAGCAGTTTGGCAACATTTTATAAAATAAGTCAAGTGATCTTTATTTTTATAGTGCTTTATACAATACAGATTGTTTCAAAGCAGCGTAACAGTATGATATGAGACAAATTCAAATTAGCAGCTCTAAAAAGACCGTAGTACGGACCCTAAAGGGACATTTGCAAAAATAAAATATATAGACTTTCAAGAAACTTTTCATGTGCGCACAGGAATTTTTTTGCATGCTCACACATTACAATTTTCAGTTTATGTACACTATAACTGCCCTAACAAAAGCCAAATTTTTAGCACTTTTTACTGTATCAGACTTTTTTTATGGACCCTTGAACCTGGCAAATAGGACAGTTGCGCAAACAGCCCATTTTACAGCACAGTTTCTCACCGCCACAGAGGATGCGTTAAAGCGGACATAAGGCCGTGAAATTAGAGGTATACTATGGAGTCAAATGAATGCCTTAAAGTTTTGCACAAAAATAAAGTTTTGCAAAAAAAAAAAAAAGAATTGAGCAATAAAAAAATGTTTTGCAAATTAAAATAAAGAATTGCAAAGGAAAAATAAAGTATTGAGCAGAAAAAAATAAGTTTTGCAAACAAAAATAATAAAATGCAAAATAAAGTAACGTAGTGCAAAAATAAAAATATAATCAATTACAAAAATCAATGACAGCTGTAATCCTATTTTATCTTTGCCACATATTTTTCATGCTCAAACCTACTAAATCATTTGCAACGCTCATTTTATTCTGCGTTTCAGTCAAGCCTGCGCTCACGATACCGGTTTTCCTTTGCGCTGCACTTTTCTGTGCGGTTCTCTTTATGGCACTGGTTTGACGTGGGGGTGGAGTCAAGAAACGGGGGCACGCCTCCGCGAAACACGTCATCGGCAGGAGACGCAGATCGGAACAGAACAGATCAAGCATATAGAGACAGAGCGCATTTATTATAATCTGAAAACCACACCCACCGGGGGGGAAACAATCCAACCGTCTCCACTGACTTTGTATTGCGTGAATACAGAACAATGCCTAAAAGCTGGTGTGTGACAAGGTGTACAGCTAACAAGCTAAAAAAACCCAGAAATAAGTTTTTATAAGCTGTCAACCCCAAAAAACGAATGTTTAAGGACACAAAAGTGGATACAGGCAGTGAGACAGAGCGCAACGGGTCATATTACTATAAGAAATGCATTGGAGGGGGTCGTAATCGGCGACAACATATGCTAAACAAACCAACAAAAACAAACCATTCATTATTTTTAACCATGTCAAAGAATTATTTCACCTGTCGCCGATTACGTTCCCCTCCAATGCATTTTGCGGGGGCGTGCCCCTGTTTCTTGACTCCACCCCCACGTCAAAACAGTGCCATAAAGAGAACCGCACGGAAAAGTGCAGCGCAAAGGAAAACCGGTATCGTGAGTGCAGGCTTGACTGAAACGCAGAATAAAATGAGCGTTGCAAATGATTTGGTAGGTTTGAGCATGTAAAATATGTGGCAAAGATAAAATAGGATTACAGCTGTCATTGATTTTTGTAATTGATTATATTTTTATTTTGCAATTTATTATTTTTGTTTGCAAAACTTATTTTTTTCCGCTCAATACTTTATTTTTCCTTTGCAATTCTTTATTTTTGTTTGAAAAACATTTTTTTTATTGCTCAATTCTTTTTTGTGTTTTGCAAAACTTAATTTTTGTGCAAAACTTTAAGGCATTAATTTGACTCCATAGTATACTGCCCTAATTGCAAAGGCAAATTTTGAGCAAATAGGTCTTTTACTAATTCATGCGCATCCATACTCTCGTTTTCTCCGTAGTAAAATGGCAGCAACACACAAAGGAAAAATGTTATAGTATACATACTATATAATTACATAATTGTGACGCATTAGCACACAAAAAAATAGTTTCTCGAGAGGACCCAAAAGTTTCTCATGCGTATTCGAAAGCCTGTATATTTTTTATTTCTGCAAAGGTCTCCTTGGGGCATCACTATAGTGTTATTATTCAGCTCAAGTCAGTTCAGTGTCAATGTTGCAAAAATTCATCAATTATGAAATCAAATCAATTCAGCTTTAAAGCAGCTCTACAGAAGACAATGGTGTCATTATTCAGCTCAATTTAGTTCAAGTTTTGTTCTCATCATTCATTCAAATTGATAACAGTACTGAATACATTTGAATAACTTTTAAAATAACACAAATGGAAGTTAAAAAAATCAACATCTGTTCATCTCTCCCATCTCAGGAACCACAAAGGTTGTATACTCCAGTAGCGGCAGAGAAGAGGCAGCCAATCAGAGTGCTCTCTTTATTTGATGGCATCGCTACAGGTGAGATCACGCCTGAAGACCTCAACCCTGTTACTTTTTATGCTTTTGCCCGCTCATTTACATGACAACAGCATTTTGGGGGCCTAAAAACAGAAACTTTTGAAAATAATACCGTTATCATTTCTGTGTAAACAACAAAAACACAGATCTGTGCATTGTGTGACGGCGTGCACATGCGTATTACGTGTTTAGTCTACAGGCATTGTTTGGCATGAGAGCTCTGTAAAATACTAGCGTTTTAGTCGTTTTTCGCGGATCCGCGTGAACAGGTGTATTTTTGATAAAGTTGTTATCTGTACAAAGAAAAAAACTTTGTTTTTAGTACTTCATTGCCATGTAAACATACCCTTATGGCGCTTTTCCACCTCAAGGTACGGTTCGATATGGAATGGTACGGCTTCACTTTGGTTGAGGATCCATGCATGCCGTACAGATACTAAATGTGGTGTGTTAACACTGCAGGTCACTGATTGGTCAAAAAAGAATCGTCACTACCAGCATCATTGGATTTGAAACACGAGACACCAAAACCCTCTAGATTTAAATAGTCAGTAACAGCCACCGCACTGCAGTATCATTTATGAAAGTGACTGTCGCACACAACTTGAAAAAATATATGGCTGTATCGTGGTCAGTAGATGAAGTGCAGACTCATTGGTAGCCGAGGAGCGTATCCACGGCAGTAGAGGCGGCGCAACTATACGATCAGTCTATAATCCCACTACTGAAGCGGTACTAAACTGCAGTGGAGAAGCAAACCAAAAGTAAAGCAAGCCGAACCGTGCCGAGTAGTACCACGAGGTGGAAAAGCACCATTAGTGTTTAAAGGGATAGTTCACCCCAAAATGTGAATTCTGTCATCATTTACTCACCCTCAAGTTGTTCTAAAGCTGTATGAGTTTCTCTCTTCAGTTAAACACAAAAGAAGATATTTTGAAGAATGCTGGTCCCCATTGACTTCCATAGTATTTTTTTTTTTTTTCATACTATGGAAGTCAGTGGGGACCAGCAACTGTTCACGGTTAATATTATATTGATGTACCAACTGTGGTTCCTTGTTTTTGCTGTCAGGGCTGCTGGTGCTGAAGGATCTGGGTATTCAGGTGGAGCGGTATGTGGCATCAGAGATATGTGAAGACTCCATCACGGTGGGGATGGTGCGACACCCGGAACGGATCATGTATGTGGGCGATGTGAGGAACGTCACACGCAAACATGTGAGCATATGTCTTTTTCTCTGCCTCACACTGTCTTTTCTCCTGGACGCACTTCTGATGTCCCTCTCTGTTTGTCGTCACATGTCTCTGTAGATTCAGGAGTGGGGGCCTTTTGATCTTGTGATCGGTGGAAGCCCCTGCAATGATCTGTCTATCGTCAACCCTGCCAGGAAAGGCCTCTACGGTACGACACCCAGTTTGAGATCTATTTCCGGCATCAAAACCAGAATATTTGTGTGTGTAATAGAGCTGCATGATTCATCTTTAAAGGTGCCATCGAATGAAAAATTGAATTTACCTTGGCATAGTTGAATAACAAGAGTTCAGTACATGGAAATGACATACAATGAGTTTCAAACTCCATTGTTTCCTCCTTCTTATATAAATCTCATTTGTTTAAAAGACCTCCGAAGAACAGGCGAATCTCAACATAACACTGACTGTTACGTAACAGTCGGGATCATTAATATGTACGCCCCCAATATTTGCATATGCCAGCCCATGTTCAAGGCATTACACAAGGGCAGCCAGTATTAACATCTGGATCTGTGCACAGCTGAATCATCAGACTAGGTAAGCAAGCAAGGACAACAGCGAAAAATGGCAGATGGAGCAATAATAACTGACATGATCCATGATATCATGATATTTTTAGTGATATTTGTAAATTGTCTTTCTAAATGTTTCGTTAGCATGTTGCTAATGTACTGTTAAATGTTGTTAAAGTTACCATCGTTTCTTACTGTATTCACGGAGACAAGACCCGTCGCTATTTTCATTTTTAACACTTGCAGTCAGTATAATTCATAAACACATCTTCATTCTTTATAAATCTCTCCAACAGTGTGTAATGTTAGCTTTAGCCACGGAGCACCATCAAACTCATTCAGAATCAAATGTAAACATCCAAAATAAATACTATACTTACATGATCCGATAGGCTGCATGACAAATATCTTGTAAAGATCCATTTGAGGGTTATATTAGCTGTGTGAACTTTGTAAATGCACTGTAATAGTCGAGAGCTTGAGGAGCAGGGAGTGGGAGGATTTAAAGGGGCCGCACATGATTAATCGGTGCATAGTTAATGATGCTTCAAAATAGGCAGTTAAAAAAATGAATTTAAAAAAATCTATGGGGTATTTTGAGCTGAAACTTCACAGACACATTAGACTTATATTACATCTTGTAAAAACTGGTTCTAGGGCACCTTTAAAAGATTGTGATCTTGATTCAAACACCCATCACTCTTATTCCTAAATGATGACGATTCGGCTGTGTCTGTTAAACATTTGAGCACGATCACAGCGGACATTCAAGTCTGTGTTTGCACTGCCACTGAGCCAGAGAGAGCAGTTGTCATGTATAGGTATGAAACAGCTTCACAAACAGTCTTTCCAACCATTATTACAATAATTCAGATGACCACAGAAGTACTGGGATAAAAGTTTATAGATCAGATATAAACACTGATGTCTACGGCAGCAATTAAATAAAGTATATAATATTTTGAAAGCAACTTGATGCTATCAATTACATCATTACACCAGTGGGTGGCGACAAGTGAGTGTTAAAAAATGTCTTTGAATCATTCGGGATTCATTCAAAAAAGCTGATTCATCCAGTAATGAAACAAGTAATGAGCAAGTCATTGAATCATTCATTCAAACTGATAAAAAAAATTAATTCAAATGAATTACATTTTTGTTTAAATAGACTGCAGCAATTAACATTTTGTCAGAATCTCTGGTAAATTACATGTTTTGTTTAGTTGTCTATTCAGAATCGTGGGAGAATCATGATCTGTATTTTAAACCAAAAATTTGTGATTCTCAGTTTATCAAGAATCATGCAGCTCTGGTGTGTATCGATGCATTTGTGTTGTATTAAGTGTTTGTCCGTGTGATGTGCAGAGGGCACCGGGCGTCTGTTTTTTGAGTTCTACCGGCTGCTTCACGAAGCACGACCCAAAGACGGAGACGACCGACCGTTCTTCTGGCTGTTTGAAAATGTTGTTGCCATGGGAGTCAGTGATAAAAGGGACATCTCACGCTTTCTGGAGGTGTGTTCACACACACACACACACACACACACACACACATTCATGCGTAAAGTGAATCATGTGTGGTGTTCATCAGCACTGCCCTCTTGTGGTTGTGCATGTAACAGTCTATGTGTACAGTAGCACAAAATGGATTTGGACAATGAAAAATGTCTGAATTTCGCATCTGATTAACACAAAGTCACAAAGTGAAATACTTTTTATCTTTATTTTCAACATTGATCTATTGTTTTATCATTTAAATCCTGACTTTTTTGTATTGAGGTGGGAAACAGTTAACAAAAATGTTTTTAAATGAAACTTTTTTAAATTAAATTTTTCATGTTAGTAGTATTTTTTTTTTAAACTAATGCAGTGACATTCAGGCAATTATCCAAATGCATTTTGGAGTCTATCTATCTGTCTATATAAATGCACAACATTTTCATGTTTCATATTGATAATAATCAGAAAAAATAAAAAAGGTTATTGTGACTTTTTTTATACAATTGTGGCATATAAACTCGCAATTCTGACTTTTTTGCTCATAAGGTCATGTTATAAAGTCAGAATTGCAAGATAAAGTCACAAATCAGCCTATTTGTCCTCAGAATTGGACTTTATAACTTGCAGTTGCGACTTTATATCTTACAATTGTGTGAAATGAAGTCACAATTGCGAATTAAAAAGTCGCAAGTATGTTTTTTATTTTTATCCAGTGGCGGAAACAAGCTTCCATATAAATGTTTCTTGAGCAGCAAATTATCATATTAGAATGATTTCTGAAGGATCATGTGACACTGAAGACTGGAGTAATGATGCTTTGATCACAGGAATAAATTACATCTTAAAATATATTCACACAGAAGCCAGTTATTTTAAATTTTAATAATATTTCACAATTTTAGTGTATTTATTGTATTTGTGATCAAATAAATGCAGCCTTGATAAGCAGAAGACACTCTTTCAAAAACATATTGAAGGCCTGCAAATACTGTTTAGTGAAACTCATTGACAGTCATTTTGTAAAGAATGCACGTACTGAAATTCCTCATCTCTCTGTGCGTCCAGTGTAATCCAGTAATGATCGACGCTAAGGAGGTGTCAGCCGCACACAGAGCTCGATACTTCTGGGGCAACTTACCTGGAATGAACCGGTACAATCTACAATATGAGTGAGATTATCTGTTGTTGGTAGTGTTTGACTTACATGTGAAAAATGAGCATCCAAACAAACTCTCTCTCTTTCAGGCCACTGACTGCCATGGCAAATGATAAACTCGACCTGCAAGACTGTCTGGAGCATGGACGCACAGCTAAGGTGTGTGTGTTCAGTTTGTTTTATTATAGTCAAGTCACCTTTATTTATATAGCGCTTTATACTATGTAGATTGTTTCAAAGCAGCTTTACATTGAGGACAGGAAAATGATTCAGTGATGCACAGTTCAGTTCAGATGTACAGCAGCTCTAGGAGAAAATAGTTCAGCTGAAGTCAGTTCAGTGCTAGTTCAGTTCTGTTGTAAAGATCATCAGTTATTAAATGAGTTCATTTCATCTATAAAGCAGCTCTGCAGAAAACAGTGATCCAGTAGTGTCAGTGCAGTCAAATCAATAATACTGTTTGATATTAAGTGTCCCCAACTAAGCAAGCCAGAGGCGACAGTGGCAAGAACCCAAACTCCATCAGGTGACAGAATGGAGAAAAAAACCTTGGGAAAAACCAGGCTCAGTCGGGAGGCCAGTCCTCCTCTGGCCGACGAAAGAACACGGTGTGATTATGATTATTATACATGAAAAGATCATGATTTCAGTATGAATTGTTCAGGACAGTTTGTAATTATTCAGATAATTTGTTATTATTGACTGTATCCAGACATAATTTAACATGGAGGTTTGAGTCTTGTTTAGGGCACTTTGAGGCAGAACTTTATATTGTGGTTTGCTTGAGTCGATTAATTTTCAAGTATTTCAGATTGATGCCCCTAAATGTAGCAAAAAACTAAACAAATAGTGATTGGTTATTGTCCATGTCAGTCTCTTCCTCTCTAAATGGGTTGTTCTTGGCCCATGTCGACAGACTAGCTACGTGACACTAGGTTTGGGTGGCCGACAGCGAAGTGATTTACTCTTGCACTGGCTTTGTTTTTTCAGTTCGGCAAAGTGCGAACCATCACAACTCGCTCAAACTCCATAAAACAGGGCAAAGACCAGCACTATCCCGTCTATATGAACAATAAAGAGGATATCCTGTGGTGCACCGAGATGGAGAGGTGAGGGCGGTCACATGACCGGTGCTTCTAATAATATTTCATCCCAAAGTTGAAAGCATAAAATAAACATTTCTATTTGGAGATTTTTTTTACAGCGTGACATTATTTTCATGACATTTGTGCATATTTCTCCCAAATTCTCGTATCCATCCTTTTAAATTAAATAGTAAATTTTTAAAAAAGTAAGTAAATAATTTTAGTATTGTTATATTGTCTCTTATTTGTCGAAGTTAATAAAAGATAAATTTAACAATAATCCAATAAAAAACCTACTCTATCATTATCACTTTCATTCAAAATTTTAGTAATTTTAATCATTTAAATAATTAATAATTTAATAATAAAATTCATATAAAATATAAAAATTATGCTAATAATAATCTAACATTAGTGTCCAAATACATTTTTGAGTCACTGTACATATTTATATCAGTAAATTATTATTATTATTATTATTTTTAAGAAATAACTTCAGCAAGGACACATTAAATTGATCAAAAGTGACAGTAAAAAATATAAAATATTAAATAAAATAAAATATTTCTATTTCAAATAAATGCTGTTTTTGAACATTTTGTTCATCAAAGAATCCTGAAAAAAATCGTTAAATGTATAAAATATTTATAAATAATTTAGTATTTTTGTACTGTCATTTATTTGTTGTCAATAATAAAAAATGTAATAAAATTTAAATAAATATATAAATAATTTTAGTGTTGTTGTGCTGTCTTTTATTTGTTGTTCATAATAAAAAAAAATTAAATAATTGTAAATATTACATAATCCAGTAAAAACAATGCTATTACATCTTCAATGAGAATAATCGGAAATAAATATAAACTTTTTTCTGGAACTTTTTTTCATATAAAATGAAAATTTAATTTTAAATTAAGAATTTTAGTAATTTTAATATTTAATAATTTTGTAACAAAATTAATATATAATAATGATATAATAATAATATTAATAGTCATAAAAATTACATCCAGATGCAAAAAATGTGCTATAATAATCATATCATTATCTAATTACGCTATATAATAATAAATATATATTGTTCATGTTACAGAGTGTTCGGCTTCCCCGTCCATTACACTGACGTGTCTAACATGAGTCGTCTCGCCAGGCAAAGGCTTCTGGGAAGGTCATGGAGTGTGCCCGTGATTCGCCACCTCTTCGCTCCTCTGAAGGAATACTTCGCCTGTTTCTGAAGCTCCGCCCACCACACGGCATGATGGCGTCGTGACGTCCCTCCTCTTCCTTTCCTTTCCAATAAGCTCCACCTTCTTGTGTTCATTTATTTTTGCTCGTGGCCTGTGAATGTCTGGTGCTATCCCAAGATTAATGTTCAACCCACTAGACAGCCACACTTCACATATTTATTTGGAGTCCACATTTTTAATTTTCTTGTATTTTATTGTCCGTCGTTTTAGATTTTTTTTTGGTCATTTTCCAACTGTGACAACTCTCTCTCTCACAAAACTGACAGAGACAAAATGTGAGTGTGTTTGCAAGTGTATGTTTGTCCGAGCGCGAAAATATAGAGCACAAACCGCTGGTTAACTAGTGTGAAACAGAAGCAGACGCTCTCTGAATACTCGAACCGGGCGAGTCCTTTTCCCCGACCCTAAATCTGATGTTGCAGCGTAAACTAACTAGGTAAGATGTGGCAACTTTCAAGCGTCATGAGTCAAGTCATTGTTCTGACCTCACTGAAAGCGAAATGCTGCGGTGAACAGTCAAAATCACACTGAACACATATATAATGTTTTATATATCTCACGGAAAATATGTGCAGGTCATGCTTCACCCTAATATCAAAAGAAAAAAATCAGAAATTATAAACAGCACCATGATTTTTATGACAAAAGCACATTTCCCCCTCCCAAATTTCATTATATATATATTAGTGCTGTCAAACGATTAATCGCAATTAATCGCATCCAAAATAAACGTTTGTTTTTACATAATACATGTGTGTGTACTATGTATATTTATTATGTATATATACATAAACATGTATGCATAAATATTTCTTAAATAAATACATGTATGTATGTGTATTTATATATACATAATATCATTAGAGGTCGACCGATATCGGATTTTACCGAAAACTAGGTTGGACCATACTTGCCGATAAGTGATTAATCAGCCGATAGTTTTTAAAATGGATACTGGATAAATAATAATAATAAAATAACACTAAGTAAAACAGTGCTGAACTTTTTTTATAAATAAGTACTGAACCATGAAAATGTGCTAAATGAAATAAATTAATATGAATATATTAATTAGATAAATAATCTTTGCCTCTATTTTAGAACACTTGATGATCATCTAATCCAAATACCAAAATATGTATTGCAGTGACGATAAAGAAATGAAATCGGATGCGTTTCTGATTTGTTTATGTTTCTGTCGGCTGCATGAACTTTCACACGTCGCTTTAAATATGCAACTTCGCTGGCTAATGAAAGCATAAAAGTGACCAGCTGAATATACACTAGTGCAAATAGATGAAAACAATCGTGACGTTAAACGTTTGGGTCGGATTTGCGTGCGTTTTGTCATGTTGTTTCAAACGCTTGAGGTGCTACTAATGTTAGCGTCCTCTGAGCCTGATCACATACATAGGGTAGCCTAGCACTGCTGTTCTTTTTCTGCTAATGCAGCATCTAGTCAGCAAATTAATTATTTTATAATGATATGACAGCATGTACTGTAGTGTACTGTATTCAACCATTTCGCTGTCGGTGTTTTAAATGCGATCTCCTGCAGCCTCATGTGTCAAAGTAAACAACAGCGCAGTGTTAGTATTTATTTGGCCTCTAGAGGCCGCTAATCTACTGTATGATGACGAGCAGACCCTTTTCAGCCGCTCCAGTCTCCTAATATAGCTCTTCCAACGGAAAAAACTATCAGCAAGGATTTTTGCCGATAACCGTTTGTTCCACCAATCAACTATCGGTGCCGATTAATCGATAAATCGGTCGACCTCTAAATATCATGTTTATGAATACGTGTATATTTATATTTTTATATTTATATGTAATTTATATTATATAAAAATATAAATATTAATTTCCCAAATTTCATTGTAATGCAAATATTAATTTTTGTAGCATTTATTGTAATTGATGCCAACATTTTTATATATATATATATATATATATATATATATATTACAATAGTAGTTAAACATCCAGATGCATTATGGTAATGATAATTTGGGGGAAAATGTGGTTAAAGTTGTTATAAAAATAAATCCAAAAGGTCCTAAAAATAGGTTTTGTTTTTCGATTTTTGGATGAATTTTTACCTCAGACATATTTACAAGAGATTAAGCATTAAGCAGTGCTGTGTATTATTTCTACCATTACATGTATAGAAATCAGGTGAATCGCGGTTAGTTTGGACAGCCTTATATTAACATTATCACTTGCCGAATTATCATGTCGTGCCTGGTTAGGATACGTGTCTGTAACATCGACACAAACATCATTTTCATGCATAAACACACTTTTCCTGTGAGAGAGAAGATGTGCTTGAAGAATCAACAATACACTGTTTACAGGTTACGCTCTTAATACGGTACTACTAAACTACAGTAACTATTCACTCACAACTCCACTAACTCGACTATGGTGCTCTCTCTCTCTCTCTCTCTCTCTGTCTCCCTGTCTCTCTCAGCAATACAAACGCAGCACGCAGTCCTGTATGATGCCTTTCTGCTGGAGCCTATAGGGCACATGTGAGAGAGCTGTGTCACATCACACACACACACACATGCACGCTGAGAGCTGTTACACACTCATACACATTCATGTAAAAGGATAGGGTAAAATTAAATGACTCACCCTCACCGAAGAAAGTAAGTCGTACAGATTTGTAATGACACGAGGGTGAGTAAAGAAGACAGATGTTTCATTTTGGGAGTGAACTACTTCTTTCTGAGAGAAGTTTATTTTCATGTTGTTCGCTGTCGTCTCTGATGCAATATTCCGCCAGCAGACAGAAGCTGACCTTCCGCATGGAATTATTTGCATCCGATTCTGCCAGATCTTGCCGTTTTCACTCCACACTTGTCCAGACACCACCACTCTTACTGTGTTCAATGTTTGTGTGTGTTCAGTCAGGTATCAGGGATGTTGTGTAGTTTTTAGCCCCTGCATGCGTTTCTCCTGTTGGTGCTGGAACTCAGTGGTGCCGCAGATACTCCATGGTGCAGCTTCATGGTGCTTCGTTCTCACTCTCTCCTGACTTGCGTTCTGCTCCCGGTTCAGCTCGGCTACGTTCACGCCGCAGATGCGTGTGGCCCATATCTGTTTTTTGACAACAGTGTGAGTAAAAATTACATTTTCGTCTTCCAACGGAGATTTAACATACACTACCATTCAAAAGTTTGGGGTCGGTAAGATTTTTTTTTAAGGAAATTAATGCTTCTATTCAGCAAGGATGCATTTAATAAAATAATAGTGACAGTAAAGACGTTTATAATGTTACAAAAGATTCTTTTTCAAATAAATGCTGTTCTTTAGAACATTCTATTCATTAAAGAATTCTGAAAGAAATGTATCATGGGTTCCACAAAAATATGAAGCAGCACAACTGTTTTCAACATTGATAATAATAAGAAATGTTTCTTAAGCAGCAAATCATCATATAGGAATGATGCAGAAAATTTCAAATAAATTACATTTTAAAATATATTCAAATAGAAAATTTGGAATTGTGATAATATTTCATAATATTACTGTTTTTGTTGTATTTTTGATCAAATAAATTAAGCCTGACTTTAAAAAAAAAAAAAAAAAATCTTATCGATCCCAAACATTTGAATGGTAGTGTAGTTGCATTCTTAACTCTTTCCCTGCCATTTGTTTTTTTATTTTATTTTTTTTATAAATAAATAGATACATTTGCCAGCCACCACCAGCATTTTTGCTAATTTTCGCAAAAATTTCATGGCCCACAGAAGACTACAACATGCATAAGCAATGCTTTTATCACTTGTTTCTGCTCCTTTTTTTGGCCTTGTTTTGATCCGGAGATTCTGTACCCTTTCAGAAGATGCGTTATAGCGCCCTCTACCGTATAATAGTGAAAAACAGAAAATTATGTAAATGGCAGGAAAGCGTTGTCTCATAAATTACGGAAAATTTCATTAATGGCATGGAAAGAGTTAATTTAACTTGCTATAAATTAACTAAATAAAGTTAAAAAAAGGAAATTTATAATATTACAATGATAATATCTTTCTTTATAAAATATAATGGGGTCCTAAAGTCTGAGGCCAAATTGGATTCAAATTGTAATTTAAGCATATTTTATTTTAGAATCTGAATCAGGCTCTTGCGGTGTGAACGCAGCCTTTCTCTCTCTCGTGCTGAACTGCGTACGGATCAGCCCGCGTGCTAATCTACAGGCTGACTAGCATTGTGTTTCTACCGTTCTGGTTTTTGATAGTCTGATATATTCAGTGCTCCTTGCTCGGGATTCTGGGAAAGTGGCCCATCTGTGTGATGTCATAAAAGCTGGTCACTTGGTGCTCCCAGAATCCAGAATCTTCTGGTGCAATCGGAGAGTTCACACTTGGATTACGTGCAAACTGGATTACTGTACAACTCTACTACGTGTGCTGTTTTATAATCCTGTTTCAGATCTGAAGTAAACAGGACTCTGGTGCTCACAGAGATGTGCTACGAAACCGAGGATTTTTGTACGAATTTGATTAATTAAATTGGCCCTCGCTGGAGGGAAGAGTTTATACAGATCACATTTCAACCGGGAAAGGACACTTTTTTGGTTTCTCTAATCAAACTAGCACATTAGACTACTTCTTATTTGAGAGTTGCTCATTTCTTTGAACTTTTGGCTATGTTGAAGCCAGTCAACCAACTCATTACCTGAAAGACAGTTTTATTTTTTTTTTGCAGATTCAGATTCAGACCTGAATGGTTATATATCACAGTTGATGTTGAAATATGCTTATGGCCCACAGGTTATAGTAAACTTCTGCTTTAGCTCATGCTCAGAAACCGATCTTAAAGGAAAACATCCTGCCTTTTAGATGTTTGAAGTTATTGGATTGTTGCTTGATTATAATAATTCACTTTGGGCAAATGTGATTCAAAACACCTTGTTATTTTAGTCCATTTTTGTCATAATTTGAGAGAGTAAGTGTCTAGCAATCTCAATTTGCCATGTTTAAATGCAAAAAAGTTGGCTTATTCTGTCTACAAATGCCTCGCAGAGATAACACCGACAATTTTTGTTGCCAAAAAGGTTTTAATGAAAACTCTCTCCAGAAAGCTTGCATGCATTTACATGACCAGCATGTCTTTTGTTAGGTTTTGAAGACAAATGTCATCCCAACCCCTTTAACCCTAAACATTTTATTTTGCTCCAGTATCATTTAGTGTGTGTTCACACTTGTAGTTCAGTTTTCTTGGCTCTTTCGGTCCAAAAAAAGAAAATACGTTTAGTCCTGGTTCATTTAGCATTCACACTGTCATTTTTAAGATCGAACTTAAAGATGCAAAACAAAAAAAACGGCTTTGTACTGGGCTAAACATGTATTTTTACCAGCTGAGAACTCATGAAGAGCATTTAAAATGTGTAAAGAAGTCAAAACTTTGCCAGGAATTTCTGTTTCACACAAACGAAGATCTGTTGCAAGGAGACGGTGTTGCCGACACCTGTACCGAACTGTGATGGGCAACGTAGGAACCAGGTGTGCTTGAGCATTCTGTCCGTTTTAGCGTCACGTCTTGTGACCATCACGTTCTGTTTTGGATTCATCTAGATGTCTTTGGTCCTTGTTGCGTTCATATTTCAGTCGAATCGCACCGGAGTTCATTTGGAAGCGGACACCCTGAATAGATGGGTCTCGGTCCCGCTTGTACCAGGATTCGGATGCAAGCGTTCACATTTGTTCAAATGAACCACACTAACGGAGCAATCGCAGCAGAGTTCATTTCAATCAAACCAAACCTGCCAAGTCTAAGAGTTCAAGATGTTGAAAGCGAATATCTAAAATGCAGGATGTTCTCCTTTCAGGGTTCGCTTGGTAGGATCCAACTCCTTTAGCGGGATCTTTGTGGCACTGTGCTGGGTCGAACCGCTCGTAGCCTTAGAGTCTGTTTGTGTTCGTTTGGTGAAGGCTGGTGAATCTCGTAACGCAACGTGAGGTTTGATTGTTATTAGTCGAGACTTCAGTGGTAAATGAATTGTACATAGATAAGTTTGCCTCTTTTGTTTTCTTTTTTTTTTTAGAAATTTATTACATTTTGTGTGCTGGGTGTTTTTGAATTCTTTTAGAGTAATTATGCCGTTATTATTGGCTAGTGTATGATTATATGCATGGCTGTTATAATAAAGGGGGTGGAGCTCTGAGTCAGAGGTGGCCGTGTCCAATAAATTTCTATTTATGAACCCGTGTGGGGAAGGTGATCGACAGGTGATGCGTTTGAGAGCCGACCAACCGTTTTCAGCTAAAAAGGAGGCGGGGGGTCTTGCGTGAGCTTATTTTAGGAATAATATCTCGACGCAAAGAGACCGTGAGGGTTGTTTCAAAAAGGTGCTATACATTATTCTTAATAAATGATGAATTAGAAAAGAATGACGTGAAACTATATCGTTGAGAAGTGACTTGGTCTTGACAATGACTGTTTTATGTTGTGTAGTCTTGAAAAAGCACTATTATTTTACTCTTTTATGAATATATTAACAAAAGGCATTTTAACTTTGTACTTGATGAAAATGTAAAAGTAAAAAAGACGAATAAAAATGTACAGATTCATGTGTTTTAGCCTAGACATTACTGTAGTATGTGCCTCTCAGTAAGAAACATTCATTCATACTGTATTCGCATGCTGCCTTCAGGTCACGTCGGAGCGATTCTATTTACGAGTCGAGCGCACGTGAACGAACGCCGTCTCTTGAATTTTTGAGTTTTGTATCTTATTGGTCATAATTTGGTTTTCATTGCAAATGTTGGCTGCATAATTTACATTGGCATGTACTGTCGAAGAAAATTATCTATAAAACGTGTCGATTTATGGGGAAACAAAACCACCCTTTCCATCATTCCCTGCACTTAAAGGGATAGTTCACCCAAAAATGAAAATTATCCCATAATTTAATCGCCCTCAAGCCATCCTAGGTGTATATGACTTTCTTCTTTCAGACAAACACAAGAGGTCAGAGGTCACTCTTCTACAGGTTATGGCTGTACGCGAGTCTAGTTCCGGAAGTTAGTGATTATAGTTTATAAAGTTAAAAATATGGATGTTTTTCTTACAAAAACGCATCGCTTCACTTCAGAAGGCATTTATTAACCCCCTGGAGCCTTGTGAGTTTGGGCTTAAATAAAAATGGCACCATTCACTCCCATTATAAAGCTTGGAAGAGCCAGGATATTTATTAATATAACTCTGATTGTGTTCATCTGAAAGAAGAAAGTCACCCAGGATGGCTTGAGGGTGAGTAAATCATGGGATAATTTTCATTTTTGGGTGAACTGACCCTTTAATGCACATCTTTTTCTCTTCTCTTTCTGCTAAAAAGCTTCTTGTGTTTGTCAGGAAATGAAATATGAAATGCATTTTATTTTCGGTCACTTCAAATTGACTTTCGAACTCGTAAGTAGGAGCTTCCCCGGAGGACTTGAAGGCAGCATTACTGTACACTGTTACCTAACTGCTTGGAAGTGATGGCAAAACTACATTACCCAACATTCCTTTCTACAAACTCCCTCCATGTACTCTTGCTAAGGTCAGACTATAATGTTTTTTTATATATGATTGTTGTTGCCTCAATATTTATTGCCCTACAGCCTCGTCCATCTGATCAGTCCACAGGTCTCTCTCTCTCTTATACTTCCTTTCTTCACCCGCTGTAACACACATTTAGCCTCACTCTCTCTCTCTCTCTCGGCGTGGCTGTAGTTCTGTTGTGTTTCGATGGTCTTTGGAGTGTTATAGTAGCAGTTCATCCTTCCATAATTCTCTCTGTACGCAGTGAAAGGAGAGATGGCCGAACACAGCGGCTCCTTTCCTGTGCACTTGTGCTGGGGAACACTTGAATTAAATGTACTGTTTTTGTGCTAAAATCACCTTCGTCGTGTCTTTCTTATGGTGCGAGAGAAGATCTTTAACATCCCACTGACCAACTTGAAACAACACACTGACTGTTTTTGAGTAGTTGAAATGAAATGCTGCCATTCCAGTCCATCTAAATCTATTTTAAAGTTGTTTTGAATAAATTACTATTTACTGCCCTATACAGGGAGTGCAGAATTATTAGGCAAGTTGATTTTCTGATCATATTTTTTTCCCAAGCACATTTTACCAATTCCAATCCACATCAATCTTAATAACTACTATTAATATTGTTTTTAATCATTTATAAGTGATATATAATTGTTCATGAAGGCTGGAAATGAAAAATGCCTTATATTCAGGTGTGCAGAATTATTAGGCAAGTTTTCTTTTACAGGCAAAATGAGCCAAAAAAGAGATTTAACTCAGACTGAAAAGTCAAAAATTATTAAATACTCATGAGAAGGACGCAATACTAATGCAATACTAGAAATTGCAAAGTTAAAGCATGACCAAGGGACAGCAAAATGCTCATTGGGTCAGCGGGGTCAGACAAAAACAGGTGGAAAAGAAAAGACACATGTAAACTGCAAAATAATTAAGAATTAAGTGTGAAACCATCAGGAACCCTTTAGTCTCCAGCGCCACCATTTTCCAGAGCTGCAACCTACCTGGAGTCTCCAGAAGTGCAAGGTGTTAGGATCTCAGAGACTTAGGTTAGCTAAAGAATCCTAAAAAATGACCTGCACTTGATAAGAATCACAAGCTGAAGTGTTATAAAATACATGAAGACTGGGTTTTTATAGGCCTTATAAACAGACAGCTTGAGAGTGACTCCTGAAGGACCAGCACCACATCCTCTTGTACCACTGTTTGAAGAATTTATCTTCCAGAATCTGGCAGTAAGTTTTGGAAGATCATTTTTAGTCCATCTCTGCAAGACAGACATTTCAGGATAAGAGATGGACTAAAAGTGAACTCAAACACCTTACTGCCAGATTCTGGATAAATTCTTCAAACAGTGGTACAAGAGGATGTGGTGCTGGTCCATCAGGAGTCATTCTCAAGCTGTCTGTCTATAAGCCCTATTAAAACCCAGTCTTCATGTATTTTATAACACTTCAGCTTGTGATTCTTATCAAGTGCAGGTCATTTTTTAGGATTCTTTAGCTAACCTAAGTCTCTGAGATCCTAACACCTTGCACTTCTGGAGACTCCAGGTAGGTTGCAGCTCTGGAAAATGGTGGCGCTGGAGACTAAAGGGTTCCTGATGGTTTCACACTTAATTCTTCACCTTAATTCTTAATTATTTGCAGTTTACATGTGTCTTTTCTTTTCCACCTGTTTTTGTCTGACCCCGCTGACCCAATGAGCATTTTGCTGTCCCTTGGTCATGCTTTAACTTTGCAATTTCTAGTATTGCATTAGTATTGCGTCCTTCTCATGAGTATTTAATAATTTTTGACTTTTCAGTCTGAGTTAAATCTCTTTTTTGGCTCATTTTGCCTGTAAAAGAAAACTTGCCTAATAATTCTGCACACCTGAATATAAGGCATTTTTCATTTCCAGCCTTCATGAACAATTATATATCACTTATAAATGATTAAAAACAATATTAATAGTAGTTATTAAGATTGATGTGGATTGGAATTGGTAAAATGTGCTTGGGAAAAAAATATGATCAGAAAATCAACTTGCCTAATAATTCTGCACTCCCTGTATACCTGTTCAGCAATCCTCTGGGCAACCCCGTTGTACAAATAATTTGTTTCATTCTGATTTTTCAATAAAATCAGTATCTGAATGACATATTCTCCTACACTCTTAAAACTCAAAGTTCTTTATTGGCACCGATGGTTCCATGAAGAACTTTGAACATCCATGGAATCTTTCCATTTCAAAAAAGGTACTTTTTAGTACAAAAAAGTTCTTTAGATTATTCAAAAGTTACTTGAAGAACTGTTCACTGAAAGGTTCTTTGGAGAAACAAAAATGGTGAAAACTGGAGTTCATAATACGGTCCATTTCTTTTGAGAACCCACATGTCAAGAAAATTAAAAAATGAGCCCATGTAAAAATATAACAAAATCATGGACCTCATTATATTCTCTTACAAAAAATACAAAAAAAATTCATCAATATATCTTTACCGCCTCAAAATCTTTTTAATGAATGGGTTCACATTTGTTAAAGGTGCAGTGTGTAAATTTTAGTGGCATCTAGTGGTGAGGTTGAGAACTGCAACTAACGGCGCACACCCCTCTCTTTTGGAGAAGCCGTCTGGCCGACATGTTGTCGTCTGAGAGAGCAGAGAGTAGCTTGTGTAAAGCAATGAGGTTTATTCTTACTTCTAACAAGAACGGTACCTGCTTCTAATAAACCAGACGACTACTTCTACTACTACTACTACTTTGTGCATATTCAACGTAGTGGCGATGCAAGCTGCCTCTAAAAACACGAACGATTTAGAAGAACAACAACGTAGTGATGAAACATGCTCTGTAGAGTGTTTGTCCATTTAGGGCTGCTGTAGAAACGCAAAATGACAACTTGACAACCCGCGGTATATGAGATAGAAATGGCTCATTCTAAGGTAATAAAAACATAACGGTTCATTATGTTTTTATTATAAAAGGTCTTTATGTACCACTGAAAACAGTTATGTATATTATATTGCATTTCTGTCAATAGATCCTCCCAAATTTTACACATTGCACCTTCAAAAACATAATGTTCCAAAAAAAACAATTGTCATAAATTGGCAAATAATTGCATAATTTGGAGCAAAGATCAATCCCATCACTGTCCTACTCATTTGTAAGTAGAAGTCCTCATCAAAACCAAAATAGTTATATTTCAGAACATATGATGCCATCTGACTTATAAAATTTGAGGGGTGCCGGTGTTTGACCAATCAACATACACTTATGTCACTGACAGTTCCTATAGTGCTGGTTTAGACCCTACTCTGAAGTAGGAGCTTATTTAGTTCCTCCAAAAGGAGTAGCTAGAACTAAAATTGTTCCTAGTTCCTGCGGTGCGAACATACCAAAATCCAGGTACTTCAGCCAATAGTTCTAGGAACCTCCGATACAAAAGCCGCTAAAGTTGATAAAAGAGAATCATTTTGAGCCACTAAAGGATGACCCGATGGCTCAATAAGTTGTTTATGAATTTTAGCCAGGGTATAAAAAACAGGTCTAATAGGATGTTGACAATATAGAAAATCAAACACAGTTTAAAAATTCCACCCTTGAGTTTTAGCATCACTCAAGAAAGCGAATGAGCCAAAACATTATAACCACCTGCCTATGCTGTTGATCCTCCGCATGCTGCCAAAACAAGACGTTTTCAGCAGGTGGAGCCACAGTGGATTGAACTTGTTGGTCCAGCACATCCTACAGATGCTCAACTGGATTAAGATCTGGGGAATTTGGAGGCCAGAGCAACACCTTGAACTCTTCATCATGTTCCTCAAACCATTCCTGATCAATGTGTGCAGTGTGGCAGAGTTTATCCTGCTGAAAGAGTCCACCGGGAACACCATTGTCATGAAGGGGTGAACCTGGTCTGTAACAATGTTTAGGTATGTGGCATGTGTCAAATTTACATCCACATGAATGACAGACCCAGAGTTTCCCAGCAGAGCATTGCCCAGAGCGTCACACCCCCTCCACCGGCTTGTCGTCGTCCCACAGTGATCCTGGTGCATCACTTCCCCCGGAAAATGGTGCACACATACATGGTCGTCCACGTGATATAAAAGAAAACGGGACTCATCGGACCAGGTGACCTTCTTCCACTGCTCCAAGGTCATGTGCCCATTGTAGGTGCTTTCGATGGTGGATGGGTCATCATACACAGCCCCATACGCAGCAGAAGCATTGTGTGTCGTGACACATTACTTCCATAACCATCATTAAAATTTTGTGTGACTTGTGCCACAGTAGACCTTCTGTTGTCTCGGTCCAGACGGGATAGCCTTCGCTGCCTTGTGCATCGATGAGCCTTGGTCGCCCAACACCCTGTCGGGACCGGGAGAAACACACAGGCCTTGCCGTTTCAGAGATACTCTGACAAGGGCCAAATTGTTAAAGCAAGGCGACTCAGATCTTTATTCCTGCTTATTTCTCCTGCATCCAACATGTTGATTATGAGAACTGATTGTTTGTTCAACTTCTAATCTACTCAGACCTTCATATGTGGCCTTGTTGGGAAATGCTTGATAAAAGCTAGTTGGCTCAAAAGAAAGTTTTTTAATAAACAAATGTTGATTAAAAATGTTTTTCTTTGTCATTAGCTGCTGGGGGACTGCAATGCCCCTGATCGGGACATCTGTGCCATGTCAGACCACCCTGAACTGATCGGGCGGTGGATGTTATAACTGCAACCCAAAATACACTACCATTCAAAAGTTGGGAAACATTACTGTTTTTAATGTTTTCGAAAGAAGTCTCTCAAGCCTGCATTCATTTGATCAAAAATACAGAAAAAAAATGTAATATTGTAAAATATTATTACAATTTAAAATAATGTTTTTCTTTTAAATATACTTTAAAATGTAATTTATTTTTTGTGATCAAAGCTGAATTTTCAGCATCATTAAATCCAGTCTTCAGTGTCACATGATCCTTCAGAAATCATTCTGATATGCTGATTTATTACAAATGTTGTGCTGCTTAATATTTTTTTTTATAATGTGATACTTTTTCAGGATTCTTTGATGAATAAAAAGTTAAAAAAGTGCAGCATTTATTTAAATTAAATCTTTTGTAAAAATATACACTACCGTTTAAAAGTTTGGGGTCAGTATTTTTTTCTTTCTTTCTTTTTGGAAGAAATTAATACTTTTTTTCCAGCAAGGATGTGTTAAATTGATAAAAAGTGATAGTAAAGATTTATATTGTTTGAAAATATTTCTATTTTGAATAAATGCTGTTCTTTTGGACTATTTATTCATCAATGAATCCTGAAAAAAGCATCACAGTTTCCAAAAAATATAAAGCAACACAACTGTTTCCAACTTTGATAATAACTGAGTATCAAATCATCAGAATGATTTCTGAAGGATAATGTGACACTGAAGACTGGAGTAATGATGCTGAAAATTCAGCTTTGATCACAGAAATAAATTATATTTTTAAAGCATATTAAAACAGAAAACCATTATTTTAAATTGTAATAATATTTCACAATATTACTGTTCTTTTCTGTATTTTTGATCAAATAAATGCAGCCTTGGTGAGCAGAAGAGACTTCTTTCAAAAACATTAAAAATAGTAATGTTTCCAAACTTTTGAGTGGTAGTGTAATTCTACTGGAATAAAATATTTTTGTGACAATGCAAACTTGTATGGATTTCCAACACACATATGATTGATTCGGATGTGCAAGGAGCCTAATTTAAAAGTGAAAATATAAAAACTTAGCTAGATTTACATTATTTTTTAAATAATTTTGGAAATGCATATCACAGTCTTTGAAATGGGCCCATAACAACAGGGAATATTGTTTCGGGCCCCATGAGTTTTAGCAGTCACACTGCTGACACCATATGGTGACAATAGATGTCAGTGTGTTAAAATCACGCAGCATTGTGACGTTTACCTGCCTGAGAGACCTGGGCTGCGTTCCAGTTCGGTTTTTAAATGCCCTTCCCTCGCTAACTTCCCTCGGTCTCGTTGACTCGGATGTACGTCATTGCTTACGTTGCACGAGTGCCCACTTCTGGCGGAACCCTTGCAATGAGCTGAACTGGAACGTCCTAAGCCCTTGATCTCTTGGAATTCGCAATGGAGCTGATTTATTATTTATTTTTTCCCCTTACAAATTTGTTTAATACAACATTCTATATGTATATATGTGTGTTTTAAATGTTTAAAAAAATAATTAATATATCATAGAATTGTTTGCGGTAGGGTAAATTAAACGCGATATGCGCTGACGTCATAATCGTGTTGCATTGTGGGTTATGGAGCTGCCTGAAGTGTACATGTGAAGTAGACTCGCTCCCTCGGTTAAAATCGAGGATTCCCTCGAGGGGGACCCTGCGTTCCAATGTCCATACTATCCATCCTACATAGTATGTGAGATTAAAATAAGTGTGTCCCAAAGCATAGTATGTTGAAAAGAGTATGCCAAAAGTCCCCGGATGGTCTACTATTTCCGGTAGATTTTCGAAGTGTGGATTCGTGTACACTATAAAGGCTAATATTGCCCACAACCCATTGCGCGTTGGACGAGGATTCAGTTCAGAACTACAAACACGAGTAAAAAGTGTTAAAAAACTACAAAACATGGCGGATACGCGCGATCGACGCTGAGAGGTTGTTTGAGTGACTAATAATCAGTTTAACCTGATAGAAAATATATATTTAATGTTATCCGTGTTATTTTTCATCTGCAAATACCAATGTGGACTTTTATAAAGATCCGAATGGCCATTAACTTTTAAATGCGTCATTATGCATTAACATGAGGAGAGTTCTCCACATGAAAGACCCGCGACTGCATATCAACGTGCTGCATTTCTCTCCGATACGGTAGGAAATTAGCTAAATGAAATGTGGAGGATGTAAGATGATTGACAGGTCAGTTTACGGTGACTGGATGCGACAGAGAGCAAAGACGCGATTGTATGACGTGACAGTATGTCCCAAAGCTTGTCTACTCTTTTGCTACACACTCAAAAGTAAGTACTTTTTGTTCACAGAAAGAGTGCATACTTTTAGGGCGTAGTATAAGTAGGCGAATAGGGACGCAGCAGAAGTGTTTAGGGAAGTTCGCGAGTGCGTGTCTAAAACTGGAGTGGAACGCAGCCCAGCTGTCTTGAGTTTCGTTTCTCACAAACAGACGCTCACTCCACAGCCACGGGTCTATCCGAGGATCACAGTCATCAACAAAATGTGGATCCTGTTGGTTATTGGGATTATTTTTTTCGTTGATGGTAAACACTTTTATACTGTTTTTAAATATTCTGACACACTATGCAGTAACACTTTACAATTAGGTCCCATTATAGTTAATGCAACTAATAATGAGAAATACATTTGTTACAGTAGGCTGTTTATTAATTAATCTTTGTTAATGTTATTTAATAAAAATAGAATCGTTCACTCTTAGTTTATGTTAGCTCATGCATATTAGTAGGTCCATTAAAATAATATTACTAAAATACAACTTTTGATTTTAATAATGCATTTTCATAATTACGAAGTAATATATCTACTTAGGCCTATTAAACATGCTCTTATTTTTGTAATTTTTTGTCATTCACAGCAAAGGTAATTAACGAGTGTCGTCTGGTTCTTCACACGGTGGCCAAGGCGGTGTGTCAGCTGTACCTGGCGCTGGTATTGCTACGTCATGCCGTTCAACACTTCGCCAGAGCTGCTTGGAAAATTTTAATCGAACCACGTGTTAATGATTTTGATCAAAAGTTATCGAGTTTTAGTACTGATGAAGAGCGCTTCTGGTACCTTTTGCCGTATTTTAGAAAGGCGGCTGTTCGTTACCTGGAGGTAGTGTGTTTGCTCTGTGAGTGTCTCTCACAGCTGCTGGCAGTCGCGTCGACGCTGTGTGTCGCTGTCGGACACGCCCTGCAGGGGGCGCTGTTTCTCGGTGTCTCTGCGGCGCGCTGGCCGCAACAGATGCTGCTTTTTAAAGAAGACGTGGATGAATGGGTGAAAGAACAGAAGCAACAGAGAGAGCTATTACAGACACAAAGAAGACAGGTGGAGGAATACCTATACCCTGATGATCAATTAAAAGGAAAAAAGAGAAAAAAGTTTGCTTGAAAAAAGTTGACAATTCCTTGAAAGTCATAATTTACTCAACCTCGTGACTTTTTTTCTTCTGTGTAACACAAAAGCAGATTTAAAATATAAGCTTTTTAATGAAGCTGACACAAACCCATTATAAAGTAGCTTATAAAAAATGTATGATTACCGCATTGGGGCATTACTATTTGTGGTGAGGTAAATGATTACAGAATTTTTTTCAAGTTTTGATGTGCTATTCTTTTAAATGTGATGTAAACAATTTACCTGTTTCTAACTACATATCTTAACATATCTGTGTTTAAGGCAGGGTTTAGATTAAGCCAGAAATGGATAAGGCCTTACATCATGGTGTGCATCTTGAGACGAAACAAAGACATATTTTTAGATATGTCAGTGCAAGTTGCTTTCAGTTAAAACATGCATTTTAGTCTGGGACTATCTTAAAGGGTTAGTTCACCCAAAAATGAAAATTATGTCATTAATGACTCACCCTCATGTCGTTCCAAACCCGTAAGACCTCCGTTCATCTTCGGAACTCAGTTTAAGATATTTTAGATTTAGTCCGAGAGCTTTCTGTCCCTCCATTGAAAATGTATGTACGGTATACTGTCCATGTCCAGAAAGGTAATAAAAACATCATCAAAGTAGTCCATGTGACATCAGTGGGTTAGTTACAATTTGTTGAAGCATCGAAAATACATTTTGGTCCAAAAATAACAAAAACTACGACTTTATTCAGCATTGTCTTCTCTTCCGGGTCTGTTGTCAATCCGCGTTCATGACTCCGCTGCTGCTTCTTCTTCTTTCCTGCTTTACAGCGGTTGGCATCCAGCTTATTGGTGCATTACCGCCCCCTTCTGCTCCGGACAGTGACGCTGCTGACGTTTTATCCGGTGCGCCCAAGCTTCGTTTACAGTCTGAGGGAGACGCACGCTGTATTCAAGCTATTCTACATTGTTTGTATTTTGGTATTGCTATATTTTTTAAAATGGTGCGTAAGTGTGCATGTCGCGGATGTCCTAATCGCCAAAAACAACCACGGCAACAGATGAAAGGATTCAATGGAATCAATTCAATGGAATCAATTCAATGGAAAGGATTCCGGAAGAGAAGACAATGCTGAATAAAGTCGTAGTTTTTGTTATTTTTGGACCAAAATGTATTTTTGATGCTTCAAAAACTTCTAACTAACCCACTGATGTCACATGGACTACTTTGATGATGTTTTTATTACCTTTCTGGACATGGACAGTATACTGTACATACATTTTCAATGGAGGGACAGAAAGCTCTTGGACTAAATCTAAAATATCTTAAACTGTGTTCTGAAGATGAACGGAGGTCTTACGGGTTTGGAACGACATGAGGGTGAGTCATTAATGACATAATTTTCATTTTTGGGTGAACTAACCCTTTAAGCCTTGCTGACTTTTCTTTGAAAAGGGACTTTATTTCATGCTTATTAGTTTAGCCTTCTATTATTATTATTATTATTATTATTATTATTATTCTATTTCTATTTCTATTCTATTAATTTTTCCTGCTTTATTAAACAAAGGAAGTGCGGCAGTAATCAAGATTTTATTACAATGATATCATACAAAAATATATATTTAAAAAAATATGCAATTAATGTAATTATTTGATTATCAAAATTAAAAAAAAAACATGTTAAATTGCATGTTAAACATGCATATAAAATGAACACTTAAAAGATGAATATATCTTTAAATTTATATTTTGCTGTTGATATACCATAATTACCTGTTATGATTTTCACATGACCTATCTAAAATTAAATCATCTATACTGCAACAACAGTCCAAAATAACTGATGTTCTACATCAAGAGCCGCTACTGCAGGTTTACTCTGTGTTTGACACTAAAACACATATGGTACTAATACTTATTAGCACTTCTACAGTAAAAGAATCTTGAGTCGCTGTTGTCTGATTCTCCTCATCACAGTCTGGCGTCTACACTGATTCGAGGGCTCCAACCGTCATCTGTCATGAAGAAGACAAAGTACAACACATTACACTACTTGACAGAGCAGAAATACCCTTTAGTTTGCAACAAAACTACTGCAAAAGAAAAAACTAAAATCAATCAATAATCTTACTCAGCGTGTCCCATATTCTCTTCACTGCAGATTTATTCACTCTGAACTCATTCTGGTCGTCACTGAGATACAGAGAGAGATGACATTGTTATTAACTTCATTTCTGTGCTCGTAAATGCGTTTCAATTTCAAAGTTCATTTCACAGAGGACTTGTATGTGTGTTGTATCAGTTTACACTTTAGTTTTGGTCACAGCAGCCATCCTGAGCAAAGCTGAGAGAACGTTCTTCTGTAGGTCAGATGACAAACACTCATAGGACTGAACTTCACCTGAGACAGAGACATAACTATACATGAGAATCTGTTACATTATCATCAAGGTTATTTCACAAATACTGGCAAAAGTCAAAATAGGGAAATGACCCACACCTGAAATAAGGAGCTTCATAATGAAACTGCGGATGCTGGTTGAAAACATCTTCTCTCTGAAAGTCTGCGAGTTCTCTTCACACAGGTACCTAAACACCACCTAAACACACTGATATCAGTGCTGACGTGTTTAACATTCTGTTACTCACCAATCGACATGGTGAACTGCCTGGACAATTTTTGTAGATGACTACAATCACCTGGTAACTCTCAATAAAAGGCTGCAGAATGGTTCTGAGGAAGATGATGGTGTCCTGGCCGTCGTCTCTCACATAGACCTCTTCATCAGAGCGGCCGATTACACCAGACTGCTGTAGCAAAGAGCAGCCCTCCTCGTAGTCCTGAGAGAGAGGCAGATGTTTAGATGGATGTCCTGTGATTAACAGCTTCATTTAGACAATCAGACTCACCTGAACAGCTTGACCAGGAATGAAGACAAACTCGTTGGAAAAGAGCTCCAGAAGGAATTTAAAATGATGAAACACGTCGTCTGGAAAGGAAACAACCTTGTTTCTAAGGATCAGTTCAGCTAAAAATAACAGTTCTGTCATCATTTATTCACCCTCATGTCAGTCCAAACCTGTTTGACTTCTTTCTTGTGTGGAACACAAAACATTAGTAGAATATACAGGTGCTGGTCATATAATTAGAATATCATCAAAAAGTTGATTTATTTCATTAATTCCATTCAAAAAGTGAAACTTGTATATTATATTCATTCATTACACACAGAGTGATATATTTCAAATGTTTATTTCTTTTAATTTTGATGATTATAACTGACAACTAAGGAAAATCCCAAATTCAGTATCTCAGAAAATTAGAATTTTACTTAAGACCAATACAAAGAAAGGATTTTTAGAAATCTTGGCCAACTGAAAAGTATGAACATGAAAAGTATGAGCATGTACAGCACTCAATACTTAGTTGGGGCTCCTTTTGCCTGAATTACTGCAGCAATGCGGCGTGGCATGGAGTCGATCAGTCTGTGGCACTGCACAGGTGTTATGAGAGCCCAGGTTGCTCTGATAGTGGCCTTCAGCTCTTCTGCATTGTTGGGTCTGGCATATCGCATCTTCCTCTTCACAATAAGGTCAGGTGAGTTTGCTGGTCAATTAAGAACAGGGATACCATGGTCCTTAAACCAGGTACTGGTAGCTTTGGCACTGTGTGCAGGTGCCAAGTCCTGTTGGAAAATGAAATCTGCATCTCCATAAAGTTGGTCAGCAGCAGGAAGCATGAAGTGCTCTAAAACTTCCTGGTATACGGCTGCGTTGACCTTGGACCTCAGAAAACACAGTGGACAAACACCAGCAGATGACATGGCACCCCAAACCATCACTGACTGTGGAAACTTTACACTGGACCTCTCCTCTCTTCCTCCAGACTCTGGGACCCTGATTTCCAAAGGAAATGCAAAATTTACTTTCATCAGAGAACATAACTTTGGACCACTTAGCAGCAGTCCAGTCCTTTTTGTCTTTAGCCCAGGCGAGACGCTTCTGACGCTGTCTGTTGTTCAAGAGTGGCTTGACACAAGGAATGCGACAGCTGAAACCCATGTCTTGCATACGTCTGTGCGTAGTGGTTCTTGAAGCACTGATTGTGAATCTCCCCCACATTTTTGAATGGGTTTTGTTTCACAATCCTCTCCAGAGTGCGGTTATCCCTATTGCTTGTACACTTTTTTCTACCACATATTTTCCTTCCCTTCGCCTCTCTATTAATGTGCTTGGACACAGAGCTCTGTGAACAGCCAGCCTCTTTTGCAATGACCTTTTGTGTCTTGCCCTCCTTGTGCAAGGTGTCAATGGTCGTCTTTTGGACAACTGTCAAGTCAGCAGTCTTCCCCATGATTGTGTAGCCTACAGAACTAGACTGAGAGACCATTTAAAGGCCTTTGCAGGTGTTTTGAGTTAATTAGCTGATTAGAGTGTGGCACCAGGTGTCTTCAATATTGAACCTTTTCACAATATTCTAATTTTCTGAGATACTGAATTTGGGATTTTCCTTAGTTGTCAGTTATAATCATCAAAATTAAAAGAAATAAACATTTGAAATATATCAGTCTGTGTGTAATGAATGAATATAATATACAAGTTTCACTTTTTGAATGGAATTAGTGAAATAAATCAACTTTTTGATGATATTCTAATTATATGACCAGCCACATGCAACTTTTTTCATAGTTAAAGTGAATGGGAGATCCAGAAAATGGCCATAAAAGTCATGTTTTTGAGTCACACAATAGCTTTGTGAAACAGACCAATATTTAAGTCATTTATTCACTGAAAATCTTTCCCAGAATAGTCATATGAAATACATTTATGGTGCTTTTTCATACATTTTGGAGCTTGAAATCAACAGACTTTCATTGCAACCTTGGAAATTCCTCAAAATATTACTGTTTGACATAAGAAAAACAATTTTGCAGTAAATAACATGAGGGTGATTAAACATATGAGAACTTCCTGTGATGCTCTCATACTACTCACCTGTCCTACTGCTTATAGCTGTTGTCATTGCAACTGCCACCATAGCTGGCCGTGTGAAAACATGTACTGCTTGATTCCTGTAGGAGGCGCATATGAGCACAGCAGCAGCACGTTGGAACACGCCCTCCTCTTGAGTGACAGGTCCTGGACCCTCCTCCTCCACTAAATAGACACACCCCCTCTCACAGCGCACTACTGAGTGATGCAGGGTCAAGATCGATGACATCACTTCAGAATCCAAAACATGCTCTACCAAACAAAAAGAGGGGGAAGAATGATTGGAATGTTATAGGTGGTTGCTAGAGTGTTGTTATGCAGTTGCTAGGGTATTCCGAGTGGTTGCTACACAGTTGTTAGTGTGTTGGGGGTGGTCAACTCTTCAGGCTGTGCATTAAAAATGATGATATGAAAATAAAATCATTATTTTTACTATGAAGAAGTTATTATTGTAATTAACGGTGGCTTAAACAAGCATCTTTTCTTTCCACAAGACTTAACACAAACAAATTTAAGAACTTCTATCCCGTTTGCCCCATATTGAATGGTCAGTCTGTGTGATTGCCATAGGAACAGCCCTGAATGGGGTTTTTGTTGTTTTCAGATGCTGTTGATCCCATTCACATGTTTGGCTTTAGTCCCAGAATTAAAGAACCTTTACAAGTGGTTCACAATTCTTGGAAGGCTAAACTAGAGACCCTTGGAAAGAGCTCATGAATATTCAAACCATACAGAAGTACAGAGCTCAAATGATACTGTTTTCTCTGTGGACAGCATCTGCTGTTGATTTTATGGCATAAAATATTTTGACTTGTCCCTCAGTTTGTAAAAACAAGCCAACATTGTGTTTACAGTAATATACGTACTGTATTATTGAAGTATATGGGGCATTATATTGTTGTGAAAGCAATCCCTCCGAACAAATATGTGCTATTTGAGCTGTAAAGTTTTCTAAATTGTGCTTTTTTTCAACCTTTTCTGGTATTTGCAGAAATTACTGCATTAACATGATCAGAACAGGAGACGAAATATGAGACATAATTTTGCATCACACTAGTCTCACATGTTTGTGTAATGTTTACTTTTGCCAGACTTCCCTTGTAAGTGCATCAGTGCAAACAATTTATTTTTAAACTGTAAAATGAGCCAAAACTACTTTCTATGCTAACTGACTGCATCTCACAGAAGCTGTCTGTAGAGTGTATCTTGCACTGAACATACTATCTTCCTTTAAAGGAGCTGATTGTATGTTCTATTCAGGGTTTATTTATTGAATGTCATCTCTACATGTGTCCTTACTAGGCCATCTGAGGTGGGCTCCAAACTGCAGGGCGATTCTCCTCAGCCAGAGGGTTTTGTGGGTCAGCAGGTCCAAATCAATGCCCTGGAGGTTCTGAAGGAGAATCACAGCCATCAGGTTCCAGGCGCTCAATACCGAATTTCTCTCCTGCAAACGGATGATCATGTGGGCTAGACCAGATACAAACTCCTGTGTCTCCTTATTGGGCTTCATGGGCAGATCTCTATTAATGAGACAGAAGAAATAAAGAGTGAGCTTTTGTGGAGGTAAACTGAGCAACTATTTGTGCAATAATATACTACTACTACTGCAGTATGGAGTTTGTATACTTGTCAGTTTGCAACTCCCAAGAAGCAAAAATGTTCTGTATAGTACTATGGCACATACTAAGTGAAATACTGTATATCCCACAATGCAATGCAGTCAACTTCACCGTGCATTTACACTGTGGGGATTGAATATCAACCATGATTTTTAAAATCGTATCAGTCAATCAGTCTTGCTCAAGAGGCAGTCATATGCAAATGTATTTGCCCGTGTGACATCACAGATCCCATTAAATAAATGCTCTGTTTATAATGAGGAGGACATTTTAAGCTATAAAACTTGCAGGAAGTTTTAATGGTACAAAGACATATGTCAAAAGCTCAAGGCAAATTTGATGTCTCATGTCATGACCCCTTTTAAATAATTTTTCACGGCATAATGCAGACTATTTCAGATATTATTATTATTTTAAATAGTCAAGTGTGTGTGTATTACCTGGGTACCAGATTATACTGCCTGTTGTTTATCTTTCCCTTGACCAGGTCTCTCACAGACACAGGGTTTCCAAAGCACACATGCATGCTGCCGTAATTCTCCTTCAGCACCGTCCTGGCCTTCAGCAAACCCTGCAGATCCACAGCAAGAGCTTAGCACCACGTTCATTCCTTCATATTTTCAAATGCATGAAACTTTGGCTCTCTTTGTGGCTTTAAAAGCTGTACCCCTGTGGTTTCTCTAGGTTTAGGGACACCCAGCAGCTCACGAGCAAGAAGCGACTCCTCCAACACACGCTCATAACTGATGCTGATGGGGACCAGACTGATGTCAAACACCTCTCCTTTAAAAAAGGGCTCCAACACCATGTGCATCATTCCTGTGAGAATCCAAACAGAACTTGAGGACCAAGAACATGCAGCCACATTTCCAACTTACTATCTTAAATGTAATCTTACCTAGTTTTGGTGTTAGAGATTTCAGCGTTCTACTCCGTAATCCTTCGACGTAAAACTCTAATGGAGCATAACCTGTCTGCAGAAAAACAGCTACTGTGAGTATCACTGCTAACTATATTTTTAGGGGCTATATAAGTGTTTCTGTAGAACATACGGAAGCTTGTTTCGGCCACTAAATAACAAAATAAAAAAGGTAATTGCAACTTTTTATCTCACAATTTTGACTTGTTTCTCAGAATTGTGAGATTTAAACTTGCAATTGTGAGTTATAGTCAGAATGTTATAAAATCAGAATTATAATTATATATATATATTTATTTATTTATTTATAATTATAATTATAAATATAAACCCACAATTGCTAGTTCTAAATATAAACTCGCAATTCTGAGAAAAAACATCAGTCTTCCCTCACAATTAGACATTAAAACACGCAATTTTTAGTTTATATCTCGCAATTCTGACTTTATAACTCACAATTGCAAGTTTATATCTCGCAATTCTGAGAAAAAAAGTCAGAATTGTGAGATAAAAAGTCGCAAGTCTCACAAAGAGACTTCTTTTCAAAATCATTAAAAAAACTTACCGACCCTAAACTTTTGAATGGTTGTGTACAATAATTTCTAGAAAAAGAATGAATAAAGCATGCACTAAGTTCTCACCCGCACAATCGTTCTGACGTACTCGGACAGCACCGCCCAGTACAGCTTGTCTGAGCCAATGGCACGACGGATAAAGAATGCGCCTGACCGTCGTAAGATCTCACCAATCAGCTTCATCCCCATCAGAGCTGTTAGAGAAAAAAAGGTGGGCAGATTTGGAAAGAGGTGATTAGAGAAATATTTTACTGAATACAAGTTCTTAAATCCATCTTTAATGATGCACTAAGCAGATTTGTGTTTATGTTTTGACATGACAGCATTTAGTGGCCACCATGAGGCGATGCTCACCTTTCAGCTTTAAGTGTTAGTCATTTCAAACATTTGTCTAAAGTGTTGGGCATTACTTGGTGCACCTTTAAAATTAAAAAGTACATGATGTGACTGTGGGGTTTTGCCACCTACAATTACAACAAAAACCTGTAGATACTTGCGAATTCCAGCTGCAATGACGGGGAGAGAGAGGTCATAAGTGAACATGATGTAAGACAGAACAAGGAAGTCCATGTAGCTCCTGTGATTGGGCATCAGGATGACGGGATGCTCCTGAATGGCTTGCTGGAGCTAAATGATAAAAGAATTTGCAATTTTTTGGTGCAGTATTACTTTTTAAAAGTAGACATAATTTTTAAAAGGACAAGAAAACACTAACCCGTGCGAGTCCATCCTCGTTGACATTTATAGAGCTGAACACGCTTTTAAAAATTTTGCTCATTGCGAAGCCCAGCAGACGAATGAACCCCAGTTGAAGGTTTTGACTCATCTCGTCCAGTAACGCAGACGCTTCCTCTAGAACTGCCTCACGTGGTTCATCGCACTCAACCACGATCTGTGAGCGTGAGCAAGAAACAGTGAATAAAAACTGCTGTGACATCTTCCTTTAAAGGTGCCCTAGAATTGAAAATTGAATTTACCTCGGCATAGTTAAATAATTAGAGTTCTGTACATGGAAATGACATACAGTGAGTCTCAAACACCATTGTTTCCTCCTTCTTATGTAAATTTGATTTGTGCAAAAGACCTCTGAAGAACAGGCAAATCTCAACATAACACTGACTGTGACGCAACAGTCGTGATCATTAATATGAATATGCTGGCATATGCAAATTAATATTTGCATATGCCAGCCCATGTTCAAGGCATTAGACAAGCCAGTATTAACATCTGGAGCAGCACAGCCGAATCAACAGACTTTATGCAGGTAAGCAAGCAAGGACAATAGCGAAAAATGGCAGATGGAGCAATAATAACTGACATGATCCATGATATCATGATATTTTTAGTGATATTTGTAAAAGTTACCATTGTTTCTTACTGTATTCACAGAGACCAGAGCCATGTCGTTATTTTCATTATTAAACACTTGCAGTCTGTATAATGCACAAACACAACTTCATTCTTTATAAATCTCTCCAACAGTGTGTAATGTTAGCTTTAGCCCTGTTAGCATAGCCTCAAACTCATTCAGAATCAAATGTAAACATCCAAATAAATACCATACTTACATGATCTGATATGCTGCATTACAAACACTTTGTAAAGATCCATTTTGAGGGTTATATTAGCTGTGTGAACTTTGTTTATGCAATGTATTATAGAGTCACGAGCTTGGGGGCGGGGAGCGCAAGCATTTAAAGGGGACACGCACAGAATTGGCGCATTTTTAATTATGCCCCAAAACAGGCAGTTAAAAAATTTAATAATAAAAAATCTATGGGTTATTTTGAGCTGAAACTCCACAGACACATTCATGAGACACCTTAGACTTATATTACATCTTGTGAAAAAGGGTTCTAGGGCACCTTTAATATCTACTGTATCTCGCTCTCTCTCTCTCACCTCCTGTATGATGTAGCGCAGGTACTGTGATTCAAGCACCATCTTGTTTAGAGCAGCAGCTGAAATGGGTGTGGCTCCACGGTATGGCTGAGGTTTAAAGGTCCGAAAGGCGTGGCTTAAGTCACTGCTCCGCCTCCTCTCCTCCAGAATGTCAAAGAAGCCATCAGGTTCTGCACCCAGTGCTTCAGCACTCTAATAACACACACAATATTGCTAGTTCAATCAACAAGAAAGATAAATAGTTCATATAAACAGTATCAAAACAGATGTTGCATTTAGGTTATGTGCAGATTACATACTTGAATGGCCAAAAATGAACATTAATTTGATAAAATTACATTTTATTTGCAATCACATCTTAATTTTATACATCCAAAATTGTGAAATTTGTGAAATTACCTAAATGGAAGGTTTAAAGGTACAATATGTAATAATTTTGTCCGCTAGAGGTCGCTAGAAGCCTATTAAAAACAAAGGCGTAGCTTGATGACGGCAAGTTTGAGAGCGGAATCTTGGGACATGTGGTCTCTATCTCAACGGATGGTGCAAAAGAATAGGGATTGGAGTCGGGAAGAACTCATGTTTATGGATGCGATTATTAACGTTACTGTAGTATGAAGCAGAGCAGGACAGAGTGTTGTGGGAGCTGAACGAGGCCACTGGAGCGATTGAGCAACACATGCCTCACGAGCAGCAGGACTTTAATTATGCCACAGTCGCCGGCGCTGCTTCCGCTTTTCCGGTCATGAGTATGAGGTAACACAGCTCTGTTTATCATATTAGATACATTTGAGAGTGTTGAAAATGATTAACGTTACTCTGTGCGTTCGCTCGGCGGCTGCTGTTACACACTGCAGTAAGATAGATCGATTTTAGAATATCGTATTAAATATTGGATGGCTTGCGTTGATAAATGGCATGCAATTAATTTTAAAACGTATTGTATGATGTAGAAAATTATGTATTACTGTTAATAAAAATAAAGCTGCATCTGATTATGCTATGTTAGCTACTTCACAAAATAGTGTTTTTCTCAGAGGCATGGTAAAGCAAGGTACTCGCAAAAAATCAAGAAAATTCTTTTTCTGTCTATAAATATATCAAAACAGTTGTTCCCTTGTCTATTGCAACGTAATATTTTAAAGCATCTTTGGTGTTTCCATAGTTTCTACAAAATAAACCGGAAACCGAGGGTAACGCGGGTATGAAGCAATTGACAGGCGAGTCCTCACACGTCCCGGTGCCTTGGTTAAAATTGCAATTTTCTCACGATTTACAAATAGTTGGAATCATTTGGGATATTGTAAGTACTCAAGTGAACAAAATATATAACACTGGCCTAGTGGTTTTTACTGCAAAAATCTTACATATTGCACCTTTAAGTAGAATCGAAATCCTTTTTTATACGAAGACAAAAAAAAAACAGTTTTCAAAAACATTTGTGGGGCGTTATTTGTCTAATTTATTAAACAAAGAAACAAACAAAATTGTGATTATTCTCATTATTTTAACTTTTTTGAATGGGCTCGCGAGACACGAGCTTATACAAATAACGTTATATCATTTGTGAAAACCCGTTAAACTGAATTGAGCAGCGCGAGCGCACAGGGAGACTAGAAGAGATTTTCTGAGGTAAAACACTTTCCTTCTCGACAAATTATAACAATAACTTCTAAAAGATGATAAAAGATTGACCTAAATGATATCATTATATATTTTGAATTCAGAAAGGAGACACCAGCGCGTCCTGCGTAATTTTTGCCTAGCTTGTGTTGCTCATTTTCCGTGTTTTTCAGTAAAGCAAGCGAAACAAAAAGCGAAACAAAAACGAGTTTATACCACAAAGACATAAAAACTTAATTAAATGGCCATTTATAATCACCGAAGCGATATACGTTACACTTCAAGCGTTCATCGTTGATTATAATGAGATCGATATAAGTTAGTTTTGTCACTCTCTTTGTATACACGGTATTATAATGCACGTCCGGATTGATTGAATAAATATACAAAGATAATTTAACAAAAGACAGATCATGTTCATACCAATCGCTCCATGTCCCATACAGAAGCAGGTGTTCTTTTGCCCCCTCCTCTGACAACACGACATCCGAGTGAACTGAACCGACAGACACTCGGACCGAACCAATGAGCGCGCGCACCGCGGGAACGCCTCTTGTCGCGTGACCTGTTACCCCCAATAATCTCCAATTTAAACAATCTGTCAGATTTTGATTTCACGAATTAAATAGTATGTTAAATGTTATAATGAACATTATTTTTTATTAATAAATAAATAAATAAATAAATGTTAGTTCTTTTATTATTGATGAGCTTTAAAACTATTAATTTGGCAGATCATGGATGTTTTAAATCATTCTGATCTTATGGTGAAGAATTTCAGCACCTGTATGAAATGAAAGATAATAAACATTTACTGTCCAAACCTCAGATATATTCATTTACAGATAAATTAAATAAACAGAAGAATTAAATCAGAATGACACAATATATTTCCTGCTGTAGTTTTACTGAAGATCAAAACAGATGGATTTTCCTTCAAAGAAGAATCACCTGAGAATCTACTGCTCTTTCACTGAAAGAAAATCAGACAAAACACCAAACACTCTCTTTTTGAAACTAATAGCTGAAAATAATTTTCAATTAAAAGGCAAAAAAAAAAAAAATTTATATATATATATATATATATATATATATATATATATATATATATATATATATATATATAATGTTATATCAACAGCATCAAGCTACAGATATAGAATATTTTTTATATTACAATATAATATATTACAATATTATACAATAAAGTGAGTCTGTCTCATATACTACATATCTAAATCTTTAAACCCCAATGAAACCATAATAAAATGGAAGAACCCCAATGATTAGTAATTCATAGGAAAATATGACAGCATATCTTTCTTCAGTAACACATAAAGTTCTGGTTAAAAACATATGAAGGCAGGAATATCAGAATACAGCTGTGATATGACCACATATGACCTATTAAATGATCAGACAGATAAAATATTACTTAATATGTTATCAAAAAAGGTACCAAGTAAGAGTTCAATGATGTCCATTCAAAAATAAAGAAATGTAACATTTTCTATATACTCTCCACTGTTTTTAAGGAGTAAATCTCACAAAAACTGTCAAGAAATGTCTGAGTTATATTTTGCATAAAGAAAATGAACTGTGTTTTTGGACCATTAACTATAAATCTAAATTGTATGTTATTTTTGTAAAATAATGATTTTGGGGTGAAATATGACCTGGACATTTCAAATTGTGTGAAATGTAACATTATTCAGTTTCATTCATATATTAACAGATGCTTTTCAACACAAAGCTTGTGATCACAAGCAAAACTGAAAAGGTAAAAATATATATAATTTTAATTTAACAATATACACTCTAAAAAATGCTGGGTTAAAAACAACCCAAGTTGGGTTGAAAATGGACAAACCCAGCAACTGGGTTGTTTTAACCCAGCAGTTGGGTTAAATGTTTGATGAACTTGCTATATGGATGGATTAAAATTAACAAAATAGTTTGGAAATTAAAAAAAAAAAAAATCTGACACATAATTACAAGAAGCAACAATAATAATCAAAAGGTGAACATTTATTAATAAGCAATTTAATAAATGTTTAATGTTCAATTATTATTAATTAAACTGTTCAGCTATTAAAAATAAAAGTTAATTTCCAACATATTTTGGGTTTATTTTAAGCAAGCGATACAGTCATTTTTAAACAATAGTTGGGTTAAATAAAACCCAGCAGGTTGATCAAACATATAACCCAACTGCTGGGTTAAAACAACCCAATCACTGGGTTTGTCCATTTTCAACCCAACTTGGGTTGTTTTTAACCCAGCATTTTTTAGAGTGTATAGTAAATCACAAATGACATGAAGACTTTTTTTGAAAGAAAGTGCAGTTTTTTCATCTGTTGTGAATCTCATATGTGATTTTCATCTGTTTGCACTGATTTCAGCATGTTCAGTGATTTTCAGCCTGTGCTTGTTTTGTATTTCTGCATTATGTGCAGCTTATGTGAGCATCCACACGTGATGTCGTGAGTAGATCCTGCAGCTGTTCAGCGAGAGGTGTTGATAGTGCTTGCTATCTGTCCGTCCACAAGGGGGAGCTGTTCTCTCCAGAAGGTAAACTGGCTGAAGGTGTCACTGCAGGGGAAATCACATGAACTGCTGCGCTTCAGGAGCGGGAAGACGTGATCCACCACCTCACCCAGGCGCAAATACCTGCACAAGTAAACCACAGCAGACACACTCGTTCATATAAAGCATTTAATCACACAGACACACAGTCAGTAGCAGTGCTAACTGAGGGAGTTATTAATTAAAGCAGCAGCACAGCTGGCTTAACTACATTTATCAGTATGTTGATTTTAGTCACAGTGTATTGTGTCACAGCTTTACAAACCAGCAAACTGAGGTAACAATCAAACATCTCATCTTAAGCGCTCTCTCTCATATGATGCACTCTGATTCATTTTAGTGAATTGGTTTGTTTGGATGCTTCATTTACTGTAAATGAACCACTTCAAAAACATTTCACTGATTCATTTTCTGGCACCGTAATGTATGCTAGGTTCTCTTTATTTATATTTGCATTAGGGCTGTCAAATGATTAATCGCATACAAAATAAAAGTTTGAGTTTGCCTAATATATGTGGGTGTACTGTGTGTAATTATTATGTATATATAAATACAAACACGTTCATGTATATATTTGAGAAATATTTACAAGAATATTTATTTATTTATATTTTTATATAATTTATATTATATATAAATAAAAATATTTTGTACATAAATAACATATTTCTCTTAAATATATACATTAATTTGTGTGTATTTCTATATACATATTAATTACACACAGTACACCCACATATATTAGGCAAACTCAAACTTTTATTTTGTATGCGATTAATCGCGATTAATCGTTTGACAGCCCTAATTTGCATAATTTCCAACATTTTTGTGGACAGAATTTTATGCTGCATTTACGGCATGTACAGTAATTTCATGATGACGACACGTGACATTTCACTCTGTGCTGTTATACGTTTATATGGCAACACTACCAATGCCTAAATTAATCTGCAATGGTCATGTGGTACAAGTAGGAGCTCTCAAAATTCCCAGTTGTGATGTGAACACTTTTTACAAGTTGAAATCTCGTAATTACAACATCATTTACATCGTTTCACCAGTATAGAGTGGAACATTTGGGTTCCGGAAATAAAAACTTTAGTAAAAAAACGATTAAAAATTGTATGTTTACTTACATGTCATGTGACCATTATCAGCATGTCATGTGATCGTCATTAGAGAACCATGTATATCCAAATGTGTCGTTAAATTGAAATATTAACTTAAAATCTCAAGGGGTACTTTAAGTAAATATTTTACGTCTAATGGGTTCAGCTGACAAAAACCTCTGGGAACCCCTGTGCTAAATATAAAAAGCTATAACTTCAGCATTCCCTACCCAGTGAGATAATACTTTAATACTTTTTGTTAGTAGCTTCCGTTAGTGGGGTTTTTGTTTTGCAAAAAAGTAGCTTGTCTTATGAGTAGCTATAGCTTGAAAAACAATGGTTTTAAAGGAACTGGTCAGTATCATCATGTGTACTCACGATGAGATGTTGGTCTTGGCATGTTCCTGGATCAGTTCTCCTTTAGGATTGACAGTGAAGATTCGGTTTAAGGGAACACCCACCTCCTTATAGGAAAACACATCCTACAGACACATCAAACGAGGATTACAAAACTACACATGGCACAGATCATCTACAGGCATCTTTATTAGGTATGCAAGCAATTTTGACTGATAAGTTAGCTAATAATTTTGTTTAATAAATAAGCTAATATCTTGCATTCTCATCGTCCCATGTTCACTTACGGTGTCTCTGTTCCCGAATGCTGCGTAGAAGGGCTCTGTGTTTGGGAGGAACAGATTCTTAATATCTGTCAAACACGCTATCTTAAACTTCTCCGGCCTCTTCTCAATCACCTCCCTGAAAAGCATTTTGATCAAAATTTTATTATGACGTTTAAAGACTTCTAAGCAACTGTTCCCAACGATGTAAATAAAGCAAAAATGATTTTAGTTTTTAGTGTTTTATTTTTAAATGAATACAGCCTAATGTAAAAGCAACAGAAGTCAATGAGATGTCCTCAGATATATAGTGAATCAAGCAGTGTGTGTGAGTGTGCGGATTTGTGTGTATAATCACCTGTGCAGTGCTGAAAACAGGCTGCTGGGACTCAGTAAAACGGGTCCCTGTGGCAACATGGTTCCTCTCTCATTGACCCAGTGCAGGTAACCCCGTGTCATGTCAGCCATACCGATCGCCCTCGCGGAGCAATACAGAAACTTATAACCGTTCCTGTAAAACAAACACAAGCATTTTACTCTTCATCCTGATGAGATAGCAGAGAATCAGAGAAAGCAGTTGTGGGCTCTTACTGGCTGACGTTATGATACAGACGTGCGATGCCCTGATGGGTCCAGTCTTTACCCAGTGTGGGCAAAATGTGCCCCAACTTATCTGACCTATGAAAGAAGAACATTAACGTAAAGCGACCTGATATTGTGTAAGATTATGATTATATTTATGATTATGCACCTGGTGATTGTGCCATCGATGTCTGAGATGATGATTTTATCATCCCAGTTCCACAGGTAGATGGTTCCCTCACAGCGGCATGTGCCCTGATACTGAGTCGTCACGCTAAACAATACGTCATTAGGACCGTCCTTTAGCTGCAGACTGACCTACAGCAGGCAAACAGTCTCACAATCAGTGTGTGCAATTCACCATCTTCAAAACTGCCCAAATCTCATATGTAGTTTTGGAAAGTCTGATTCATTCTACTGAATTGGTTCATTTGAATGAGTCACTGATTCAAGTTCTGCATAAAATTCCAGGTCTTCTGTTTTATAGCAAAGTGCTGCTTTTCATTACTGTTTGGACTTAAATGTAATTGTTTTTTAGTAGTATTTAGTGTGACATTAAAGGGTTTGTTCACTGATATCATGAGTTACTCACCCTCAAGCCATCCTAGGTGTATATGACTATCTTTTTTCAGATGAACACAATTGGAGTTATGAAATATCCTGGCTTTTCTAAGCTTTATAATGGGAGTGAATGGGGCTTGAGATTTTGAAGTCCAAAAAAGTGCATCCGTCCATTATAAAAGTAATCCATACGGCTCCAGGGGGTTAATAAAGGCCTTCTGAAGTGAAGCCATGGGTTTTTTGTAAGGAAAAAATATCCATATTTAAAACTTTATAAACTAAAGCTTCCAGCAGACGGCCTATGCAAATCGGTTTATGCCAGAAGAGTGACCTCTGACCCGATGCATGATGCACTGATGAACACGGAAGCGCAGAGGATAGAGCATAACAAAATGGCGGTCATGAATCAGAAGTCTAAAATGAGAATTTTTAAAGAGAAATGTCAGGAAGCTAGTTCTTTTAGTTTATAAAGTTTTAAATATGGATATTTTTCTTACAAAAACCCATCACTTTGCTTCAGAAGGCCTTTATTAACCCCCTGGAGCTGTATGAAGCGCCATTCTAATCCCATTATAAAGCTTGGAAGAGCCAGGATATTTTATAATATTTTATAATATGTGTTCGTCTGAAAGAAGATTTTTGTTTTCATTTTTGGGTGAACTATCCCTTTTAATTTGTTCAAATTTATCTAGATAAGATAATTAATTCATTCTAAACACTCTGTAAAATCTTATTAAATTATACAATTTATAATAAATACATTTATAATAATTATAAATCATGTTACAACACTCCCCTCATGATTGTTTGCATGACAATAGACTGGAAGAAATGATTTATAGCTAAAAAAGTGATGGATTACCACCACAATCACAGTGTGTGGTTTTTCATGCTTCACCCAAGCAGCACCCATTCATTTGACTCACAGAGATTGATTATTTTCCTAAAAAACCTTGTTTGCGTTTATCCGAAGAAAGAAAGTCATATACATCGGGGATGGCATGAGGGTGAGTAAATTATAAGAGAATTTTCATTTTTGGGCAACCTGTCCCTTCAATTAAATTCAATAAACTTACGAGTTGTTCCGAAGAAAGGCGGAGAGTTTTCTGATAGGACACGCCCCCTCCAGCAGGGGCGGGGTCTGTGTGAACAGGTACGGGGGTTTGCTTGGCAGATAAGCGATCTTCATCGCTGGAGGAGGACTCTTCTGTCCGTCTGTAAACAAACGCTTGGTTAAACATATGAATAATTACAGACTGCAATATAGTTTCAGATGAAATCCATCAGATCTGAACCTGTTCTTGATGGTCTCATCTCCTGCAGCACAGGCTGAACCGCATGAGACTGAGTCCTGCAAACACAAAGAACTTACAATTGAGGACTTCACAGATATAAGCAAAAGTCACAAAACTGTAAGTCCACATCCAGTGCATCATTTAAAAACAAAGCCACTGATGATGATGTGTACTTATTTAAGTACCGGTTTGGTGCTGTTTGTTCTTCCTCGCCATGAAAACCACCATCTTCCTCGGTTTCTGGGCATCTTCTCCTTCATAAGTCTCTCTACCGTGGCCTGTGAGGGACATGCACACAAGTGTAATGCTAAACAACTGAAAAACTCTCAAAATAAACTCATGCAGGGAAGAGGATTGATAAAACTAGTGCAACGAACTGAGGAAGTAAAGAAATGAATGAGGCGACAGAAAACAAACTCCAGCACAGAACACACATGACTGAGCCCAGCAAACTAAAACACACACACACACACACACACACACACAGAGGGAAGTGACAAGAGAACAGATGGAAAAACTTGACACAGCATCACTGCGAGTCATCAGTTATATACAATATACCATTCAAAAGTTTGGGATTGGTAAGATTTTTTAATGTTTTTTTCATTTATTTAATCAAAAATACTGTAAAAACATCACATGATCCTTCAGAAATCATTCTAATATGTTGATTTACTGCTCAAGAAACATTTCTTATTATCAACATTGAAAACTTGTGCCGCTTCATATTTCTGTGGAAAAACAACACCTTTTTCAGGATTCTTTGATGAAAGTTCAAAATAACTAAATAAAAGTCTTTACTTGATTAATTTAATGTGTCCTTACTGAATCATATTATTAATTTCTTTAAAAAAAAAATCTTACTGACCCTTAACCTTTGAACAGTAGTGTATTTTTTTAATTTACATTATCAGCCAATATTAGATATTTAATAGTGCATGCTTATTTCCCCTATTTTCAATACATGAAAATAAAAGACAGCTTATCTGTTTCATCCATAATTTTATATGTGATTAAATCATTTATATAAAAACACCAAAAACACTAATTTACATTACTGAATCAATCGCATAGTGATACAAGTATTAACTAAATATGTATTTCAATACAAAACAGTCATAAAATGCTGCACAGGGACTTCCGGGAGAACTATTGAGTGACTCAAATGAATCGAATAGGCGAATCAGTTTTTGAACAAATTCAGTGAAAAAAATTCAATCTGAATTAATTGATTTGCTGAAATGAATCGGACTTCCTAATGTTACTGGAGAAAGAGAGACTCTATATAATCCCCACTACTGATGTGTAAGAGTGTGTGTGTGTGTGTGTGTACCTTAGGCAATGGTTTCTGGAAGGCTTGCATAGCCAGCATAATAGGAGCAGCAGTGCTCCAGTTATAATACCTGCACAGATAAAAAGAAATAAATATAGCAGCTGTTATTTCAGTCCAAGACAAATGAGACGAGAATCGATTACAGTAATGTGACACTCACTTAGAGCCGATCTTCACCACCAGATTAGGGTCATCAATGATAGACGGATTATCAGCAAACTGCTGAAAAGACACAGACTTCTGCTGGAAATGCTCTGAATGAGAGAGAGAGAGGACAGTAAATCAATAATGATTCATAAATATGTATTAGTTTGAGTGAATGTGGCCAGACAGATACTCTACTCACGTACGCAAATGCTGACATGAATGCTTAATGAATGCATTTCAAGCAAGTAGTCCTGTTGTACATAATTAATATGCAGTGCTGATTGTGAGCGAGTCTGTGCACCTTTAGTGATCTCTCTGTTTTCTGTGAGGCCTCCACAGAGAGAGATGGCCATAGTGGGCAGGTCGTAACTGTCCACTCCGCTGTCTGCTCCTGAGCTGCACATAGACTGAGGAGACACGGTCACACTGCGGACACCGTTCTCACCGAAACGCTCTGAACCACTGACAAAACACAAAAACAAGCAATACCATGTTTAATTGTTTCTATAAGCAATCTTAGTCATTCTACATATATTTGATAAAGCTGACTCTTATCGTGTTCTGTCACTCTCTCAATCATCATTGCATTATATGTTTTGCACCCTTACAATAAAAACTTTGATCATAAAACTAAGCATCTAAATGTAATCTTACTAAGACATATAATTGGGAAATACAGTTTAGATATGCATCTCCATACAGTTATAAAGATCTCACTGAATTACATTACAAGCTATCCAAAGTTCATCTTACTTTTTGGCCATATAAATATCAGCAACTGCACCAAATTGTATATTGTTTTCTCAGATTGGGCCACTGAATAAAAGGTGTTTTTGTCTCCTCAAGTATGAGCTCCATATTCTAATTTAATCATACTATATGAGCCATAAAATCCTTATGCATCAAATATGATACTAAACAAAGAAAATGACTTTTTTTATATTATAATGTTCCGTAAACTATGGAAGCTTGTTTCCACCACTAATAAAAAAATAAATAAAAAAAGGTAATTGTGACTTTTTATCTCACAATTCTAACTTTTGTCTCTCAATTGTGACATTTAAACTCGCAATTACGAGTTATAGTCAGAATTGCTTCATATAAAGTCAGAATTGCGAGATATAGATGCAATTCTGACTTCATATCTCGCAATTCTGACTTTATAATTCGCAATTCTGACTTTATAACTCACAATTCTGACTTTATATCTCACAATTCTGATTTTATAACTCACAATTCTGACTTTATAACTCAATTCTGACTTTATAATTCACAATTCTGACTTTATAATTCACAATTCTGACTTTATAACTCACAATTCTGACTTTATAACTCACAATTCTGACTTTATAACTCAATTCTGACTTTATAATTCGCAATTCTGACTTTATAACTCACAATTCTGACTTTATAACTCACAATTCTGACTTTATATCTCGCAATTCTGACTTTATATCTCACAATTCTGACTTTATAACTCACAATTCTGACTTTATATCTCGCAATTCTGACTTTATAATTCGCAATTCTGACTTTATAACTCACAATTCTGACTTTATAACTCACAATTCTGACTTTATAACTCACAATTCTGACTTTATAACTCACAATTCTGACTTTATAACTCAATTCTGACTTTATAATTCGCAATTCTGACTTTATAATTCGCAATTCTGACTTTATAACTCACAATTCTGACTTTATAACTCACAATTCTGACTTTATAACTCACAATTCTGACTTTATATCTCGCAATTCTGACTTTATAATTCACAATTCTGACTTTATATCTCACAATTCTGACTTTATAACTCACAATTCTGACTTTATATCTCGCAATTCTGACTTTATAATTCACAATTCTGACTTTATATCTCGCAATTCTGACTTTATAATTCACAATTCTGACTTTATATCTCACAATTCTGATTTTATAACTCACAATTCTGACTTTATAACTCAATTCTGACTTTATAACTCAATTCTGACTTTATATCTCGCAATTCTGACTTTATAACTCACAATTCTGACTTTATATCTCGCAATTCTGACTTTATAATTCACAATTCTGACTTTATATCTCGCAATTATGACTTTATCTCGCAATTCTGAGAAAAAAAGTCAGAATTGTGAGATAAAAAGTCGCAATCACCCTTTTTTTTATTTCATGGCAGAAACAAGCTTCCATAGTAAACTGTTCCATTTAAAAAATTCGATTATTTCACATATCAGGCTTTACAGGGTTCATACAGCCTTACAGAGAGGTGAAATTAGGATGACACACCTTTTAGGGAAGTAAAGTGCCGCCACCTCCGGCTCCAAATCTTTTATATCGTCCAAATACACCCCATCAGAACCCAGATGGCGACTTTTCTTATCTGCATGAGAACACACACAACACCATGAATTAAGTAATACACACAAAAAAAGGCTAAGTGAATTTTTAACCTAAAAAAATAATGCACTAATAACCTTTTCTTTTAGTCTTATTCTGTAGGCGGGGTCCAATATTTGCTCCTTCCTCAACAACCTCAGGCATCACACAAGCTGCTAGTGACACATCCTGCTTTTCAAACTCTTTCGCTCTGTTTGATTGGCCATTAGCAGGTAATGTCCTGTTGCTGTGATGGTTATGGGCGGCAGTCTCAGGGATGACTCTGAAATGTGTGTTGTCAGAGACTGGGATTGACAGTGGGCACGCAGGCAGGACGTTTGGTTTCGCTGACAGAAACGATGGCTGTAAATACATTTTTATTATGAGGTAAGTATGAGTTTAATAGATGAGGGGTCTTTCAAATCACATTGATGTTATAGTTGCTGTTAGTTGGGTTAATGTGTCAGTGAGTTGGTTTTTAGGATAATTCTGACCTTGGCAGCTTGTGGTAACTCCCCCCAGGACCACAACATGGCCGAATCCTCCTGCTGATCTTTACAAAGTAGTTCAGAGTCACTCTTAGGGGTGCAGGGACGAGACACATTCGGACTAAAGAGAAAAAGAGAGGACATAATCAAACATATTCCTGCACAAACTAGATTTTTACATACATTTTATATGCAAAACTCATCAATACTATGCAAATATGCAGTGAATAATGGTGCGTGTGAGCGAGTCTCTGTGTTTGGTCTCTACCTTTTATATTTATTAACTATTGAAAGTGTCTTAACTGACACTTTTAATCCATTTAATGCATCCTTGCTAAAAAAAAATCTTACAGACCCCAAACTTTTGAATGTTTATAGTCCTTATATTTTATATATGGATGCCTGAAAGGTCAGTTTTTTAATTGTATCGATTTTTAAATGTATTCTTTAATCTGTCAATGTTATATATTTTTAATAACACTAATAATTTACTTCAGTAACACTGTTAAATGTGATCTTTAACAAAGCTCATACTGTATATTATAATGTTGTGATGCCTAAATTAAAACTCAATTTTAGTATGTGTGTTTGGGCTCTACCTGTAAACAGGACTCCACTCTCCATCTGAGCGAGCATAAATTGTGTTTTGCATGTTTCCAGAGGATAAACCTCCATTCGGCAGGTCTCTACACACATAGAAACAAACGTAAGGTATCTGTGTTTGGCAAAATAGTTAAAAAATATATATATACACAACTATTTTAATTTGATATTTATGTATTTGGTCTAAAAAGGCTTAAAAGGATCAGCCGACCTGTTCTGATCATGCTGCTCGCTGTCATTGATGTCGATGTTGAACAGTTCCTCCTCTGAGAACTCCACGCTGTCCTCCCTCTTCACATCCTCCAATCTGTACTTCCTTCTCCTCTTTCTCCTCTTCTTCATCATTCCATTCTCAGTGCAGGAGCCCATCAGAAAACCCCCTTCGGACGGAATGGGAGATGTGGCCAGGTAAGATGGAATCACTTCCTGTAGGGAATCATTAGAAAAGAAAGTTAATCTGAGATCTGATCAAAGAAGTGCGTTCTGTACTGTTTTGGCTCTGAATGAGGTCACATAATATTATTGTGTGAATGTAAAGTGCAGTGTAATAATCTGAAGTATTAGAACAAATCAAATGAAAAGATGAAAATAAGACTGGGCATAAAAACAGGATGTTCTCTCTGCTGATCTCAGAGAACCACAAAGTCTGATTCTCAAAAACAAAAGTCTCACATTCACAGTGGTTTTACCGCACTTCCTATATTTTCTTCCTTTATTTCTTTCAATATGATTCCATTCAGAACACTAATCTTTTCCACAATACTATTGTTCCAAAATGCTCTTCTATTCTACCATAAAGCTTTGTTCTAAAATGCTGTACTGTTACTTTTTAGAATCTTACTTCTAAAGTATTCTAAATTCTAAAAGTGTACTGTTCTAGAATCACTGCTCTGATCTGCTCCAGAATGCAGCTCAGTTCTAGAAAACTGGATTAAAGGGTTAGTTCATCCAAAAATGAAATTAACTTCTTCCTGAGTCTCTCCATCAGTGTTGACTCCGGTTTGAACAATGTAAGGCTGAACACCGTTACTGACAATCCTCATTTTGGCTGCGTGAGATTCTCCAGCTTTGTTGTTGTTGAGCAACCGAAGCGTGAGCTGTTAAAGCTCCGCCCTCTTCTGGAAAGGGGGCTGGGAGCAGCAGCTCATTTGCATTTAAAGGGACACAAAAAAATAGGTGTGTTTTTGCTCACACCTAAATAGGGGCAAATTTGACAAGCTATAATAAATGATCTGTGGGGTATTTTGAGCTGAAACTTCACAGACACATTCTGGGGACACCAGAGACTTATGTTACATCTTGTAAAAGGGGCATTATAGGTCCCCTTTAAGATCACATTAGGCTTTGAGCATGCAAAATGACTTCAGAGCCTATAGCACTCAAACTATGCAACTTATCTCTACTGATCAAATATCTTTGCTCTATGTGAATTCACTTTAGAAATGAAACAAGCATGAATATTAGTCGCATGTTTGCATGTTTCTCTGTTGTTCTGCACCTGATCGTCTTCTGTCTCCTTGACAAAAAACGCTTCTCCGTTCTCGCCTAACTTCATGTGCAAATTCACAGGTTCCCCATTGATCTCAATGTCCACCTGATTGACAGAAGATAAGTCAAGACATTATGGACCAACCAGATATCATAGAGAGGTCAGACAACATGTCATTGTTATCTCAAATGTATTCTGGTACCACTCACCACTTTCTCTCGTGATCTCAGGACACCCATCTTTCCGAAGCGTACGTGAAATGGAGAGCAGATTAGAGCTCCATCCGGCTGTCGGACAACGATAACATCAATGCAGCCGGACAGCGTGGCGGGATTCAGACCTCTGTAGAGTTCCTTCACCTGCACGAACACCTGCCCTGCTAACTGACCCACGTAATTCATGGTCTGAGTCTACATGGAGAAAGGAGGAGAAATGTCATTAATGGAACCTGTACAAGTATGGTCAGTATGAACTCTATGCAACACATTCTTTGAAGTGTGCAATTTTCTTATATTAAAATACTTTCAGAATTACACAGACGAAGAGACCAGAATATCATAGACATTTGAAGGTGGATGTTTTTGCCAGTATGCAACCACCCAAAACAACCACATAGCAAAGCTCTAAAAAGGCACTTGTAGTCATGAGCATTTTCGAAACACTGCTTTGTGATGCTTTGAAACCTTCGCGAATCATTTGAGGCAAAACAGTGATTCGGAGTGTGTATCAAATTGCCAAAGTGAAGTGATTTCTGTAAACGAGGCTTTGTTATGTTATAACTGTTTTGAGATGTTTCGAAATTTCAGTGGTTTGCCACTAGGGAGCGATGATCTCTGTGAACGCATGAACCAGTGTCTACAGGTGCTGGTCATATAATTAGAATATCATCAAAAAGTTGATTTATTTCACTAATTCCATTCAAAAAGTGAAACTTGTATATTATATTCATTCATTACACACAGACTGATATATTTCAAATGTTTAAGTATCTCAGAAAATTAGAATATTACTTAAGACCAATACAAAGAAAGGATTTTTAGAAATCTTGGCCAACTGAAAAGTATGAAAATGAAAAGTATGAGCATGTACAGCACTCAATACTTAGTTGGGACTCCTTTTGCCTGAAGTACTGCAGCAATGCGGCATGGCATGGAGTCGATCAGTCTGTGGCACTGCTCAGATGTTATGAGAGCCCAGGTCGCTCTGATAGTGGCCTTCAGCTCTTCTGCATTGTTGGGTCTGACATATCGCATCTTCCTCTTCACAATACCCCATAGATTTTCTATGGGGTTCAGGTCAGGCGAGTTTGCTGGCCAATTAAGAACAGGGATACCATGGTCCTTAAACCAGGTACTGGTAGCTTTGGCACTGTGTGCAGGTGCCAAGTCCTGTTGGAAAATGAAATCTGCATCTCCATAAAGTTGGTCAGCAGCAGGAAGCATGAAGTGCTCTAAAACTTCCTGGTATATGGCTGCGTTGACCTTGGACCTCAGAAAACACAGTGGACCAACACCAGCAGATGACATGGCACCCCAAACCATCACTCACTGTGGAAACTTTACACTGGACCTCTCCTCTCTTCCTCCAGACTCTGGGACCCTGATTTCCAAAGGAAATGCAAAATTTACTTTCATCAGAGAACATATCTTTGGACCACTCAGCAGCAGTCCAGTCCTTTTTGTCTTTAGCCCAGGCGAGACGCTTCTGACGCTGTCTGTTGTTCAAGAGTGGCTTGACACAAGGAATGCGACAGCTGAAACCCATGTCTTGCATACGTCTGTGCGTAGTGGTTCTTGAAGCACTGACTCCAGCTGCAGTCCACTCTTTGTGAATCTCCCCCACATTTTTGAATGGGTTTTGTTTCACAATCCTCTCCAGGGTGAGGTTATCCCTATTGCTTATACACTTTTTTTCTACCACATCTTTTCCTTCCCTTCGCCTCCCTATTAATGTGCTTGGACACAGAGCTCTGTGAACAGCCAGCCTCTTTTGCAATGACCTTTTGTGTCTTGCCCTCCTTGTGCAAGGTGTCAATGGTCGTCTTTTGGACAACTGTCAAGTCAGCAGTCTTCCCCATGATTATGTAGCCTACAGAACTAGACTGAGAGACCATTTAAATGCCTTTGCAGGTGTTTTGAGTTAATTAGCTGATTAGAGTGTGGCACCAGGTGTCTTCAATATTGAACCTTTTCACAATATTCAAATTTTCTGAGATACTTAATTTGGGATTTTCCTTAGTTGTCAGTTATAATCATCAAAATTAAAAGAAATAAACATTTGAAATATATCAGTCTGTGTGTAATGAATGAATATAATATACAAGTTTCACTTTTTGAATGGAATTAGTGAAATAAATCTACTTTTTGATGATATTCTAATTATATGACCAGCACCTGTATATCAGGGCTGGGTAACCCTGGGCCCTCAAAATCCACTTTCCTGCAGACTTTCAACCCTGATCAAACTCATCTGCCTGTAGCTTTGTAGTAATACTGAAGACCTTGATTAGCTTGTTTGGGTGTGTTTGTTTAGGGTTGAAGCTAAAGTGGATCCCGAGGGCCAGTGTCTCCAGTCCTGCCCTATATGATTTACATTTATATGATATACATTTAATGACACATTTGTATAATAAAAAGGAAGAATTGTAGTTAACAGCCTCTTTATTGGTCTCATTTGTATAATAAAAAGGAAGAATTGTAGTTAACACCCTCTTTATTGGTCTCATTTGTATAATAAAAAGGAAGAATTGTAGTTTATAGCCTCTTATTGGTCTGACTAACCAAGCTCTCTACATAAAACAAACAAAACAAGCACTAATTTAATAAAAAATAACACCCATTATAAATACACGTTATATTTAATGGTATTAGACGATTTGTTAATTGCATTTAATAGATAACACCTTCAATAAAACATTTGAAATTGGTTTGTAAAAGATGTTTTTTTGCATGTTTGGGCTGAGTTTTTGCTGCATTTACACTGTTCAGACCATCAGGGGTCACCAGTGTGCGGCATTTCGAGCAGTTCAAAACCGAGAATTATTTTGCAAAGCAATTGGTTCAACTGATTCGAAGTTTCGAAAAGCTTTATTTCTACCATCACAAGGCACTGCAACACTCTAGCATTGTGGAAGCAACATTTGCACATTTCCATCAGTGTTTTTTTTTTTTTTTCAATTAAGTTTGGTGCCACTATTGGTTTACACACTTCACTTTTAAATATTGTAGTATATTAAAAATGAGGTATATTATAGTATATAATGGACAGGAAGAGCTAAATAAACATATTGTTGCATCTAAACCAACAACATGTTTGTTAGATCCAATACTCACTAAATTCATAGAGTTGTTACCTGTAGCAGAAAAAACACTTCTCAATATTACTAACTCGTTTCTATCTCTCTCTATCTCATCTCTGTCTTCAAGCTGGCTGTTATTAAGCCTCTCATTAAGAAACCACAAATGAATTGGCATATTACAGACCCATTTCAAATCTTTATTCATGTCTAATGTTAGAAAAATATACTAGAATCTAAAATACTAGAAAAACTTGTGTCCGCTCAATTGTGCTCCTTGTGAAAAAAATTATATCTATGAAAAATTTCAGTCAGGATTCAGGCCCCATCATAGCACAGAAACTGTGCCCCTTAAAATTTCAAATGACTTACTTCTAGCTTCTGACTAAAGCTGCATCTCAAGTTTTACTTGATCTTAGTGCTGTGTTCAACACTATAGATCATGACATACTCCTAGAACGATTACAAAATTACACTGGTATTCATGGGCAGGCATTAAGGTGGTTTAAATCATACCTATCTGACCATTACCATTTTGTTTATTTCAACGGGGAATTTTCCAAGTTAATGTCAGTAAAATTATGGAGTGCCACAAGGGTCTGTTTTAGGCCCTCTGCTATTTTCAATATACATGCTGCGCCTTGGTAATAATACACAATTTAAATTTGCTTCATCTTCTACAGTTAACTGAGTTAACAGAACAGATGATTCTGGAAATAGGTTAGAGGACAGAGAGAGAGTAATGTTTGTGATTCAAGACACATCTCTTTAGCCAAGCATTCACATAATGCATCTAGAGATTACTCAAGCTCCAGTTTGGATCCAGCCTCTTACGAAGATTTCAGATTACACAACAAGAGATGAAGTCAAACCCTGCGAGGACTTCAGATGATGCCAACTCTGAATCAACATACACAACTGACAAAATTTCGATATATTGTAATCATTATGATCACAACTTGTAATAATCGCTTTAATGAGCTCATGGTTATTATCTAAGGAACTGTACTTGGACATTACTTCACTGTAAACCCTAATGCTCAAAATACTTAATTGGTTTGAGTAGGACAAACTTAAACAAATTAGTTTACTTAAATTAACTGTTATGAGTATTTAAAACGTTCTTTTTCTTCTGAGTTCATATTTCAAGTAAACCGAACTGAATTTGTTTTGAGTTGCATGAACTAATTTATTTTCATTTAGACTAACTTAAGTTTAACTGAACCTGGGCTGGGATTTCTATTTACCAGCATGCTTTGCCCTTGGCACTCAAAAGGGAGAGTAAATGCTAAAATTAAGTGTAATCTAATGTATTAGGGTTTATAGTGTTAGACACAGTCACAGTCTGATAACAGATTACTTTAAATTGTAATGTAGAAACATGCATTTTCAGTAAATGTACAAATAAATGTGAATTGATGTAATGAGTTCACGAGTTTAATTTCTCTGTACTTCCCCTCGATTTGCCAATCAAACAAAGTGACCTTTGACATAAACACATCTTTTTGGAAATGCAATCCAGTTGTTTTTCACTCTAGTCAATCTGATACCCTCACAAGCAGAAATGAATTATTGATTTTCTGCCAGAATCTCTGGTGAAGCTCTTGTGAGTTTATCACTGTACAAGCAGGAATTCTGTCACCAGTTACACACACATGCTTTTATCGAAGATTTTCTGGACAATATGAATCACAAAGGTTAACATACACACTTGCAGACACTAATAAAAAACATCTGTCAGTCAAACGGCACAGGATCAGATGGCAGAATCTGTTTTGTACTTAGATACACAGTCTCAATGCGCTCATGTGAGATTATCGCTGCTGTACTTCTGGTGTCATATTCCTCCATAACTGAATTATGTCAGCCCCAGACATTCCCAGCTGAGTTAACAGAACAAATGATTCCAGAAATATACAGAGGAGAAAATGACCTTAAGGGATTAGTCCACTTTCAAAAAAACTTTTCCTGATAATTTGCTCACCCCCATGTCATCCAAGATGTTCATGTCTTTCTTTCTTCAGTCGAAAAGAAATTAAGGTTTTTGATGAAAACATCAGGATTATTCTCCTTATAGTGGACTTCAGTGGACTCCAAATGGTTGAAGGTCAAAATTACAGTTTCAGTGCAGCTTCAAAGCGTTCTACACGATCCCAGATGAGGAATAAGGGTCTTATCTAGAGAAACCATCGCTCATTTTCGAAAAAAAATTTAATTGTATATGCTTTATATAAACAAATGTTTGCCTTGCACGTGCTTCCGCCAAAACCGTACTTCTGTATTCTTCAAAAAGCTTACGCCGTATGTCCTACGCCTTCCCTATTCAACTCACGGAATGAACGCAGTGCTAGTTCTGTTTTTTTCCGTAAGTAGAACAGGGAACGTGTAGGCGATCATTTGTTTATATAAAGCATATACAGTTGTATTTTTTTCTGAAAATGACCAATCGTTTCTCTAGATAAGACTCTTATTCCTTGTCTGGGATCATTTAAAGCCCTTTGAAGCTGCACTGAAACTGTAATTTTGACCTTCAACCGTTTGGTGCCCATTGAAGTCCACTATAAGGAGAATAATCCTGGAATGCTTTCATCAAAAACCTTAATTTCTTTTCGACTGAAGAAAGAAAGATATGAACATCTTAGATGACATGGGGGTGAGTAAATTATCAGGAAAATTTTATTTGAAAGTGAACTAATCCTTTAAAGTTTCTCACTGAAGCTATAAGTGGAGTCAATGCAGAAGTGAACCATTTAGGCTGAGAATTAGTCACATTACTCAAAATTATTATTGTTTTGTTTATATATACTAATTTATTATTGAATTTGTCTTAAAATGTTATATAGTAGATTGTTATCATATCTTGCAGCAGATATGAGCCATCAATACATAATAACTGTGATAAAATATCAGAAAATAGGGAAATAATGACTCATCAACAGCTGTCAGTTATGTAATCAGGGTGAATATGAAAACAATGTTTACAAACATCACTTAAGAATGTCAACACCACAATTTCATTTTCATAAAACATCCCAAAACATCAATAACTTGCTGTATGGTGACATTATCACCCATAAACAGAATGAATTAGATGACAGTGATGTATAAAGTCTCTCTCACCTCCGGTTCAGCTCATCATGTTTTCAGAAGAGTGAAGGACAAACACAGAAACACTCATGTTCTCTCTGTCATATTCATCACTGTGATATATAGAGGACCGAGTGAGTGACGTCACGTACACTGAAGAAAAAAATAACCCTGCTGAGAAAAGACGCCGATCAGCCAATCGGTGAAAATTCTTCTTTCTTTCTTCTCGTCGGGTTACTTTCGTGTTCATTCACGCTTGGAAGTCGCCTGTCATGTTTAACATGACATTAAACCGGAATATTTTTAATCATCCGGCTGGAAGAAACTGACAGAGAGCCGATAAGTTGTGGGCGGGGCGCTGATAGTTTGTTTTATTTTGGGTACCGCTTTGAGTGACAGCTGTGAGGTGATCCTCCTGCCCAATCAGCGCGCAGCATTCATGACACACAGTGGCTGCTGTGAGGTGATTATATTAACCAATCAGCTCGCGGCTCTCCTCTCTCCGAGTCGCTTGTGTAAGGTGATCTACCTGTCCAATCAGTGAGTAGCTTTCACTGACATGCGATGTATGCTGTTTTTAGCACTTTTCACGTCGACATAAATGCGAGTTAAAATAAACTTATCAACTAAAATGTGTACTTTCTACAATGATGAAAAGGGGTTTTAAAGAAAATTAGGTGGGGCTTGTAAAATATGTATTTAGCATTTTAAATTTAAAGACATTTGTAGCTGTATTTTGTGAAAACATAACCTAATAGGCGTATATATTTTTTAATATTTGTATTTTGATATATAGGCAAATTATATATTCATAAAATATCCAACTAAACATTTAAATATCTGTCAAATGTTTGGAGCTTGAAGACTTTTGAACACTTTCTTATCCAGTAAACACATTTCTAGAATAAATAAATAAACGGGAGTCAGTCAGACAGGCCAGATATGAGATAATGTGATTAAAAGAAAATCACACAAGCCTCCTAACCTCCCAACTATTGTTGTCTAAACAAATACAAGAGCATATAGGGTGAATTAAGGGTGATTGGGACAGTTTTTGAATTTCCGCCTTGTGCAAAACTTCAGCTCAACAACATGATACATTTCTGTAATACTGAAGATGTTAAAGGGTTGGATCACCCAAAAATTAAAATAATGTCAGACTCACCCTCATGCCGTTCCACACCCGTAAGACCTTCGTTAATCTTCAGAACGCAAATTAAGATATTTTTGTTGAAATCCGATGGCTCAGTGAGGCCTGCATAGGGAGCAATGACATTTCCTCTCTCAAGATCCATTAATGTACTAAAAACATATTTAAATCGGTTCATGTGAGTACAGTCGTTCAATATTAATATTATAAAGTGACAAGAATATTTTTGGTGCACCAAAAAAACTAAATAATGACTTATTTCGTGATGGCCGATTTCAAAACACTGCTTCAGGAAGCTTCGGAGCGTTATGAATCAGCGTGTCGAATCAGCGGTTCGGAGCACCAAAGTCATGTGATTTCAGCAGTTTGGCGGTTTGACACGCGATCTGAATCATGATTCGACACACTGATTCATAACGCTCCGAAGCTTCCTGAAGCAGTGTTTTGAAATCGGCCATCACTAAATAAGTCGTTATTTTGTTTGTTTTTTGGCGCACCAAAATATTCCCGTCGCTTTATAATATTAATATTGAACCACTGTACTCACATGAACCGATTTAAATATGTTTTTAGTACATTAATGGATCTTGAGAGAGGAAATGTCATTGCTCCCTATGGAGGCCTCACGGAGCCATCGGATTTCAACAAAAATATCTTTATTTGTGTTCCGAAGATTAACGAAGGTCTTACAGGTGCAGAACGGCATAAGGGTGAGTAATAAATGACAGAATTTTCATTTTTGGGTGAACTAACCCTTTAACTATCCATTTGAGGAGGAAAAAATATTATAATGAAAGGATGTGTGACATACACTTTTCTGTAAACTGAGCAAAACATTTTTTGGGGGTAATGTTTGGGTGATTGGGACAGCATCTTTCCATTGATTTAGGATAGTGTAAGCATATTTACTGTATTGCACATGTTAGTTCATACTTTGATATAATTTTATATGCAATATTTCCTTTTCTGTTCATCATCATTATGAGTCCATGTTTATGTTTGTTCAACTTTATTTCTCAGTTCATAAATCCATCCACAAAAGAAGGCCAAAAGTCATTGAAAACATTTAAAAATCAAGAAAACAAGTAAAAAAAAAAAATGCTATAGGTTCAAAATTCATACAAAAAAAGTAAACTGATCCAAAACCCTTTTTTTTTTTTTTTGGGTAACATTTGGATGAGATGTTGGGTGGGCACATCACCAATTAACTGTTTGACAAACACATTTAACCTGCACAAACCTTTCATTACTGCAACAGTAAAATGATTACTGCAATCAGTAAAAAAAAATACATAAAAAGAGTTTAACTATAATGTTTATATTTTCAGAATTTGGTTGTTTTACTTTAGTAAAATCTAGCTAGTTCATTAATATTTTAGTGGTTGATTAGGGCTTGCACATGGTTAGGAACACTGATTTAGAGCATACAATGGTTCTCTATTGCAAGGCTAATAATTTTCTTAATTAGCAAAGCATTTAAGCACTGTCCCAATCACCCAAAATTATTCTGTCCCATCCACCCAAAAAGTGTTCGGGTGGATGTGACAAAATAAAAACAACCTAATTCTGAAAATAGAAACATGATATTAACATTTTTTTTACTGATTTTGTAGCAGTATAGTGCATCATATTCATGTTTCTATTAAACGTTTGTACAATATAGGAGCTATGACAATTTTAGGACCTTATTATTAAAACTACCAAAAGCTAATGTCATTTTCCTCAGTTCATGCATTTCTTGGTCAACTTCCTGTTTGATGCATGCCCCGCCCACCTATATGATGTAAGACAACTATTTTAATTATGTGGTCTCACAGCTAGGGGTCAGCAAAAAAAAGTTTTTATTTTCACTCATCAGGTGAGAAAATAAATTCTATACTGTCCCATTTGACCTTATGTCCCAATCACCCATAATTCAACTGTATGATACAAGGTCAGACCGTTTCTAAACATTATACAGCCAATGAAGAGGTCTAGCTGTATTCATACATGTCTGTGGAAAGACTCTAAAGCCTAGAACTATAAAAGTACCATTTATGCTAGTAGACCACATTGAGATTTGCATGTAACAGACTCTTTCAGTTCTGTGATCATGTGTTGAGAGGAAGAGCAAACAGACTGACAGACAAAAAGGAAACAGGAGATTGGTTTTGAGGTTTTGAGTCACGTTCATGTGTTATTTCTCTACTAACCCCACTGTCTGATGGGTAAAACAGCCCAGTTGAGTTGAGTTTTAAGTCTTTTCAATCTGTCTGCTTTGATACTTTCCTTATAGTTCAGTGGGACTCAGCTGGTTTTCATTTAGTATTTATACTCAAGTCAACAACTACCAAAATTGTGTAAAAAAACGTCTTTAGAATCATCAAAAACTAACATTTACTTAAAGGTGCAGTGTGTACATTTTGGGAAGCTCTATTAAATGCAATGTTTTCAGTTGTATATAAAGACCTTACATAATGAACTGTTATGTTTTACCTTACAATGAGCCATTTCTATCTACATACACTGCGGGTCTACTTTCACCATTTTGTGCCGGCATGTTTCTACAGTAGCCCTAAACGGACAAACACACAGAGTGCGATTGCTTGACTGGCTACTCTCTTGCCCTGTCCAAATACCCACACTTGCGATCTTGGCCACTTGAGAGCTCATGCACGTGACAGGAAGTAAGTGCGCAAGTAAGGAAGTCCCATGTCTTAAAAATGTCAAAGTGCAGTGCCCTTAATGCACACTAAACCCACACTATCAAAAGCGGTATTCGAGGCTAAGTGTTGCAAATATGGGTAGGGTGTATTTTGTACAACATTTGCAACTGCTTTTTATCACTTAATTAGATACACCACAATTAAGATTGTGTCTTCTGTTCGTTACATAGTGACTACTGAACAGACATTTATACCTTTATTTTAAAATGCAAAGTATTGAAAATAAAAAAGCTCTTTAAACTTGCATTTTTTTGCAAGACTATAAGTGTGTCCCAATCAAAAGTTCTATACACACTTGCGGTCTTCACGCCTACTTGAACACTTGGGCCAAATACAGGAAATACGTCATGTAAGTAGACAAGTGGTCAAGTGCAAAGACAGCAAGTGTATTTGGACAGGGCAATAGTCTCAGACGACGACATTTATGTCCTGTGTTGGCCACCGTAGCTTCTCTAGATTGCAAGTCGCAACCTCACCGATAGATGCCGTTAAAATGTACACACTGCACCTTTAAAACACCTTGAAGTGCATATAGGGCCAACAACATGCAACTTGCTTTACGTGACTATATGCATGAAAAGGAAAAATGACAATTTTGTAAATGCATCAACAACAGCAGTTATGGCTTATTACATTCTTGTAATCAGATCATTTTCGAATCCAATCAAACGTCTAAACTGCCGATTACTTTATAGAGACAGTAATCAATGTGATTCTCATTACCTAATGCCAACACCAACTACCTAACTTTTTTATAAATGTCAAATCATTAATATGCCAGTGAAGAGTTTGGACAAACCTGATGTTAATATACATTTTGTTCCTAATCATATGCATTATTTACTTATTTACACAAAACCTTCAATCATTTTTATGCAAATTATCAAGTGTATATATATATATATATATATATATATATATATATATATATATATATATATATATATATATATATATATATATATATATATACTTTAAAAATTCCCAGTTATTGGAAACCTGGAAATAACAGAAGATTGTGATTTCCAGGCCTGTAAAAATGAAATAAAAATAAATAATTGCATTAATAAATAATAAAACAAAATCATAGAAATTAATAATATTTTAATATTTTGACTTAATTCACTGTTATTTTATAGTTTTGATGACTTTACTATTAGGTGTGTCCAGACTTTGAACTGGTGCTATAAACACACTGCCAAGACACACACACACACACACACACACACACACACACACACACACACACACACACACACACACAGGTTACCCAGGACCAGCTGGAGCCAATGGCTTCTTCTCTGCTCCTGAATTCCTGGTCACTTCCAGTTTCATTCTCAGACTCCTCATCCTCTCTGTGCATGTCAATCTCAGTGATCACAGATCTTCTCAGAACCAGTTTATACCTGATGAAGAGTTTTAAATATGCAAATGTTGCAGAAGAAATCAGCCAAAGTTACAAATAATTGCAGATGACCCGTTTGATCGAGAGCAGTTCTGCCATTCAGCTTGTTTATGAGGAGCAGAGACAGAGTCTTTCTATATTTACCTGCTGTAAACTGCGTGTTTGTGGTAATGCGAGAGGGTCAAGTTCATGCGAGACCCTCAAGTTCACAGTCCAAATATACACACACAAATTAAAATGACCCTTTCAAAGACACATTCAAATCAGCACAAAATGAATTTTCAAAGAAAATAAACTGATAAGGAAATAATAAAAAGAGAAACAAATAAAGGGAACATGGGTTTTTGTGTTTGTAAGTGTTAAGGAAAAAGCTTTTTGTAGATTCCAAAGTTTCCATTTCAATTGTTTTATTTTTTTGCTTGTTTGTTTAAAAGCTTATTGCAGATATTATGCAGATGTAGTGTTATTTATTTGTCTTAAAATATTATTCAATTATATTGTGTGTGTGTGTGTGTGCACAAGTGTTCATGAAATGTTTTTTTTAGACTCTGAAGTTCCCATTTTCTTTGATTTTCTATTTGTTTATTTGTTAAATACTTATTGCAGATTAAGTTTAATCAAATTATGATAAGTGATGGGCAAGTAGAATAACCTTCAAATCAGCAAAACAGACAGAGAATATTGAAAGGAATATATATATTCTGGAATTCACTGCCGCTTCAATATATATATTTTAAGTTATTAATCAACATTTATCTTTCTGTTAAATTATTTGAATGACTTTTTCAACGTATGTTAAAGCATTTCTTTTCCTTTTCAAACACTAGAAAATAATTTTGAATATTGTCTGTACCTCTCATTGAGAGATAAGAACATGTTATCAGTATGTTTTGGGAAAGTTTCCTGCTCAAAGCAGAGCTCAGATCAACTTCAGCCTTGAAGAAGCTGTGAAACATGTGTATCTGTGTATGTGTGCTAATTGTTCTGTGCAGGTCCTTTGTACTGAACAACTGGTACTCAGTACTTGAGACCAGCAGACATCATGTCATGACCCCAAAAGGACATCCAGTACCTTAATCGTGACGAAGGGAGATATGCTTCTGACTATCTGTCCATGTGTGGAAGATTACCAAATTTACCAAATCAGAATCATTCAACCTGAAGTTATGACGTAGTTAGACTCTGTTAGAGTATAATTATTGTGGAAATGTGAATGTACACAGAGCGGCCTACAAACTCCTTGTGAGACTTGAAGCTGGCTTCTGCTGATGAAACTCTAAACTATTCTTCATTAAATTTTTCTTTAATTTATTTATTTATTTTTTAACGTTGACTCTGGGTCTTTATTCAACATATCTGGTTTCAAGGGTCCTAAACTGTTTATCTCCAACAATATATATATATATATATATATATATATATATATATATATATATATATATATATATATATACATACAGTGCCACTTGAAAGTTTGTGAACCCCTCGCAGAAAATGTGAAAAATGTTAACAAAATAAGAGAGATCATACAAAATGCATATTATTTTTTATTTAGTACTGTCCTCAGTAAGATATCATACATAATAGATGTTTACATATAATTCACAAGACAAAAAAATAGCTGAATTTATTAAAATAACCCCGTTCATAAGTATGTGAACCATTGGTTCTTAATACTGTGTTTCATTACCTGGATGATCTACGATTGTTTGTTTGTTTTGTGATGGTTGTTGTTTGTTCTGAGCAGTTAAACTGAGCTCTGTTCTTCAGAAAAATCCTCCAGCTCCTTCAGATTCTTTAGTTTTCCAGCATCTTCTGCGTATTTGAACCCTTTCCAGCAGTTACTGTATGATTTTGAGATCCATCTTTTCACACAACTGAGGGACTCAAACACAACTATTAAGAGCCAGGGGGTGAAAACTTTTAGAATTTGAAGATCAAGGTAAATTGTACTTAATTTTTCTTCTGGGAAACATGAAAGTATCTTCTGTTGCTTCCGAAGGGCAGTACTAAATGAAAAACAATGATATTTAAACAAAATAAGACAAATTTGGACTCCTTCATCCTGTTCAAAAGTTTTCACCCCCCGACTCTTAATGCATCGTGTTTCCTTCTGGAGCATCAGTGAATGTTTGAACCTTTTTTAATAGTTGTGTTTGAGGCCCTCAGTTGTCCTCAGTGTGATGAAATGGATCTGAAAATCATACAGTCACTGCTGGAAAGGGTACAAATATGAAGAAGATGCTGGAAAACTGAAGAATCTGCAGGACCTGGAGGATTTTTCTGAAGAACAGAGCTCAGTTTAACTGCTCAGGACAAACAAGAGACTCATGAACAACCATCACAAAACAAACAAACAGTCGTAGATCATCAGGTAATGAAACACAGTATAGACTCAATGATTCACAACTTTTTGAACAGGGTCATTTTAATAAATTCAGCTATTTTTTTTGTCTTGTGAATTATATGTAAACATATTTTATGTAAAATATCTTAATCAGGACAGTACTAAATAAAAACAATATGCATTTTGTATCTATTATTTTTTTCACATTTTCACAGATTCTGCAAGGGGTTCACAAACTTTCATATATATATATATATATATATATAGCGATTTTGTTTATCATGTCGATTTCTCCATTTATTTATTATCGATTTATTATCGATTATTATTATTATTATTATATACTTTTAGTTTGAAAGCATACGCTCTTTTCGTCGCCGGATACGTGTCTTTTATGTCTTGTAGTCCATTTCCGGTGCGGTGTTGTTGTTGAGGCGCTATGATAAGTGAGCGCGGCCTCAATCTTTTCCCGTGAGCTTTTGTCGCGTTCTGCGGGTTTCATGTTCCGCGCCGCCGAGATCAAGAGCTTCGGTAAAGCGGGAACCGGCTGGTAGGTGTCTTCCTGCGGGACTGCATGTGTTTGTCCATTAGTCTGTTCAGAGCCGATCATGATGTGTTCGATGTGTGTTTTTCTGACCCGATCATACTCAAAATAAACTGCCATTGAATTATCATGCAGTTTTTGACAATTTACCATGGTATTCTTTGAAGTGAAATACCACAGTTCATAAATATGGTAATAATTCAGTACCATGGTATAACCATCTGATGCCATCACTGGACCTTTGTACCAGTACTTTTTATTACGGTACGATGCTAATAATGTGGTGTTACTTTTTAAAGGCAGAGCTTAAAACCATCGATCAATTGATTGATTATATTATTATAAATCCAGTTCTTATAAAAAATATCATCGTGTTACTATCATCATTATGTATTGACACGGCCATAAAGAAGGTAATACCATGGTATCACTTTAAATCCTGACAGTGACATTTATATATTAACTTAAATTCATAGTCATGCAAAACCTGGAAATAACAGAGATAATTGTGATGTCCAGGCCTGAAAAAATCAATAAAAAAATGCATTAATAAACAATAAAAATTATGGAAAGTCTTAAAAATGAATAATGGGAAAATCGTTAAATTAATTAAATAAATAATAGAAATTAATAAACCATTATGTGACATTGCTATTAGCTAATTTTAAAAAATCATGGATTTTTCTTTTGTGAATATGCATGTTTCTGCTGTATTTAATTGCTCTTAGTACAATCTCTTTCAAATTATATTTAAAAATCCTTATCCAATAATCATGGACAAATATATTTTCTTTTCATTAGGTGTTTCATTTTCTCATTTTTAACCTAATTTCATTCATTTTGATCGGGCACTTTCAGTGGACGATGGCCTGTTGATGGTCCCAAAAAATTAATAAAATAAATAAATGAGCAAATAATAGACAATTAATAAAATAGATCATAGAAAAATATAGTCAGAAATTAAAGGGTAAGTTCACCCAAAAATGAAAATAATGTCATTTATTACTTACCCTCATGCCGTTCCACACCCGTAAGACCTTCGTTAATCTTCAGAACACAAATTAAGATATTTTTGTTGAAATCCGATGGCTCCGTGAGGACTGCATAGCCAGCAATGACATTTCCTCTCTCAAGATCCATAAAGGTACTAAAAACATTTTTAAATCAATTCATGTGAGTACAGTGGTTCAATATTAATATTATAAAGCGACGAGAATATTTTTGGTGCGCCAAAAAAAACAAAAAAACGACTTATATAGTGATGGCCGATTTCAAAACACTGCTTCAGGAAGCTTCGGAGCATAATGAATCAGCGTATCGAATCAGCAGTTCGGAGCACCAAAGTCACATGATTTCAGCAGTTTGGCGGTTTGACACGCAGGAAGCATCGGAGCTCAAATGAATCAGTGTATCGAATCATGATTCGGATTAAATCATGATTCTTTGGTGCTCCGAACCGCAGATTCGATACACTGATTCATTTGTGCTCAGATGCTTCCTGAAGCAGTGTTTTGAAATCGACCATCACTAAATAAGTCGTTATTTTGTTTTTTTGGTGCACCAAAAATATTCTCGTCGCTTTATAATATTAATATTGAACCACTGTACTCACATGAACCGATTTAAATATGCTTTTAGTACATTAATGGACCTTGAGAGAGGAAGTGTCATTGCTCCCTATGTAGGCCTCACTGAGCCATTGGATTTCAACAAAAATATCTTAATTTGTGTTCTGAAGATTAATGAAGGTCTTACGGGTGTGGAACGACATGAGGGTGAGTAATAAATGACAGAATATTAATTTTTGGGTGAACTAACCCTTTAATAGACCTTTATGTGGCAATTACATGGCATGGCAATTATTTTAAAAATCATGGATTTTTTTGTGACTATACATGTTTGTGCTCTGAAATATTTAATTGACTAGAAACTGCTCTGTTAGTACAATATCTTTTAAAATCATATTTTCTCATTTGTGTTTAATTTTTCAAAATTTTCACCTAATTCATCTTGCGTCACTCATTCCGATCAGGCACTTTCGGCGGACGATGGACGAGCTGGTCCATGACCTGGTGTCGGCTCTGGAGGAGAGTTCTGAACAAGCCCGTGGAGGGTTTGGAGACGGTGGAGATCACGCCCTGGCCGTCGGCTGCCTGCTCAAACGGCAAGCCCGCAAGCGGCGTGGCCGGAAACGTCGGTCTGATAACCCTCACCCGCCGTGGGACACCTGCCACCTGAGCGAAGGCTCCGAATCCAGCCTGGAGGAGCAGAAAGACTATCGTTCATCCACAGCAGCAGGGGGCGCTCACACCCGTGACAACAACAACAGCGACTCCGATGAGCAGCTGGGTGCAAAGCGGCGTACGCCCCTCACCGCTGACTCTGGCAGGGGGAAGAGGCCGCTTTGGCTGGACGACTTGAGCGGAGCGGACGGTTTGGGAACCCGCAGTTTACGGAGGCGTCGGAAAGTCAAGCGCATGGCTGTGGATCCGCCACTAGATGTCGCCACCATGCTGGCGCCGCCGCCCAAAGCGCCAATAGTAGGAGGCAGCAGAGGGGCGGGGTTTAGTCCGGAAGCCAGAGGGAGTGACGCAAACAAAAACAGGGTGAAGAAAAGGAAGTTTACGGCACAGAGACTCGCTCAGGACGCGGCGGATGAAGGCGTGGTGGTGGAGAGCGAAGAGGCCGGCCAGGCGGTCAAAGATAAGATGGACTTTGAGGAACAGAAAGGCTCAGATGAGGACATGAGTGACAGGTGGTTAGTGTACCTCTCCTGTGTAGTCCCTCCTCTTCCTGTTTCTCCGTCCCTCAGAACAAGATCTTGCGGTTTTTGTAGTTTTAAGACAAAAGTTGTAGTCTTGAGACAATTTTCTTGATATGTTTCTGATCGTGGCCAGCAAACACTCTTTTATATGCCAGAAACATTATTAATAGTAACATCCTTTATTAAATCCACTGAATATAATAATAATAATAATAACAATAATATTTTATAAAAACAATAAGAATAAATAATAACAGCACATATCAGCATAACCTATTCATATAGCTGAATCTCATGAAATCTGTCAGGAACATGCCCAGGTCATAACCCAAAACCAAAATAAGAAATTCTGTTTTGCAGAAACTTTTTTTGTTTTGTTTTTTATGACAGTTATACACCCCAATTCCAATCCCTCACAAGTACCATGATGCACAAAAATGCATAATGCAAAATAATAATAAAAAAAAAGAATATTTGAATTGGCATAATTAAAATATATATCATGGTCACATTTTATTGCCTTAAAATTGTGCAGATTTTAAATAATATAAGAAAATATAATTATTTATTTAAAGTAATAAATTAAAATATAATGCTTTAAATTAAATTAAAATGTTAAATATTAAAATATTAAATTAAAATATAATGATTTAAATTAAATTAAAATGTTAAATATTAAATTAAAATAAATGAAAAAATTTAAATTAAAATAAAAAATTAATTTGCTAATATTTAATTGTAATACTGAATCTAATGAGAATCACCATTGAGAGATTTAAAAAAAAAAAAAAAAAAAAAAATCAGTGTTTGGATGCATTATGATAATGCAAATTAGGGGGAAAATGTGCTTAATAATTATGAAAATCATCACAGTACTAACAATCTTAATGGTCCTAAAAATAGGCTTCATATTGTTTGTGCAAAAAAAAAAAAATTCTTTTGATTTTGTGACCTTGGACATGCTTTTGTGAGATTCACTCTTTTACTTGACACGAATGGCTTAAAACGACTTGTGATGTGTGTGATTGCAGCGAGACGAGCAGCGTGAGTAACAGCAGTGATGGAGGTTTGTACACCAACGACGAGGGAAGGCAAGGTGTGTATATCCATATATTACACAATCACCATATGTCATGTTTTGTGTTATATATGTACATTATAAGTACCTAGAGCTCCACAAAACCATACCAAATTCCTCGGCAAATAAAGTGCATTCTGATGTATAGCATGAACACAAGAGTGTGTGTTTAGCATGTGTTTTAGCGTTGTGTGTTGTGTTTCAGGTGACGATGAGCAGAGCGATTGGTTCTATGAGGGCGAGCCGGGCGGGGCTTGTGGGATTGCGGGCGTGGTTCCGTGGTGGGAGAGAGATTCCAACGAACTCGACCTCAATGACCCCATGTTCAACAGCATCCTGACCGGAGCGTTCCCGTTAATGTCACAGGGATCTCAAAGAGGTGTGTGTTCAAGTGCTCCTACTCACACACAACCTTTAGCTCAATAGAGTGCCTCAGGGATGACGCATTTTTGTAGGCAAAATCCGGAAGCGAGTTAGCATTTTAGGACTTCCGGTTCCAACGCCGTCAAGTCTATGGGTTTTTGCTAAATCGGCTGAAATAAGGTCTGTGGTTAACAAAGCCTCTAAATACTTTCACGTTTTGATCTATGACATAAAACACACCAGTTATAACCCACTTACTTGTGATTTTTAAACTTTTACTGTGTCTTAAAATCGGAGGTTGCTAACAAATTGCTAAAAGGGACTACTTCCTTTGGCGGGGACTTTAGACGTCATCATTAAAAACGGGACATTTGGACAGCATTTATCATAAAAAAAATAGGATAAGTATTAATACACAGCGCAGATCATAATCAGCAAGCATGTTTTTAAATAACGTTGTTTTTTTAAATACAGTTTGAGGAAGCTTGGTGGTGGTGACGTTGATCTCCGACATGGTGTGCTGTAGTCCGTTTATAGCCTACTGTTAGCCTTTTATATCTGACCACTTTATTTAGGCTTCAAAATCTATAAATGTTGTGTTAACTTGTAAAGATTATCTTGGTAGACAAAACATGTAAGTGTCATAACCCTTTGTTAAACACAGAACTTATTTTCTGCGATTTTCCAAAAGTTTATGGGAAAAATGCATAGGCTTTCAACCGAGGGAACCCGTGCGCCGCTAACTTCCGGGTTGGCCTACAAAAACATGTCATCCCTGGGGCACTCTATTGACCTATTTTGTGTTTGCAAATAGCGATGACGTTTTTTGTGGGCGGTTTTAATAACAGTTTTGCAGTAGCAGTTTGTGGAAGCCACGGAATAGAAGAATAAAAAAAGGTTAATTTCGACTTAATTCTGACTTTTTCCCCTCAGAATTGATATAAACTCACAATTGCAAGTTATGAAGTCTGAACTGGGAGATGTATACATGCAAACGCAAGAAAAAAAAGTCATAATTGTGAGATAAAAATGTTATCTCTGAAAGTTATCTATGTAAAATGTTATAGGTTTAAATATTATTTCAAGCAGTAACTGCTATGTCTGTGTGTCCCCTATGAACTGCATATGTGAATATTATGTAGACGTTCCGTTTACATCAAATTCATGCTTTAATAGTAGACTAATCATTGCAGGTTTCATCAGTCCAGTCTGTGACTTGCAACATAAATGTCTGCGTTTAGCTTCAGAGGTTGTCTTCAATGATGTTGTTCTATAAAAATGAAGACTATATATATTTTTGCATTCCGATTCTGAGATCCTAAGGCACAACCAAACATTTTTCTCTTATTCTGTGGATTTTGCCCATTTTCCACCCCTTGTTACTGCTGTTTTTCTGCCACCACTATGCATGCGCAGCTGCGAGTGACGTAACTGTGACGTCTGCTCCAAATTGGTCTATCTATACAGCATGAGTTGTAGTTCACATGTTTGTCCACCTGAGGACAGTGCTGTACAACTAGTTATGGAGAGGAGATGGAAACAAAGACCATATAACCCGCCTTCATACATCTTCATCTTACTATCAGACAGAACCTGCAGTGCAGTCATCTTGAATATTGAACCAAACATAACAAAAATGCACAGTTATAAAAGATCTGAATGTGGTATCCTGGAATGGCGTATGTTCAAAAAAGGTCTCTTATACCTGGAGAAAAGTATTTATTCCTGTTCATCTCAATGGAATTTTGATCACACACTAATTGTTCGGTCTTCTCTCTAAAAGTTTTTAACCGAGTCTTGTTTTTCAGGGTTTCAAGCACGGCTCGCTCGGCAGGCCTGTCTTCAGCAGTCACAGGTATGTGCGCTTGTCTAAAATATATGAACTCACTATTTTTTATATTCATGTGTGTATGTATATAAGATATTTTTCATTCTCTTTCCTAACAGGGAACCTCTCAAGGAATTCCTGATAGATTACCAAGATTATCCCAGGATCCTCAGAAGTAAGTCCTGATTGGCTCAAAGGTATTTGACAGCTCTACACAGGGATTGGCTGTATGACATTCAGTAGAAACCAGTGAAGCTACTGTTAAGGCTGATTCACACTGCACAGACACCGACAATCACCAGATTACTGCTCAGACATCTCACGACCATGTCAACATGATAGCCGATCAGTGCTGGTAGACGCTGACAGGGGTAACGCACTGATCTGACAAAACTCGACAGAGTGTCTGTTGCCATCTGTTGGTGCATGGTGAATTGGCCTTTGGTACATATATCCATGCTGCTCACATTGGGCAGGAATGCTTTACATTTTTATACATTATTACAAATGTGAGAGGAATTAAGTCATATGGAGCATTGTGAAAACACAGAGTGGCGTGTGTCGTAATGTTTGCAACATTTTAGTTGAAGCATTGCTCATGTGTCTTCACATAATGTGAAGCTGTTTTTAAAAAGTCTGACTTATGAATAGGATTTTTTTGCATCCATTGTTTTATATATGTAAAAGTAGACAGATGAAAAAGGTAATTCATTTAGAAAGTACTTAATTTGCAGGATTACCTGAATAAAATAGGTACACATGATTATTTAATGTTATTTATTTATTGAATCTGAAATGTAAATACATTTTTATTTAAAATGGTTAAATTTACATTTAATGGTTATTTGTTTGTTCAAATTATTACATTAAATGTATTTAACTGTTATTTTAAACTCTTTTTCAAAGTAAAAAATCATTTACAAAAAAAATATCTTTGCATTGTCAACTATAAAATAACACAAACAAAAGTATGTGAATTAAGTCAAAATATTAAAATATTATTAATTTCTATGATTTTTTTTTATTATTTATTAATGCAATTATTTATTTTATTTCATTTTTACAGGCCTGGATTTCACAATCTTCTGTTATTTCCAGGTTTCCCATAACTGTGGGAATTTTTAAAGTATATATATATATATATATATATATATATATATATATATATATATATATATATATATATATATATATATATATATATATATATAATAAATAATATGATTTAATATTTTGGTCATATTGCCTATGGTTATTTAATGTTTTTATTTAATTTGTAATGTAAATACATTTTTAATTAAAATTATTAAATTCAATTTAATTAATTTAATGGTTATTTTAAACTATGTCTTTACAAAGTAAAGAGTAATTTACTTTTTAAGTTAATTTTATTTACAATTATTACATTTAAATGTATTTAAACTATATATATATTTTTTTTTTTTTTTGAGCTGTAACAAATTATGCAAGTTTATTACAACAATATAATACATTAAAAATAGTTAGATCTCTTTTAGCAATTTTAAACAATATTTTTAGAAAGTAAAAAGTAATTAGCTATTTTTACATTTAACTTTTAATTATAATTATTAAACTCAATTTAATTTAACCGTTATTTTAAACTGTTTTTACAAATTAAAAAGTAATTTAAGTAAAATAAAAATAACTTTGCATTGTGAGATATATGTACTCATACTGTGATATAATATTTTGGTCTTCTTGCCTATCCATAGTCTTTGTTTGTCTTCTGCAGCTCGTGGTTCAGCTCCGGAACCAGAAGAGACCAAGTAAGATATGCTCCCTAAGTTCAAATATTTCTCTTTCTTTAGATTACGTTATTTACTGTATGCTGAGTTTCAGGCTTGTATGCATGTAATAAACTCCGCATGTATGATTCTAATGTGGGATGTGTGACGTTTTAACATGTTACTTTGTGTTTGTTCAGTTGCTTTGGGATTCTCGTAGTGACAGAAGCCACAGGAAAAGCTGCTCTTTAAAGACTGCCAGCAGGTAATAATACATATAATATTTAATAATGTAATAATATGTAATACTGAAGTCTATTTACAAGACTATAGCTAACCATGTTGAGCCTCAAGATGGCACCAATTAGCTCTTCTGTGTCATTTTACCATAGACAAACAAAGTAGTAATCATCTAAGCAGTAACCATCTTAAACTCTCTCTGTAGACAGACAAGTGGTCATCTTGGCTCTTTGTGTACTGGAGATATAAAGAGAAGACGGAAAGCTGCACCTGTCGGAGCTCCATCAGCCTCAGGTAACACACATATACACACACACACACACACACACACACACACACACACACACTCACTCATCGCATTATACACAATTGTGGGATTATCTGAAATGTTTCTCTATAGACATCAGACCCACATGCTGAATACTACAAGTAAATGATGTCTTCTTCAACACAAACAGTTCATGGAAACATGCGACACATGTGTCCACTTAATTTCCGACGAGCATCATCAGGAAGATTCAGAGTCTTGGTTATGTGAAGGGATTGGCAACTGAACAGGCAGATCAGTGCTGATCTAATTTCCTCATTACAGGCCATCATTTCCTGCCCTGATCTGTGACGCAAAGCGCATACCTGCGGACCGCGGGGGTCAGAGGTCACAGAGCTGAGATTATGCATTTCTCAGAATCTGTTAAAGACTTTATGAGGAGCAGGAAACTTGGCATGTAACATCAGGATTATTTTAAAGACAGCAAAGAGGAATGCACTCTCTACTTTAGTTATGAGATTTTCACTTCAACCCTGTCCAGGAACACTGATTTATGTTAAGGTTCAATTTGTCAACATTTAGGTGAAGATCATAAACTAAAAATGGGCAACAAGTTACGATGCTTTGAGTTTAATGCAAAGGGAAATATGTTTTTTACAGAAATCACTTTTTAAGGACTACAACAAACGGCTGGTAGGGACTACAACGAGCTTCCTCCCGGGTTGGTGACATCACTAACCCTAAAATTTACATAAACTCCGCCCCCGAGAACACGCAACAAAGGGGGTGAGGCCATGTTGGGCTGCTTTAGAGAAGAGGAAGAGTTGTTGTAGTAGAGTGTTGTTGACATGCCGTCATTTTACGCCACACTGCTTCACAAACGAGGGTCAATTCAACACTGGATTTGCACAAAAGATTAACATGACGGCACATGCTAGTGGATGAGTCGAATCAACTCCACAACAACTACATAAATTTATCCACTAACCATTCAGAAACATCCAGTTTCATTCTAAAAGTTGTAACTTCTTCCTGAGTCTCTCCCTCGATGTCGACAATGTAAGGCTGAACACCGTTACTGACAATCCTCATTTTGGCTGTGTGAGATTCTCCAGCTTTGTTGTTGTTAAAGCTCCGCCCTCTTCTGGAAAGAGGGTCGGGAGCAGCAGCTCATTTGCATTTAAAGGGACACGCACAAAAACGTTCTAATGTTATGTTACCCGTATGCACATTTTTATATGTTTGTTTTTGAATGCATTTCAGGCCTTGATGCAGATCAGAGTTCATCTAAAGTTCTATTTTTCCACCCATCAAGTGCATTACAAGAATCAATGAGCTTTACAGCTTAATGCAGATTATCCCTTTCTCTGTGTCTCTCTCAGGCGTGGTGGGCGAGAGTGCTGCTCCTCTCCCGGAGTCAAACGTGGGGAACCGTATGCTGCAAAGTATGGGTTGGACCCCGGGGTCGGGCCTGGGCCCTGATGGCAGAGGCATCACTGAGCCGATTCGTGCGTCTCAGAGGCCGAAGGGAGCCGGATTGGGCTTCAACTGAGCTCGAGCCGAGAACAGAGAGAGCAACTCGCGCAGAGACGGCGACCCGGGCCCGCAGGTCGTCTTTCTCTCCGTTAACCTCAGAGTTAACGGCAGCCAGCCAGCAGAAGGCAGCGCTGAGGTGATAGACCAGTAGATGTAGGAAACGATGATGGACAGAAAGAAAGGAAATAGGACACCTGCACTGGCCCAGACAAGGACTGACTCTAGAGCTGCCTCACTGCCGCCACACACACACATCAACATCACCATTTCAATTAACTCCAGGAAAAATATGATGCACTAAAAAGTCAAACAGTCAAGAATTTGCCATCTGACATAATAGGATGAATTTCATGAGCAATTTCATAGGAAAATCATAGGAAAAATAAATAAGTAATTATATTTTGCATCATAAAAAAAATTAAGCCTGTTTTTTGGACCATTAAGATTTCGTGCTTTATTTTCATGTTAATTAAGCACACTTCACCTCAACATTCTTGTTATTGCAATTAAAAAAATTGTTTTTGATTTTGTTAAAATGAGAATTTAATATATTCTATGGAAGATTGTTTCCGCCACTGAATAAAAAAAACTGCATAACTGTGACTTATATCACAATTCTGACATTTTTCGAGATATCTCACAATTGTGAGTTTATATCTCGCAATTCTGACTTTTATCTCGCAATTCTGACTTTATTTCTCTTGATTGTGAGTTTATATCCCCAATTCTGACTTTTTTCTTGCAATTGCGAATTATAAAGTCCAATTCTGAGGGGAAAAAAGACTGACTTTCATCTCAAAATTGCGAGTTTATATCTCACAATTCTGACTTTATATTGTAATTGCGAGTTTATATCACACAGTTGTAATAAAAAAGGTCCAAATTGTGAGATAAAAAGTCACAGTTACCTTTTTTATTTTTTATCCTTTATTCGGTAGCGTAAAAAAGCTTCCATAATACTCTACAATAGTGACCAAAAAATTCACATTACAATAATGAGAATTTGGCAAATAATTGTGCTTAACTGTCATTTTAATATGTCTCGAAAACAATAATGATTCTAAAAACAGGCTTCATTTTATTTATACAAAAAATAATTTATTATTTTTTATTTTATTTTGATGTTGATTTATCAAGCAGTAATTCAACACCCCGCACAAGTATTTTAAACAAGCCTGTGGGTCGTTATCAGTGACGCTAATTACAAACTAACCGCCAAACCTCAGCTCTCAGTGAATACCAGCGGAAATTAGCAAAATATTTTATACGTTTCGTTGTTTCTTCTTCTTTTTTTTCAAAAATAATTTTTAAACATTAATTCTCACCTCATGAAGACCTGTTTTAGCAGATTAGTTCAGTCCGAATGACCGTCTGTCTCCTGTATTCATTTGATATTTGTATATCTGATGTCGCTCATGATATAATTTGTTTTTTAGCCTATTTTTTGGGGTGACATTTGTTTTTCATTTAATTTATAATGATTTGTTGTTGTTTTTTAGTTTTTGCATCCTGTTTTTTGACGTTTGTGCAAATATCATGCACTAATAATGAATGTCAATACCTCAGCCAATCACACTCTTATGAAATCAGTTCTGCATGTATGAAAAAGATGCCGACTGAAACAAGCGAGTGCTGCTCTTTTACATGACTGAACACACGTGTGTTTTAATGGTGATATATTATGAGGGTTTGGGGTCCATTCTGTTTATTTCCAGCCCGTATCATTTGAAATTCGGTGAAATGCACGTATTTCTCAGCAGAGTTTGAGTAATGAATAAGATTAATTGACTGAATTGGCTTAGTTCAGATGGAATTAACTATTCAAGGATGTGACACACTGACGGCTGCCATTTCTGATTGTCACGAGGTGAAGATTAGGCCATTGTTGGGTAAACACTTCAATGCCTCTTACGAACAATCCCAGATGATTGGAGATGCTATTATCTCGGCAGAACGGTCGCTGAGACAGGAAGAGTCTTTGAGTTGAATGTGACATCACTTCCTCTCTGATGTTTGAGCAGGGCTGTACCGCCCTAAATGAAGATAAGTGGTTTTTTTTTTATTATTATTGTTTTGGGAACATGTTGTATTTTTAACCATGTTTGCACTCAGAATGAACAGTTACCAAGTCGTCGTTAACGTGAATGAGGAACATGTCAGCTTTGTCTCTTCCTGTAATCTGTACAACATGCCAAACTACCAAACATGATACATTTGTTTACTCTGGTCTTTTTGTCATTTTTGCCAATTTGCATTTTGGGAACAGGGGTGATATGGTCTTGATGTGTGTGTTCTGAAGTCAAAGTGATGTATGTTCATATACTGTAGATCAGTATTAAAGCATTCTCTGCTCAAGGTTGAATCTTTGAATCTTTCCTGTGATCCTCCATCAGATTAAATTTCAGTCATTAAATGTAATTTAAACACGCTTAATACTTTGAACGCAGAGTTCAAGTTTAAATTCATTTAAATGATTTATTATATATGTTTTGCAACATTAAATTGTTAGTTCCCTCCAGAAAATTCTGTCATGGTTTTAATAGAAAGAGCAGCTTGGGCATTCTTTTAAACATCTCCTTTATTGTTCCAATGGAAGAAAGAAAGCCGTAAGTGCTTACAAGAACATGAGGGTGAGTAAATGTACAACTTTATTAAGAGAAAACTCAATTATCATGTGGATTGTCTTCAGGGGATGTGTTTAACGGTAGTTATTTCATATTCTGTGTGTGTTTATTGTGATGACTGTCAGTGGGCAGATCAATACTAATATACTCTCAACAGTACAGCTGATCTCTAGAGTAATTATAACTGTGCAATCTAGCAGAAAATTATACCAATGGACTCAATGTCTCCCTTTCCTGCTCAGCAGCTATGTTAAAGATTTATTCAAAGCATCACGCAAGTGAGTCAGTGTGAACACAATAGAATCCTGATTAGCTCTGAAGTGGAATGCAGTCAATGCTACAATAAATAAATAAAAATACAATGACAACTTACTGTAGAAAGTGTCCAAATGTTGCATTTGGGTGTCACAGATTTAAGAAATGTTTGGTCCAAGGAAGGAACAGTGGTGAACCGGCGACAGGGTCATGAGGCTCACTGATGCACGTGGGGAGCGAAGGCTGGCCTGTGTGGTTTGATCGAACAGACGAGCTACTGTAGCTCAAACTGCTAAAGAAGTTAATGCTGGTTCTGATAGAAAGGTGTCAGAATACACAGTGCATCACAGTTTGTTGCGTATGGAGCTGCATAGCTGCAGACCAGTCAGGGTGCCCATGCTGACCCCTGTCCACCACCGAAAGAGCCAACAGTGGACACGTGAGCATCAGAACTGGACCACGGAGCAATGGAAGAAGGTGGTCTGATGAATCATGTTTTCTTTTACATCACGTGGATGGCCGGATGCGTGTGCGTTGCTTAACTGGGGAACACGTGGCACCAGGATGCACTATGGGAAGAAGGCAAGCCGGCTAGCTTGCTATTTCTAGCCTCTCCAAATTTGCCTACCCTACCTTTAAAAACTCAAAATCCATTCTGTGATTCTTCTGAAACTGGACATTGCATTACCATGTAAACGGTACTTAAAAACCTTTTAGCAGTGGTATCATTTTTCATATTACAAAATTTACTGTACTATTTTATAATCAAATCTTTTTCTAATCTTGACAAAATGCATGTCATTAGAAAGGTCTGAGACTCAAGGATCCATATTTGGTCACTGTTTTGCATATAGGTGATATTGACAGAAATTAATTAAATTGTGACAGGAGAACGCATCTAAAAAATTCAATGGAGGGGATGTCGCCCAGTGGCTATTTTTGGTATGGCACCTAAACAAAATGTTTGTGATATCAGCTTCAAATTTGGAACACAACTTGGTTAGACATATTGGTTTGATTTTATATCAATTTTAGGGTCCAGATTATTTTGTAAAATATATATTTTGTATAAAATAATTTTCATGAAGTGCAATAATCTGCTGATTGTCTTGTTTAAAAAGAGATCAACCTTATATATTTAAGATTTCCGATACATGATGTATATTTTTTCTTCAGTTAATTCAAATGATGATCAATTGAACTGATTGTATCAAAATGGACATTTGTTCGATTTTGTTGAATAGAGATGTGGTCAAGACCAAAGGTATCGTGTTTTATCCAATGTTAATATTTAAGGCCTAAGATATCTAATAGTTCTGCCTCTAAAAAAACATGGGATTTGTGCTCTTATTTCTTTAAAATGCTGTGTCATCATCTCTGTGTGTGTGTGTGTGGTTGTGTGTGTCTGTCTCTCTCTCACACAGACGTGCGTGAGACGAGCGAGATGAGAATCTTCTCAGTCAGAGGAAATCCAGCATGTAATCCTGCTCAGCTCATCACTTTGAGACCTGAATTACATAACACTCAGCACACAGGTAACGGCTGTCACAGATACACACACACATCCAGACAAATTCATAGTGCCACAAGTTATGGTTTATACATTTAAGCATATATTGATGCATATATTTCAAAAAGTCATCTGGTAACAAGATACCGGTTGATACATTGCGTGCTTTTTAGAGGAATAACTAATCACAGGATTGGCCATTGATATGTATTTTCTGCTTTACTTTTTATATTATGTGAAATAGTACTTATTGTCTGCATATGTGACACTGAAGACTGGAGTAATGATGCTGAAAATTTAGGTTTGCATCAAATTACATTTTAAAATATATTAAAACAGAAAACCATTCTTTTAACTTGTAATAATATTTCACAACATCGCTGTTTTACTGCATTTTTGATTAAATAAATGTAGAAAACTAATCATTGTTATATAGCTCAACACGTTAAGTCTAATTCTTTAAATCTTGTTTTCTTGATTTACTTATTGATTTGCTTATTTCTCTGGATTTACCATGTATTACCATGCCTAATATCGATCTAGCTTAGTGCAGTGTGCAACAAGTATCTCATAGTAGCCGCCAAGTGAATGCACAGAGTAGCATTATAACAACTTTCAACACACAAAGGTATTTAATATGATAAACAGCGCTGTGCTACCCCACATACTCTTTACCGGTAGAAGCGGAAGCGCTCGTCTGCGGCATAATAAAAGTCCAGCTGCTCTCGTGTGTCGTGCTTGTCTCTCATTAGCAATCACTCCAACGGCCTTGTTCTGCTCCAACGGCCTTCATCCACACCCTGCTTCATTCTACAGTAATGTTAATAAATCTTTAATACATTAGCTCATCCATGAATATGATTTCTGTCCGAGTCCCGTCATATTCTTAGACGTGAAGACAACACCTCCCATGATTCTGTGAAATCAAGGCGTCATCAAGCTACGCCTTTGTTTTGAATAAGCGCCCTCTAGCGGCGAAAAATGACATATTGTGCCTTTAACCAGTCATGCTATTTCAACATTTACTAACATATTATCAAAAGTTGTATCTGTTCATATTATTTATTTGACCTGAGTTTACATAAACTAACAATGAACATCAAGCTACGCATTTGTTTTGAATAAGCGCCCTCTAGCGGCAAAAAATTACATATTGTGCTTTTAACCAGTCATGCTATTTCAACATTTACTAACATATTATCAAAAGTTGTATCTGTTCATATTATTTATTTGACCTGAGTTTACATAAACTAACAATGAACATCAAGCTACGCATTTGTTTTGAATAAGCGCCCTCTAGCGGCGAAAAATGACATATTGTGCCTTTAACCAGTCATGCTATTTCAACATTTACTAACATATTATCAAAAGTTGTATCTGTTCATATTATTTATTGGACCTGAGTTAACATAAACTAACAATGAACATTAAGCTATGCCTTTGTTTTGAATAAGCGCCCTCTACCGGCAAAAAATTACATATTGTGCCTTTAACCAGTCATGCTATTTCAACATATTATCAAAAGTTGTATCTGTTCATATTATTTATTGGACCTGAGTTTACATAAACTAACAATGAACATCAAGCTACGCCTTTGTTTTAAATAAGCGCCCTCTAGCGGCGAAAAATTACGTATTGTGCCTTTAACCAGTCATGCTATTTCAACATTTACTAACATATTATCAAAAGTTGTATCTGTTCATATTATTTATTGGACCTGAGTTTACATAAACTAACAATGAACATCAAGCTACGCATTTGTTTTGAATGAGCGCCCTCTAGCAGTGAAAAATTACATATTGTGCCTTTAACCAGTCATGCTATTTCAACATTTACTAACATATTATCAAAAGTTGTATCTGTTCATATTATTTATTGGACCTGAGTTAACATAAACTAACAATGAACATTAAGCTACACTTTTGTTTTGAATAAGCGCCCTCTAGCAGTGAAAAATTACATATTGTGCCTTTAACCAGTCATGCTATTTCAACATTTACTAACATATTATCAAAAGTTGTATCTGTTCATATTATTTATTGGACCTGAGTTTACATAAACTAACAATGAACATCAAGGTACGCATTTGTTTTGAATAAGCGCCCTCTAGCAGTGAAAAATTACATATTGTGCCTTTAACCAGTCATGCTATTTCAACATTTACTAACATATTATCAAAAGTTGTATCTGTTCATATTATTTATTGGACCTGAGTTAACATAAACTAACAATGAACATTAAGCTACGCTTTTGTTTTGAATAAGCGCCCTCTAGCAGTGAAAAATTACATATTGTGCCTTTAACCAGTCATGCTATTTCAACATTTACTAACATATTATCAAAAGTTGTATCTGTTCATATTATTTATTGGACCTGAGTTTACATAAACTAACAATGAACATTAAGCTACGCATTTGTTTTGAATAAGCGCCCTCTAGCGGCGAAAAATTACATATTGTGCTTTTAACCAGTCATGCTATTTCAACATTTACTAACATATTATCAAAAGTTGTATCTGTTCATATTATTTATTGGACCTGAGTTTACATAAACTAACAATGAACATCAAGGTACGCATTTGTTTTGAATAAGCGCCCTCTAGCAGTGAAAAATTACATATTGTGCCTTTAACCAGTCATGCTATTTCAACATTTACTAACATATTATCAAAAGATGTATCCGTTCATATTATTTATTGGACCTGAGTTTACATAAACTAACAATGAACATCAAGCTACGCATTTGTTTTGAATAAGCGCCCTCTAGCGGCGAAAAATTACATATTGTGCCTTTAACCAGTCATGCTATTTCAACATTTACTAACATATTATCAAAAGTTGTATCCGTTCATATTATTTATTGGACCTGAGTTTACATAAACTAACAATGAACATCAAGCTACGCATTTGTTTTGAATAAGCGCCCTCTAGCGGTGAAAAATTACATATTGTGCCTTTAACCAGTCATGCTATTTCAACATTTACTAACATATTATCAAAAGTTGTATCCGTTCATATTATTTATTGGACCTGAGTTTACATAAACTAACAATGAACATCAAGCTACGCATTTGTTTTGAATAAGCGCCCTCTAGCGGCGAAAAATTACATATTGTGCCTTTAACCAGTCATGCTATTTCAACATTTACTAACATATTATCAAAAGTTGTATCCGTTCATATTATTTATTGGACCTGAGTTAACATAAACTAACAATGAACATCAAGCTACGCATTTGTTTTGAATAAGCGCCCTCTAGCGGTGAAAAATTACATATTGTGCCTTTAACCAGTCATGCTATTTCAACATTTACTAACATATTATCAAAAGTTGTATCTGTTCATATTATTTATTGGACCTGAGTTAACATAAACTAACAATGAACATCAAGCTATGCATTTGTTTTGAATAAGCGCCCTCTAGCAGTGAAAAATTACATATTGTGCCTTTAACCAGTCATGCTATTTCAACATTTACTAACATATTATCAAAAGTTGTATCTGTTCATATTATTTATTGGACCTGAGTTAACATAAACTAACAATGAACATTAAGCTACGCTTTTGTTTTGAATAAGCGCCCTCTAGCGGCGAAAAATTACATATTGTGCTTTTAACCAGTCATGCTATTTCAACATTTACTAACATATTATCAAAAGTTGTATCTGTTCATATTATTTATTGGACCTGAGTTTACATAAACTAACAATGAACATCAAGCTACGCATTTGTTTTGAATAAGCGCCCTCTAGCAGTGAAAAATTACATATTGTGCCTTTAACCAGTCATGCTATTTCAACATTTACTAACATATTATCAAAAGTTGTATCTGTTCATATTATTTATTGGACCTGAGTTAACATAAACTAACAATGAACATTAAGCTACGCTTTTGTTTTGAATAAGCGCCCTCTAGCAGTGAAAAATTACATATTGTGCCTTTAACCAGTCATGCTATTTCAACATTTACTAACATATTATCAAAAGTTGTATCTGTTCATATTATTTATTGGACCTGAGTTTACATAAACTAACAATGAACATTAAGCTACGCATTTGTTTTGAATAAGCGCCCTCTAGCGGCGAAAAATTACATATTGTGCTTTTAACCAGTCATGCTATTTCAACATTTACTAACATATTATCAAAAGTTGTATCTGTTCATATTATTTATTGGACCTGAGTTTACATAAACTAACAATGAACATCAAGGTACGCATTTGTTTTGAATAAGCGCCCTCTAGCAGTGAAAAATTACATATTGTGCCTTTAACCAGTCATGCTATTTCAACATTTACTAACATATTATCAAAAGATGTATCCGTTCATATTATTTATTGGACCTGAGTTTACATAAACTAACAATGAACATCAAGCTACGCATTTGTTTTGAATAAGCGCCCTCTAGCGGTGAAAAATTACATATTGTGCCTTTAACCAGTCATGCTATTTCAACATTTACTAACATATTATCAAAAGTTGTATCCGTTCATATTATTTATTGGACCTGAGTTTACATAAACTAACAATGAACATCAAGCTATGCATTTGTTTTGAATAAGCGCCCTCTAGCGGTGAAAAATTACATATTGTGCCTTTAACCAGTCATGCTATTTCAACATTTACTAACATATTATCAAAAGTTGTATCTGTTCATATTATTTATTGGACCTGAGTTAACATAAACTAACAATGAACATCAAGCTATGCATTTGTTTTGAATAAGCGCCCTCTAGCAGTGAAAAATTACATATTGTGCCTTTAACCAGTCATGCTATTTCAACATTTACTAACATATTATCAAAAGTTGTATCTGTTCATATTATTTATTGGACCTGAGTTTACATAAACTAACAATGAACATCAAGCTACGCATTTGTTTTGAATAAGCGCCCTCTAGCAGTGAAAAATTACATATTGTGCCTTTAACCAGTCATGCTATTTCAACATTTACTAACATATTATCAAAAGATGTATCCGTTCATATTATTTATTGGACCTGAGTTTACATAAACTAACAATGAACATCAAGCTACGCATTTGTTTTGAATAAGCGCCCTCTAGCGGTGAAAAATTACATATTGTGCCTTTAACCAGTCATGCTATTTCAACATTTACTAACATATTATCAAAAGATGTATCCGTTCATATTATTTATTGGACCTGAGTTTACATAAACTAACAATGAACATCAAGCTATGCATTTGTTTTGAATAAGCGCCCTCTAGCAGTGAAAAATTACATATTGTGCCTTTAACCAGTCATGCTATTTCAACATTTACTAACATATTATCAAAAGTTGTATCTGTTCATATTATTTATTGGACCTGAGTTTACATAAACTAACAATGAACATCAAGCTACGCATTTGTTTTGAATAAGCGCCCTCTAGCAGTGAAAAATTACATATTGTGCCTTTAACCAGTCATGCTATTTCAACATTTACTAACATATTATCAAAAGATGTATCCGTTCATATTATTTATTGGACCTGAGTTTACATAAACTAACAATGAACATCAAGCTACGCATTTGTTTTGAATAAGCGCCCTCTAGCGGTGAAAAATTACATATTGTGCCTTTAACCAGTCATGCTATTTCAACATTTACTAACATATTATCAAAAGTTGTATCCATTCATATTATTTATTGGACCTGAGTTTACATAAACTAACAATGAACATCAAGCTACGCCTTTGTTTTGAATAAGCGCCCTCTAGCGGCGAAAAATGACATATTGTGCCTTTAACCAGTCATGCTATTTCAACATTTACTAACATATTATCAAAAGTTGTATCTGTTCATATTATTTATTGGACCCGAGTTAACATAAACTAACAATGAACATCAAGCTACGCATTTGTTTTGAATGAGCGCCATCTAGGGGCGAAAAATTACATATTGTGCCTTTAACCAGTCATGCTATTTCAACATTTACTAACATATTATCAAAAGTTGTATCCGTTCATATTATTTAATGGACCTGAGTTAACATAAACTAACAATGAACAGTTGTATTTTTATTAACTTATGTTGACAAAGATTAACAATCACTGTAAATAATATTGTGTTTACTAACGGGGCCTTATATTGTAAAGTGTTGTAAATATCATGCTAGAATCTTTCTGATGCTTGATGTTCACAAACTGGTATCCTTACCTGGCGTCCTAACTAGTTTAAACAGCAAATCTCTCACTGGTTATCTAGGTAAGAACCCAGGTAAGGATACCAGCACATGAACATCCAAAACCCATGTTGCTTTTTTTTTTTTACCAGTTGCATTCTGAAGCATACAGGACTGCTATTGTCTGGCTTATAAAATGTGTTAAAAAACACCAGCGGTGAATGACATGGAGATAGTTGCTCTTATATTTCATCTGATGTGTTGTTATGAACTGAGATCTGTGGTGTGGTCGGACCTGTCCGTCTGATAATCTGGGTGTAGTTGTGATCAAAAGCGATGAGGAGGATGTTTAATGAGGAGCGTTTCCTGCTGTTTAGTCTGCATTGACAATGATGATGGTGAGAGAGTTGGAGAATCAAGTAAATGACGGATTTTGACACAGAGAGCGTTGAGATCTCCTTTTGTTTTTCAGCTCAGTGTGTGTTTGCCCTCAGCACATGAGTGGACAGAGGCTTTCCCAGATAATACCACTGAAAACACTGTCTGTTTACCTCCTGCATAATGAAGGCTTTCTCATTTCAAACACCATGATCTCGCATAAACACCTTATTGTTTCTTAAAAGTTTGCTGAGCATTAATTTGCTGAGCCTAGCTGTGCAGGGGAAGAATGAAAGGGTCTTATTTCAGTCACAATTCTGAAGACAAGAATTGCTGTAATGTTTATAGTGGAAATCTGTTTATACCCTTCAGAAATGTTTGGTACTTTTTATGTAAGTGTGGCCACTATCTGATACCATCATTGTACCATGGTAAATGCAGTATTTTTGTAAAGGTAGGCTATATATAAATGGTTTTAGAGGCTGGTTAGAGAATAAAACACTGTGTCTATATTAATTTATAATACTCCCCTAAAAATATACAATTTAATTGACAACGTTTTAGTTTTGTTGCCGTCTTTCTCTCCTCACTCTCAAACTGAAGCGTCTTTTACGCGCACCTGAAATGCTTATGAATATTCATTAGAGCGCGCTCACATTGGTCGATTATCCGGTGACGTTGGCCTTAAGGTGGGAATAACCCGAAACGTTTATTCAATAAGCAGTCCTGCGCTGCAGTGAAGAGAAACAGACGAGCGTCTGTTTACATTAAAACCTCAATATAGAAGAAAACAAGTGAGATATTTAGTGTTTTTCTTGATTTCACAAGCGTTTTCTCAGGTAATGGTTTCATTCTCGGCTGTCTCATGGATCTAGTGCAGTTTTATCACCCGGAATCCTTTTCCTTCCCTTCTGAACATAACAAGTAAGTAACTTTAATTATATGTTTAATAATGGTTTTATATGTACTGTTGTATTTATTGTACTTCATTTGGTTTACTATAACTTTGTTATTGAAAAGTATATCTACATATAATACTGTAATGACAGTTTCCTATAAAGTATAGGCCTGTATTTACTATAAAATGGCTAAAATATTGTTGTACTTATTGAAGGGGATCCCATATTCAATTAGCAATACATAGTATTTTGGTGGAAACATTTAGTAAGTGCACACGTGACTTATAGATGAGTAACGTGCATGTTGAAATTTTTTAGAGAATAAAACGTGCTCATAAACGACAATTTAATATATAGATTATCCATTCAAGACTATTCAATTATATAATTTAACTCTCAACGAGCAGATAAAGTAGTAAATGGAATGAAAGTGTTTTTCCATAAATCAGCAATAAACTGTTAATAGCTGTCAATCATCAGACTAGGATCATTTTAGATTTAAGGTTCCAATAAAAACATACATAATACAACAAGAGGACCTGTTCAATGTCATTTTGTTGTCATTTTGCATATGATGTTCCTTAATTTTTTGTTTTTAGAAAACATGCTTTAAAGTACCCAGAAATTAATATGTTGATCAGAAGAACATGTAATGTACCATCAAAAATTCATCAACCTTCATTTTGAACAGATTAGGTTTAAATAAAATGATTACTGTGTACTGAAATGCATGATGTTAGTTGCAGTTGAAAGAGTGTGGAAAAATCACAAATATAATCCTGCTGTATATTTACGTAATAAGCACACGTTCTGGCAGCGTTCACTGACCATCTTACAGCAATAGGATTTGAGAAGTGTGATGGAGTTGGAGGTAATTCCTCTGGATCCCAGACAAAACCCTGATGGGCTTTAGGATCACGTTACTGGCCGCTGCACACAGTGTGTGTGTGAGACAGTGAGAGAACAGGTGTGTTCAGGTGCTGTGTGGGCTGTAAACACTACGTCTGACATGGTGGGAAATATTTATTTGTGCTGATAAAAAGGAAAACCACTAAATTGCTGTTCCGTCAGATTGCAGCTCATTTCAGGTTTCATGCACTGTAAAACATCCTGGTAAATTTACAGAAAAATGGCTTAAGTTCATCAAAATTGACTTTCCATGAACCGTGACTAATGAAAATACAAACATATAATAACATAAACAGTTTGTAGAACGTGCACAGTGTGACCTACACAAGGACAAAACACCATCAGGGTAACACACGTGACGCTAAAATAATGCTTTTACTGCTGTTAGTTTTAATGCTATATTTAAACATTAAACAAAACAAACATACACTACCGTTCAAATGTTTGGGGTTGGTGTTCATGTTTTTAAATATGTCTCTTCTGCTCACCAAGGCTGCATTTATGCGATCAAAAACAGTAATATTGTGAAATATTATTGCAGTTTAAAATAACTGTTTTCTACTTTAATAAATTGTAAAATGTAATTTATTCCTGTGATCAAAGCTGAATTGTCAGCATTATTACTCCAGTCTTCAGTGTCACATGATCCTTCAGATTTGCTGATCAAGAAACATTTCTGATTATTATTAATGTTGAAAACAGTTGTGCTGATTCATATTTTTTGTGGAAATCATGATATATATTTTTAGTTTTGATAAATAGAAGGTTTGAAAGAACAGCATTTATTTTAATTAGAAATCTTTTGTTGCATTTATATTCTGCTCAGTTTAATGTTGAATATTTTATTGCAAAAAAATTTTTATAGTTTAAAAAAGTTTTATTATTTACTGTTTTTCACTGTAAATTTTAAGTTGACTCAGTTTTTTACTTACAAACCACTGTTACAGTATTTTGTGTTTGAAATCAAATAACATTTTTCTATAAAAGTATGTGTATTGTCTTTAATAGAGTTTCACTATAAATTATAATACAATTGATAATACAACAACATGTATGTGGTGTTATACTGCAAAATTACATGTATTGTCTGGTTAAATCTGTTTTTCATTGACGAATAAGGCTTTTATAAGTGTTAAAAAACATAATGGAGATATAATTTTTTTTTTTTAAATTAAGTGTTAACAATAAGATTATGTGGTTTTTAAAATCAATTAAGACTGTTTTTGTCATTTTTTACAAGATGGACAAAATTTGTCACCAAAAAAGTCATTTGGTTTAACCAAAATTTCGGTTTTACCGAATTACACTTTTGGTTACCGAATGACGATATTTTCAAGCAATGCTTACAGGCTGATATCTAACTTGCTAGATAGCAAAAGGACAATCAAACATTTTATATTTAGTACAAGTTTTTAAAATATTACAACATTTTCCATGTTTTATAGCGGTTGCACCGAATGACCTGATGTTCGAGACATGCGAATGAACAAGTAAAAACATGAATTTTTCAAATAGTTAAGAGTGAGTTAGTTACTTTGTTTCACAACCATGTGGTCGTTTGTAGGTGTCTGAATGATGTCACATCCTGTCACATGATTTTGACCGCATGACTTGATCCAAAATGGTCCCTTTATATTGGTTACTCTGAATGACATCAATGAAATTAATTTTTCCGCAGATTCTTTCTCATAACAAAGCAACGACTTCTACACATAATTTTAATACTATATATGATGTTATAAAATCATGCCAGAATAAAAAAGATATACATTTATTACATTTTAAGATATTTTACTCACCAATTAAATGGCTGTATTGGCCTTTGGACAGTTAAACCGAATGACCTTTTGACGCTTCAAAATCTTTAAAATATGTTAATTACATGTAGCAAAATATAATTAAAATTTAGATTCAATAAAAGAGATCTAGTTTTACTACCTTACATACTTTGGATGTCATATCTTTGTTTTTTATTATTATTAAGGCCTTTGGACAAAAAAATGACCCGTCACGTCATTGACCCATTTTTTATATTTTTAGCACTTTAATTTGAACTTACAGTTAACCAATTAGCAGGTTTATACTGTTGCATTTATAACATTTAACAGCGTAATAGTAATCAAATTGAATGTAATAAAGAATTATTTGTATACAAATGTATTTGTCCTAAATTCTTATTATTCGTTTCTTAATTCTCAAAATTCTTTTCATTTCCAAAGCTTCCTGGACGTGATGTCAATCAACAGCCACTGTCCCACCTACATCAAGACCGAACCATCAAGTCCTTCCTCCCTGTCGGACAGTCTGACCCAGCACAGTCCCGGGGCATCGTCAGATGCTGGGAGCAGCTACAGTTCAGTAACTAAAGGGATCCCAACAGGTCTGGACTCGCCCGGTTCATACTCTGCAGTTGAGGCAGTGCTCAGGCCTCCCGGCGCCCCCTGCAGGCTGCTGGAGCAAACGCAGGTGAAGAGCGGACACGGGCTGAACTCAGGCCCCAAACGCCTGTGTCTCGTGTGTGGAGACGTTGCATCTGGGTTTCACTATGGAGTGGCTTCCTGCGAGGCCTGCAAAGCCTTTTTCAAACGCACCATTCAAGGTCAGAACCGGATGCCCGTTTCCTTAAAATATGCATCACAGTTTCCATAAAAAATATTAAGCAGCACAACTGTTGTCAACATTGATAAAACGTGTGTTTGATAAACAGATTTTGCTAGATGTGTTTTGATGGTGTCTGTTTGTCTCCCTCAGGTAATATAGAGTACAGTTGTTCAGTCAGCAGAGATTGTGAGATCACTAAAAGGAGGAGGAAGTCCTGTCAGGCCTGCCGCTTCACTAAGTGTCTGTCTGTGGGAATGCTGAGAGAAGGTGAGTGTGTGTGGATGAATCTCACAAAAACTCACATTTCACTATAAAAAATTTTTTTCATTTGTTTTTTTTTTTTCATTTTCATGAAAATTAAGCATGTTTTCCCACAAACTCTCATTACTGTAATGCATCAGGATGTTTATTTTTGAGGGATTTTATTTAAATGATTCAAAATGACAATTCTCCTTATGGGGTTAGTTCACCCAAAAATGAAAATTCTGTCATTAATTACTCACCCTCATGTTGTCCCACACCTGTAATACCTTTGTTCATCTTCAGAACACAAATTAAGATATTTTTTGATGAAATCCGAGAGCTTTCTGACCTCCGATAGACTGCAACGATTTGTTTTCAACTTTCAAGGCCCAGAAAGGTAGTAAAGACATTGTTAAAATAGTCCATGTGACTGCAGTGGTTCAACCTTAATTTTATGAAGCGATGATAATACTTTTTGTGTGCAAAAACAACCAAAAATAACGAATTTATTCAACAATCTCTTCTCTTCCATGTCTCAAAAAATTAAAGTTGAACCATTGCAGTCACATGGACTATTTTAACCATGTCTTTATTACCTTTCTGGACCTCGAAAGTGGTAATAACGTTGCAGTCTATGGGAGATTGGAAAGCTAACGGATTTCGTCAAAAATATCTTAATTTGTGTTCTGAAGATAATGAAGGTCTTACAGGTGAGGAACGACATGAGGGTGAGTAATTAATGACAGAAATTTCATTTTGGGGTGAACTAACCCTTTAAAAAGATCATTTTAACAATTTCATTTTATAGACCATGTCATTTGGTTTACATTACAGTAATGAGAATTACATTTTTTATGAGAATGGATGTAAATTGTGGTGGTAAATGTGCTTGGTTGTCATAAAATCCTAATTATGCATGATTATATGGTTTGTTGGATTTTATTATTTGCATTCAGCGTTTTGTTCACTGCATCAGAACATATTTGGGTTATGACCCACTATTTGAGAACTACTGCTTTAAGCAGAATTTCTTTATTCCTTTCTTTTGATGATGTGGGCACATTCTTGACAGGTTTTGTGAGATTCACCAGTTTGCAGAAAACGGCAAACTACATATATTGCAACATACATGTATATGAATGACACTCCATACAGGTTCTTTTGATTTGTTTGGAAATATCTGAGATCAAACACATATATCATAAGCTTCTGGAATTTACTTTAGTGCTTTCACTTACACAACCGTAGAAATAATAATTATATTCAGATAAAACTGAAGCAGTCAGCAGAAAGTGTTATATTAGTGCAGGTGTGGAGTCGTATTATTGCTGCCCTGATTTTGTTTCAGTGCACCTGCTTTTTCAAAACGCTGCCAAAATAATTTGTAAACACAAACGGATGGAGATTTATTTTAGCCGAACTCTGTATTTTATTATACTTGTTCTATATAATGAACAAGTTCTTTTTCTTATCCCAGTATCTATGGTCTGCAGCACAGACAACGAAACAGTCTTTATTCGTAATTCCTAACACTCAGAAGAAGATATCAAGAGAAACTTTGGAGAACTTGCAAACAACAATAAACCCTAAACGAGTTCCGACAAAGAACTGAACTGAAACAGGAGTATATGCACTCACTGGTCACTTTATTAGATACACCTTGCTAGTACCGGGTTGGACCCTTTTTGCCTTCAGAACTGCCTTAATTCTTCGTGGCATAGATTGAACAAGGTGCTGGAAACATTCCTCAGAGATTTCGGTCCATATTAACATTTTAAGAGCATCACACAGTTGCTCCAGATTTGTCGACTGCACATCCATAATGCGAATCTCCCATTTCAGCACATCCCAAAGCTATGAAAGTCCTAGTAGATGAGCAGTTTCTCAAATACTCAGACCAGCCCATCTGGCACCAACAACCTTTCTTCCTCATTCTGATGCTCAGTTTGAACTTCAGCAGATCGTGTTGACCATGTTTACATGCCTAAATGCGTTGAGTTGCTGCCATGTGATTGGCTGATTAGATATTTGTGTTAAAAAGCAGTTGAAAACGTGTTCATAACAAAGTGGCTGGTGAGTGTATACCGTGCAAACGTGACGATACACAGGTGATAATAACCAAGGAAACAAACGAGGACATAATCAGTAACCAAGGAAACCGAAACTAAACGGTGCAGGGAAACAGGAACTAAAGGACACACCAGAGTTGCATCCCAAATGACGCACTATACACCATGCACTTATACACTATGTACTTTTTGCACTATGTACTCATCAGTGTAGTGCATGAATTGTTTAAGGTTATTTTGTCATTTAACACTTTGGAGTCTGACAGCCCCTTCCCTTCCCCTCCTCTACGTAATTAAAGCTGCGTGAAGTTGAGTGCATGAAGTGTCCAACATACCACACTTAATTTAATGCATCATCCGGGTATTTAAAGTGTACTTTTTCTTTTTGCAATTTTCATTGTGAACGCACTACTTGCACTGTTTATACTTAAAAACATCATATGACTTCTGTTGTTTTTATGTAAGGTTAATTATACTGACTACACAAAACATTTTCATCTTGTTTTCCTAAAATTCTAAACATCCTTTAACCAAGATAAATTTACTTGGGAAATAAAATTGTGTAACATTTTTATACATTCATATTTTTATACAAATATGAATGTATACAATTTTAAATAACTTTTGTTATTTTAAGGAAAAATGTAAGAAAGTTTTGTGAGGCTTATTATTATTATTACAAAAATTATATATTATTAAAATATATATTTTTATTAAAATAATAATATTATTAAATTATATATAATTTTGATATGCTTTTTCAATTTGTATTTTTTATATATTTATATTTTTTATTTAATATTTTGTCTTACATACTTATAATATTAATGTATTTACATACATTGTTATGATGCTTACATGTACATTTTTTGTTATTTTAAGGATAAATCTAAGAAAGTTTTTCTTGAGGCTTTTTATTATTAAAAAATACATTTTTATTTTATATTATTTTATATTTATATTGTTTATTTAATTTTTTATCTTACATGCATTACAAAATTAATGTATTTAAAATACATTGTCATGATGCTTACATTGTTTTCTTCATTGTGTGTGTTTGTGTGACTCCAGGTGTGCGTTTGGACCGGGTGCGAGGAGGAAGACAGAAATATAAGAGGAGAATTGACTCTGGTTCCAGCGTCTACCTCAGCGTACCGCCACCTCACAGAAAACCACGTAAGAAGCACATTGCACCTCATACAGACACATCTGCGTCTCGGTGTATGTGTTGATAATCTGCTCTGGTTCGTTCTTTAGCGTCCTGCAGAGGTCAGGGGGAGAATAAGGTGGTGACCCTCCTGTTGGGGGCGGAGCCAGAGAAGGTGTGTGCCATGCCTGACCCCGCCCTCCCTGACAGTGACATCAAAGCTCTGACGACCCTGTGTGACCTCGCCGACAGAGAGCTCGTGCTGAACATCAGCTGGGCCAAACACATACCAGGTACACACCCTCGAAACTGACATGCCAAAGTTTTAATTACACACACACACAAACACACACGTGTTTTATCTACTATCTGTTTTGGATACAGAGAGATAAAATGCTGTTAGTTCAGATGTGTTTCTGCGTGTCTGGTAAAACAACTGGAACATCAAATACATTTGATGTTTTCAGAGGTATTTGATTATAAAAATGTCTTCCTGTATTCAAGACTTCAGCCCTTTTAGCAGCTCTAAAGACACATTTATGTATCTTAATAAGGACATTTCATAGACTTTTGTTGATAGATATTGTATTAACTACAATGATAACATCCTCTGTCCTCATCCTCTGAGGTTTCGTCAGATTTAGCTCATTCCAACAACTCAGTTCAGTTCAGCACACACATACACATATGTTCTTGTTCATCTATCTTTGTGAGGACATTCATTGACAAAAGGCCTTACCCTAACCCTACCCATCACAACTAAGTGCCTAACTCGAACCCTTTTATAACCTTCTCCCTAAAACCAAGTCTTGACCCTTAAACAGGCCTTTAAAGGAGTCTCAGAAAGTGAGGATCAGACAAAATGTCTTCACTTTACTGTCTTTGTCCTCACTCTGATGGTCTAAAACTTAAACCGGTCCTCACAAAGATTGTGTTGGACCATTACACACACACAGAACTGGCCAGCACCTGTTTTTGTGTTGATACTGACCTCTGTAGTAATGCTTACAAAACAAACCACAAAACCAGGTGTGTGTGTGTGTGTAATTCTCCAAAACATGTGACTGATCATATGCCATAGTTTTGTGTACTGGATTACAGTATTTGGTAAATAAACACCATTAATTCACATATGGACAGAGAGAATGAGTGAATATTACACACATCTTCATGAGGACATACAACAGTTTTTATATAAGGTTAATTATTATGACCACAAAAATTATAATGAAATGAAAAACAAAAAACATTGTAATCAGTATTTTCCAGTAAAAATATATAATCATCCTTAAAGCAAGATGAATTTACTTGAAAATAAAATCATGTAAGATATTAAAACTTATTTTCAGAGAAAATATTTTTTAATAAATTCATATATACAGTATGTGTTTATATTATTATAACATTTTTTGTTGTTTTAATGATGGATCTAAGAAAGTTTTGAGGTGTATTTTTATTATAAATATATTTCATATTAGTATTTATATTAGTATTTTTTTATATTTTATTTAGTATTTTGCTTATTACAAAATTAATGTACTCACATACTGTTATGATGCTTACATTGCATTAATAATAATAATAATAATAATAATTAATAATACCCTATAGTAATAATACCAGAATACCCTGATGGAATAGATTTGTAATTTATATACTTAAAATTAGAATAAATAAATTCAGCTTCTGTGTACATTGTAATAAAAAATATTATTTTCCAAGAAAACATTTTTTTCTTTCATAACATTTGTGTCAACATATCTTAAAATATTATATATAAATATTATAATTGTTATATAGTTTTGTATTGATATTTTTCAATAATTTGATATTTTATATTTACATTTTTTTAATTTTTATATTTTTTTGTCTTATGCATTTTTGCTTCTCAATTACTTCTCAATCTTAAGGATGTTTAGTTTTTTTTAACTATAAAACAAAACCACTTCTGATTTAAAAACAGACATTTTTTCGCCTTATTTGTACTTTTGTCAGGTTTAGCTCACTTCTGTAAACAGTTTTGTCCCCAAAGTGTAATGCAAGCGTGTGTTTGTTTGTGTTTGTGTGTTCTACATACACATGAGCGGTTGTGTGTGTTCATGTCAACATTGAAATACTAAGTGTATGTGTGTGTGTGTGTGTGACAGCAGCATTGTCTTTTCCCTGGCGTCTGAAGCAGGATGTACAATAGAAGATGACATTGGTGATTTAAATGGCTCCAGGGTTGTTTTATTTGTGTTGCTTGAGTGTCATGAGGGCCCTTTGATACCGTTAACACGTTTCACAGACGTCGATACGGCCGCGTCTCCAGAGCACAGTGTGAACGGCAGCGCTGCCTCATTCAGCCCACGATCGATCAGCGCGGAGATCCAATCAGCTAATGAACGTCACTCAGGAGGAGAGAGAGCGAGAGATACGAGTCATTACGGCCTCTGATAAACATCAGTGATGGGTGAAAAAATCAAATCAAAGCTCCTCTCCTCCCTCGACACACCAAACTAATCACTGGCTTTTTAATTAAGTGTGAGAGAACGTGAATGAGAGAGATTCGTCCGTCATTGACACGGTTCTTCAGGGGACAAACCCCTGTCACACACACACACACACACACACACACAGAGCTTTCTTTCCTAACAGAGGTCACAGTCAAATCTGAAACTGAATAGAAATTAACTCTAAAATAAGAAATCATATTAAAATCTAATTTTATGAGCTGATTCAACATCTAAGAGGCAGTTATTTTAGTTGCATTTATTTAGCTGATTTTATAAATATAGTTATTTAGGTGATTAATTACTTTTATTTAAGTAGCTGATTAGACATTAAATTAGTTGTTTTAGCTTTTTAGTCAATTATTTACTTATTTAGGTGTTATTTAGTTACTTCGCTGACAAGCTGTTTTAGTTATATAGCTAATTATGTACTTATTTAGGTGATTAGTTGTTTTAGTTTGTTTATCAGATTAGTTATTTCAGAAATTAGTTGAGTTAGATGAAATTAGTTTATTTAGATAATAGATTAATTGGTTATTTAGCTGATTAGTAGTTTAATTACTTTAGTAATTAGTTGTTTTAAAGGGTTAGTTCACCCAAAAATGAAAATTCTGTCATTTATTACATTATTACATATATTTTAGTTGAAATCCGATAGCTCCGTGAGGCCTCCATAGGGAGCAATGGACACTTCCTCTCTCAAGATCCATAGCCTATAGGTACTAAAAACATATTTAAATCAGTTCATGTGAGCACAGTGGCTCAATATTAATATTATATAATATTATAAAGCGATGAGAATATTTTTGGAGCGCCAAAAAAAACTAAATAATGACTTATTTAGTGATGGCCGATTTCAAAACACTGCTTCAGGAAGCATCGGAGCACAGATGAATCAGTGTGTCGAATCTGCTGTTCAGAGCGCCAAAGTCATGTGATTTGATTTCAGCCGTTGGCAGTTTGACACTAGTGATGGGCAGATCGAGGCTTCATGAAACACTGAAGCAGCTGAATCAAATGTGCCGTAATGATTCGAGGCTTCGAAACAATCTGACACCCGTCTCCACGGTGACCCCTAGTGGTCAGAGCAGTGCAAATGCAACAAAACTCAGGCCAAACATGCATTAAAAATACACTTTAACAAATGTATTTCAAAAGTTTTATTTAAAGTAAAATCAATTAAATGGAATTAACTAATCATCTAATTATTCTAATGTATAATTAAAACATCTACAACTGTATAAAACTGATCGGAGATCAGGTAAAACCATAGGGTATGGCTCACTTTATCATCGCCCTCTATCGGTGAACCACTGAAATTTCGAACTGTTTCGAAACAGTGATGACGTAATGAAGCCTCGTTTACTAAAATCACGTGACTTTGGCAGTTTGATACACGCTCCGAATCACTGATTCGAAACAAAAAGATTCATGAAGCTTCGGAGCTTCATGAAGCAGTGTTTCGAAATCGGCCATCACTATTTGACACGCGATCTGAATCATGATTCGACACACTGATTCATCTGTGCTCCGATGCTTCCTGAAGCAGTGTTTTGAAATCGGCCATCACTAAATAAGTCGTTATTTTGTTTTTTTTGGCGCTCCAAAAATATTCTCGTCGCTTTATAATATTAATATTGAACCACTGTACTCACATGAACCGATTTAAATATGTTTTTAGTACCTTTATGGATCTTGAGAGAGGAAGTGTCTATTGCTCCTTATGGAGGCCTCACGGAGCCATCGAATTTCAACTAAAATATCTTAATTTGTGTTCTGAAGATGAATGAAGGTCTTACGGGTGTGGAACGACATGAGGGTAAGTAATAAATGACATAATTTTCATTTTTGGGTGAACTAACCCTTCAAGTATATGTAGTTGGTTATTTGTTTATTTATCTGAGTTGTTTAATTAGATATTTTGGTGTTTTTGTTATTTAGCTGATTATTTAGAAGTCTAGTTAATTTTTTAAAGGACAATTAAAATGATTTAAAAAACAATATTCCTGCAGGTTTCTCCAGTCTCTGTCTGTCGGATCAGATGAGTCTCCTGCAGAGCGCTTGGATGGAGATCCTGATCCTGCGCGTGGCTTTCAGCTCGCTGCCCTGCGAGGACAAGCTGGTGTTTGCGGAGGATTACATCATGGATGCTGAACAGGCAAAATCAGCAGGTCTGCTGGAGCTCCACATGGCCATATTACAGCTGGTGCGCAGGTACAGATCCATGAGGCTGGAGAGAGAAGAGTTCGTCACTCTGAAAGCCATCGCTCTCGCCAACTCAGGTAAATCATACAGGTACTTGCAGAGAACATTTGTGCAAGGAACATTTAACTCTTTTACACAAAAACATGTTTCAAACGAATGTAGCTAATAGCATACTTAAAGGGATAGTTCACCCAAAAATTAAAATTATCCCATGATTTACTCACCCTCAAGCCATCCTAGGTGTATATGACTGTCTTCTTTCAGACGAACACAACCAGAGATATATTTAAAAATATCATGGCTCTTCCAAGCTTTATAATGATAGTGAATGGGGGCTTGTTTTGAAGTCCCAAAAAAATGCATTCATTCATCATCAATATAATCCATACGGCTCCAGGGGGGTTAAAGGGGGTACCTCCAGGGGTGTATAAAAGCCTTCTGAAGCGAAGCGATGGGTTTTTGTTAGAAAAATATCCATATTTAAAACGTTATAAATTAAAATGACTAGCTTCCGCCAGACAACCGTATGCATACTGCGCAAATCGACTTAACAGTAACCCCTGAAGCGATGTAGGTTGTAGGAGCGCCTCTCGTGGTTCAAACAAATAGGGCTGGGCAACAAACTCGAGCTCCTCTTCTCTTATATCGAAATCCTCTGACATTTCTCTTTAAAATTCTCGTTTTAGGCTTCTAATTCGTGACCGATGTTTTGTTTTGCTCTATCCTCTGTGCTTCCGTGTTCATCAATACGTCATGAGGTCACTCTTCCGCCACAAATCGATGCGTACGGCCGTCTGTCGGAAGCTAGTTATTATAGTTTATAAAGTTATAAATATGGATTTTTTTCTTACAAAAACCCATCGCTTCGCTTCAGAAGGCCTTTATTAACCCACTGGAGCTGAATGGATTATATTTATGGTGGATGGATGCAAAACTAGCCCCCAGTTCACTACCATTATAATGCTTGGAAGAAGCAGGATATTTTTGAAGGGTTAGTTCACCCAAAAATGAAAATTCTGTCATTTATTACTCACCCTCATGCCGTTCCACACCTATAAGACCTTCATTAATCTTCACAAATTAAGATATTTTTGTTGAAATCCGATGGCTCAGTGAGGCCTGCATAGGGAGCAATGACATTTCCTCTCTCAAGATCCATTAATGTACTAAAAACATATTTAAATCAGTTCATGTGAATACAGTGGTTCAATATTAATATTATAAAGCGATGAGAATATTTTTGGAGCGCCAAAAAAACAAAATAACGACTTACATAGTGATGGCCGATTTCAAAACACTGCTTCATGAAGCTTCGGAGCATAATGAATCAGTGTATCGAATCTGCTGTTCTGAGTGCCAAAGTCACGTGATTTCAGCCGTTGGCAGTTTGACATGCGATCCGAATCATGATTCGACACGCTGATTCATTATGCTCCGAAGCTTCCTGAAGCAGTGTTTAGTGTTTTGAAATCAGCCATCACTATATAAGTCATTTTGTAATAAGTTATTTTGTTTTTTTTGGCGCACCAAAAATATTCTCGTCGCTTTATAATATTAATATTGAACCACTGTACTCACATGAACTGATTTAAATATGTTTTTAGTACCTTTATGGATTTTGAGAGAGGAAATGTCATTGCTCCCTATGCAGGCCTCACTGAGCCATTGGATTTCAACAAAAATATCTTAATTTGCGTTCCCGAAGATCAACAAAGGTCTTACGGGTGTGGATCGGCATGAGGGTGAGTAATAAATGACAGAATTTTTATTTTTGGGTGAACTAACCCTTTAAATACATCTCCGATTGTGTTCGTCTGAACGAAGATAGACATACACCAAGGATGGCTTGAGGGCGAGTAAATCTTAATTTTCATTTGTGGGTGAACTAACCCTTTAAAGGTGAAGTATGTGGTTTCTGTGACACTAGTGCCGCCTAGCTGAATTACAAAAATCATATTTTCAAACAATCTTGGAGTTACTCAAACATCACAATCACATGGCCCTGATGCTTGTGAAGGCTTCTTTCAATAAAAGGTCCAACATATTACTTTTAGCTTTGTTGCTATGTGTCATGAGTAAGCTAACACTCTGTCTATAGCAAACGTGAGCGTCTTGCTTATAATAAATCCATCCAACAGCACGGGAGCATTTTTTGACATGACGTGCCACAACTATTTGAGGCTGTCTACACTGGGCACATCAAAATAAACAATGTAAACTGGATCGTTTTTCTCTCTTAATGGGTGCACGATGATTCTGTATTATATTCAAGCATCCATTGTTGCTCATTGCATTGCAATGCCCTGTTCGCTTTGATGTGATCATGACCTGTTTAATCTTTAAAGGTGTAGATGCAGGGAAATTTGGCTTGCGCTCCTGTACCCGAATCTGTACATAAAATGACATCATCGTAAGGGAGAAACTGAATCAGCTTGTTTAAAGAGACTGCTTCTGATTTATGGGAATTATAAAAAAGGAGTGAGTGCATTTTTACCATTTATAGGGTGGACGTTGCAGACACACATCATTGTTCAAACACCTTATAAAAGTGAATTTTGCATAATAGGTCCCCTTTAGATGTAAGTAACTCGGGTTTAACTTACTCAAATATCTAATGATACAAATGTAAGCAGTTCAGATGTTGGCATATCTTACTAATATGCAATTTTATATGGTTTATACTCTTTATTATGTACAGAAATGGAACAAGGTGAACATATTTAGACAGGTTTTGAACCCTGTTTTGTTTTCAGACAGTTGAATGTAACTTTCAAAAAAGTCCAGTACAAATGTTACAGCTGTCTCAGTTGCAAGGCGACAAGAACAATCCTCCGTAGGATAGACCATCCCATTTAAAAATGCTTGGTCCGACCTTTGTTGCCTTTGAAGGATGCAGCCTCTGAATTGGGACACAGACATGTTAAGCTGGGAATTGATTGACCAATCTGATCGGACTGTTCTCAATGTTTAGATGGTGCTTGGGAGGCTCGATGTTTACACTTTTGGGGGAAAGAAACCCATTAATGGCACATTAATAGTAGTCAATGAACAATAAAAACATTTTACATACTCTTCTTTAACACATTATCAACAACATATTATTGCATCACACTACATTATTTAGTCATTTTTTGATTGAAATGCAGAAAAAGCTTTCAGCATTTATTGAAGATGACAGTCAAAACTTAATGTTTTGATTCCCTCTCTCAGACTCGATGCATATAGAGGACGTGGAGGCCGTTCAGGGTCTTCAGGACTCTCTCCATGAGGCTCTGCTGGATTACGAGTGTGTCCATCACAGGGAGGACCCTCGACGGACGGGGAAACTCATCATGACCCTTCCGCTCCTCCGCCAGACCTCTGCCAAAGCCGTGCGGCACTTCTTCAGCATCAAACAGGACGGACGCGTCCCCATGCACAAACTATTTCTGGAACTTCTGGAGGCCAATGTCTGATCCTTAACCCGACTGGACCATCAAACTGAGGTGACACAAACGGCTGAAAGGATTGTTCACAAATCCATGGGGAAAAACAGGCGCTTGTCATGACATAACAATAGTACAGGATATACTCCAACAAATACAGTTTCATATAGTTGAGGACTGAGAGAGAACTAACAAAAAAAAGAAGTATCAAATATATACTGCTGTTCATAATTGGTTGGTAAGATTTTTTTTTACATTCTATTCATCCAAGAATCCTGAAAAATTTTCCACAAAAAATCAGCAGCATGACTGTTTTCAACATTTATAATAATCAGAAATGTTAGCGCAGCAAATCAGCATATTAGAATGATTTCTGAAGGATCATGTGACACTGAAGACTGGCGTAATGATGCTGAAAATTCAGCTTTGATCACGGGAATAAATTCCATTTTAAAATATATTCAAATAGAAAACAGTTATTTTAAATTACAATAATTTACTGTATTTTTGATCAAATAAATACAGGCTATGTGAGCATAAGAGACACATTTCAAAAACATGAAATAAATCTTACCAAGCCCAAACTTTTGAATGGTTGTACATCAGTGTGCTGGATGTGAATATGGTGTTTTTTATTTATTTAATTTATTCAACATAAAGAGCATTTAATTTGCTGAAAAAAGGTTTCATAAGAGTTCTATCATAGTAGAAGCGTCAGCCTTGCCAAATAAATAGTCGTCAATAATTGCTCTCTTGACACAAATATGAAGGAAAAAAGTGATCAATCATTTACTCAGAACATAAATATGAAGTATAGATTAACAACTTTAAGTGTGGAAACATCAAACAGGCATACCAAAGCACTTTTGATATTTTAACTAATAGATTATGTACTAGTAAAGGATTTTTTTTTTGTCTCCAGATGCTCATGAATAGATCTGCACAACCTAAGCTGATTACAGCTTTTGTTTGTTGCATTTTTACCATGTTAACTTTTTAGCACCAAATTGGAAGATTCTTGCTCATTAAATGACAGAAAAGCCATAGCAATATCTATTCTCAGCCATTCACAGAGATGTGAAAATATGTTTTGAAGCAATAACTGAATGTTTTAATGGTACGCTTGATTGAATTCATTCTTAAATTAGATCAAGCTCAAAGGGAAGGTTCACACAAAACAATTTTCTGTCATCATTTACTCATTCATGCTGTACTGTTCTGAGACATTTCTTACGTGTTGTTTTATGTGATATTTATGCGCTGATTGTTGTCTGTCAGTCATCGTGATGATCAGATATAAATGAATACGTTTACCATAATAAAGGAAACACTACAAGATAGAGTAATGAATGTCATTCTCTGAGGATTTCTGGGTCTGTTATTTAGGACAGTCGCAGCTGTGTGTGTGATTTTCACCGTTTCTGCTTGTGAAGGGTTTGTGGGTGTTGTACAATGCTCTCATGAACAATAATGTAAGTTTGTCTTCTCATCTGTTTGATTATATGCAATGAAGTTTTTTTAAATAAATTGCAAAAATTATATAAAGATGCATTAAATAATGGACTTCTCTTACATTCTGACATCTGTGTTTTTCCATCTTTGATTTGAAGACTTTTCTGTTTTAACAGCAGAAAGGATTTCTGTTTGGAGAGCAAACACCATTCAGAGTTACATTCACAAAAAATAAGCAGATTATTCTGCTTATGAGCTGTGTCACATTAATTTGTGTTCAAACACAAAAATGTCTAATTATATTATTTATTTCTGGATTATGGAAATCTGATTGTTTTCCTTTCAGATAAAGAACTGCATGACAAATATAAATAAACATACAAGCATATATTTGACTTTAAACACTCAGAGATTAGCAAATATTCCTTGTAAATAAATAATGACTTTATTTGTGTTTTGGTGGGATGTTTTTCCACTGACATTGATTTTGATATTCCAAATGTTCTGGTTGCTTGTCTGGGTGGTTGCTTACTGGTCCAGGTCAAAAGAGTCCAGTCTCTGTAGAAATGTCTTGAGTTCCTCCTTCAGTGTTGGTCTGTGAAATTTTATTTCTCTGAGAAAGAGAGATCATTGTGATGGCTGTTGTACCTTTATGTCTATGAATAATCAAGCTAATCGATGCAGATAAATTAACAGCATGTCAGACAGCTCCAACTGCATCATTTCACAGGCCGTCAGGAACCATCAACACATTAGTCTCTCTTCACTGAGAGACGCCACACGGCTAATTAATGAGGCTCGTATAAAAGATGCTTACACTGGAAGAACCCTGTACGGCTCTACTAACAGAATGAAAATCAAAGAGTGTGTGTGTGTGTGTGTGTGTTTTGGGATTGTGGGACACATCCTGCTCTGAATTTCTGTGACTATTACTATCTTTGTAGTTGGGAAAAGAAAGAACTACATTTTTTTACATTTTCTGAAGCATGTGAGTGATACATGCCTGTACAAAAGACACCACTGTGATGCTAGGTCAGGGGGTCTTCAACCTTTTTCAAGCCTAGGACAGAAAAATAATTTTAATTAATTTATTAACTAATAAAAAAACAAGGTTTCCCAGCAGAACTTTGCCCAAAGCATCACACTGCATCCGCCGGCTTACCTTCTTCCCATAATGCATCCTGGTGCCATGTGTTCCCCAGTTAAGCAACGCACACGCACCCGGCCAAACATGATTCATCAGACCAGGCCACCTTCTTCCATTGCTCCGTGGTCCAGCTCTGACGCTCACGTGTCCACTGTTGACTCTTTCGGCGGTGGACGGGGGTCAGCATGGGCACCCTGACTGGTCTGCAGCTATGCAGCTCCATACACAACAAACTGTGTGTATTCTGACACCTTTCTATCAGAACCAGCATTAACTTCTTGAGCAGTTTGAGCTACAGTAGCTCGTCTGCTGGATCGGACCACACGGGCCAGCCTTCGCTCCCCACGTGCATCAATGACTCTTGGCCGCCCATGACCCTGTCGCCGGTTCACCACTGTTCCTTCCTTGGTCCACTTTTGATAGATACTGACCACTGCAGACCGGGAACACCCCACAAGAGCTGCAGTTTTGGAGATGCTCTGACCCAGTCGTCCAGCCATCACAATTTGGCCTTTGTCAAACTCGCTCAAATCCTTACGCTTACCCATTTTTCCTGCTTCTAACACATCAACTTTGAGGATAAAATGTTCTCTTGCTGCCTAATATATCCCACCCACTAACAGATGCCGTGATGAAGAGATAATCAGTGTTATTCACTTCACCTGTCAGTGCTCATAATGTTATGCCTGATCTGAAGGTGTCCTGTGGTCTTTGGTACCAAGACGTTAGCAGCAGATCCTTTAAGTCCTGTAGGTTCCGAGGTGGAGCCACCGTGGATCGAACTTGTTGGTCCAGCACATCCCACAGATGCTCGATTGGATTGAGATCTGGGGAATTGAGTCCAGGGCAACACCTTGAACTTTTCATCATGTTCCTCAAACCATTTCTGATGTGTGCAGTGTGTATTATCCTTTTGAAAGAGGCCACTTCACTTCCACAAGGGCTGTACCTGGTGTGCAACAATGTTTAGGTAGGTGGCACGTGTCAAATTTACGTCCACATGAATGGCCGGACCCAGAGTTTCCCAGCAGAACATTGCCCAGAGCTTCACACTCCCTCCACCGGCTTGTCGTCATCCCACAGTGATCCTGGTACCATCACTTCCTCAGGTAAACGGCACACACATCGCCGTCCATGCGATGTAACCCAAAACAGGACTCATCGGACCAGGCAACCTTCTCACACTGCTCCATGGTCCAGTTCCGACACTCAAGGGTCCATTGTAGGTGCTTTCGATAGTGGTCAGGGGTCATCATAAGCACTCTCATTGGTCTCTGGCTCCAGCACATTCATCCTATCATTACAATTTTTGGTGACTTGTGCCACAGCAGACCTTCTGTTTGCTCAGATCAGAAGGGATAGTCTTCATTGCCCTTGTGCATTGATGAGCCTTGGGCACCCAACACCCTGTCGGACACTGTTGGTAAATTCTCACCACTGCTGACCGGGAGAAACACACAAGCCTTGCCGTTTCAGAAATACTCTGATCCAGTCGCCTTGCCATAACAATTTGGCCCTTGTCAAAGTCGTGTGTGAAAAAGTGCCCATTTCTTCTACATCCAACACATTTATTATGAGAACTGATTGTTTGGTTACCATCAAATCTACCCATACCTTAATATGTAGTAGGACAAAATGTGAAAATATCATTACAGTATCAGGTTTTACTCATAAATTGAAAACCGCTATTCTGAAAATCTGACAGTGGTGGTTGATTTAGCAAACAGCACCTCTGAGAGGACAGCAGCTTATATATAGTGGTTCTGCCAGTCTGTAAGTGAGTTAGTGTGAGTGTCTGTGATTAATTACATCAGCCGATGATTTTATCCCAGAGTACATTAATTCACTAATAAACCCTCGGTGCATCAAACGCGACCAGGCGAAGCATGAATGCTGATCAGGGAATTAATGGATTAGCATTTGAGCGTCATGATAAATTAAATACGCTCTGTTTGATATAGTGCGCAACTTGCATCAGGAACCGACTCATCTAGTGGCCTCATATATCTAATGATATATCAGAAGATTATATCTCATGAATATTTAATTGTAATACTTGTTGAAATTATCAGGAAGTTGACTCATCAAACGTGTTTCGAAAACAAAAAAAGGATTATTTCTTTAATTCTGTATTTTTCACTACATGTCTTTATCATCACAAAGACTGTAGAGACCGCATGTTTGATGAAGTTTCTACTGATCAAAAAGAGTAATCCGCACCATAGGTATCCATGATCTGCACTTTAATCTGCACTGGCCTTTAGTGGTTAAGATACAAGATTACATCAAACCTCAGTATTCACTCACTGTGTTTGAACGAAAATAAATAAATAAAACCCCTCTTCTACATACTGCAAATAATCTAGCATATCAACTACTGTATCTATGCATGCTCTTTGTATGCATACTCCTTTGTGCCGAATTTCGACCCCCTGCCAAATTATTGAAGGCGCTACCTGATTGCCTAATCTTAACCCCACCCCTAATCTTAACCCCTCCCCCACACCTACTCCTAAACCTACCAATATAGGGGGGAATAATCTGGCAGGGGGTCGAAATTCGGCGCAACACCGACTAACTAATATTTTGACTAACTAATTATATTGCATTACATTATATTATTACCTTTAATAGCATATTAAATCATTTTTGTAATAAGTAGAAGATTAAGGACTAATTATTGTAATTAATTTGAATATGATTATAATTTCAACTAGATTACAATAAATTAGCAGCGGTGTTTAATTTAGGTCATTTGACCTTTCAATTACCTCATTGTTTGTACTGAAAAAATGAATTTACTTAAAAAAAAACACAAATAAAGTTACATTTATCTGATCAGTCCACACAACAAGAATATCATTCAACATTAATTTATGTAATATTTCATTTTCTTTCCATAAACCTTTAACAAAATGACCCTGTGATGGGGTGGTAACTGATGTGACAGGGTGGTATGGACAAAGTGTTACTCTATATGATCTGCTGGTTTTAAACTTTAAAAACTGGGGGAGGGGAGACCTTCAAATTGAGTAAAAAGTGAGTGAGTGATATAGTGAGTGAATTAATGAACCAAACAGTGTTGCCAAGTCTGCGTTTTTCCTGCGAAATTGGGCCAGGCTACTTTTACACTGTTGCCGCGGGTTGTTTTTCATGTCCACGGGTTGAAGCGAGCCCAAATAACATGATATTTAGCTCTTGGAATGCACATTTTACCAAGGGAACCCTGCACAAAAAAAAAAAAGTTTTACCCCCCAGAATGTGATTTTTATCAGGGGACATTTTGGGATGAAATTTACCAAAATTTCATCCCAAAATGTCTGCAAATCTCCCCTGTGGTCAAGTTTCTCAACTAGCATACATGCATTCAATCTGAAATATAATTATCTTTGTATTAATAATGTAAAAAAAATGAATAAAAGACAGTTTTCCCTATCTATTTTGCGTGACGGGGTGATAAGTTTAAGCTTGACGGGCCCTGCCTAACATGAAAAAGCAACAAATAAACAATGTAAAAAAAAATTACATAGTTTCCTGCTTTTGTTCTTGGTGGCTATAAGGCTCAAATGATGTTACTTAGGCTTTGTGATGTCATTTAAAGGAACAGAGCATTATTTATAGATAAAACAAGTTAGTTTGACGGGATGATAAGTCAAACTGAGGGATGTGCACAAAGTATAAAATATTTACAAAAAAAATTAGGTTTATTGTGAATAAATATATTTTGTGTAAACAGGGACACACATATAATCCTGAAAATAGTATATGTTTGAAAAAGATATATAACTTATTTGGTGATATTTTAGATGCAAATGTCATGTTGGTTGACACAGCCATGTGAAATTGGCTTTGTAATAATGAAAAATGATTAAAAATAGTATGTTAATCTTCAAAAAAAAAAAAAAAAAAAAAATTGATCATATATCATGTCAAAAAGAACACTTGAATTAATAACTTTAAGCTATGGAAACAGACTTTGGGACATTTTTTTTGTGCTTTATGCATCTGATCAAATGTTGCGGGCCCAAATGGCACCCGTTTCATAGAATGACTATAGTGTTTTTTAAATATTTTGAATTACATTTTATTTTTATATTTTCTGTTTTCATTTTCATTTTAGTTTAAAGTTTGGTCATTTTAGTAATGTTGTAGCACATGTTTTGTCGTTTTTATTAGGCCTACTTTCTATTTAAAATTTTAAAGTTTTAGCTTATTTTTAGATATTTTGCCCTCAGTTTCACAGACAAGGCTTAAGCTAGTCCTAGACTAAAATGCATGTTTGAGCGGGTTTAATTGTAAGTAACTTGCACTGACATATCTTAAAATATGTCAGTGCAATTGTTTTGTTTCAAGATAAACACCAGTAATGTTTTTTTTTCTAGGGCACGTTCATAAAAGCTACTTAGATGCCATAATTGAACTAAGGCTTAATCCTGTCTGTGAAACCTATTTCAACATAGGGGCCGTTTACACAACACCGTTTTCAACTAAAAACGGACAACTTTTTATGTGTTTTTGCCGTTCATTAACGGCGTTTTGGGGGCCTGAAAACACAAACTTTTGAAAACAATATCATTATTGTCTCCGTCTAAACTACAAAAACGCAAATTTGTGAAAACGGTGACGACATACGCATGCGTATTACCTAAAGTAACATCGCCAACTACTGGCCTGGCATGAATAATACAGCATTTTTAGACGTTTTCCGTTTTTAGATGTACACGGCCCCTAAGTCAACTCTGTTGTCACCAGTCCAAGTCAAGTCTTCTGTTCCTAGTTATAATAGTTTTCTATGCTCTACAGGTTTATAACCTTTTTCAAAACACTCAATTTGTATACTTATTTTTAAGTTAATTTATTTGTGATTTGATAAAATATTGGAAGTATACTATCAGTTAAATCACATATGTATAAGTAGAAAGAAATTGAAAAAAAAAAAAAAAGGATGTAGTTCATGTGTTAATATCTGATTTTGTGAAACAAAGCAAGTAACCATGTTAAAATCAGTTACTTTAGTGTTTACAGGTCCTGTCTGCGGAAGAAAAGAGTAAGTGACACAAAATATGTGTACCAGTTAAAAAGGGTTTGTGTGATCACTGGGTCACATCATAATGACACGGTTTTACTGTGGTAACTGATCTCTCTATCACCTCCTGTTACCATAGAGCCCTGGAGTACAATTACAGCTGCAGAGACACCTTACACACACCGTTTCTGTCCTTTCCACACTCACCTTGAAGAGACGACTCACACCGAATAGCTTCATTTAAGTGTTGTACATCTATAAAATGTTTCAGGTCAGCGCTCACGGCTGATTCTCCTGTCTGTTTGAGGGCCCCGTCTCATGTCACACACACTCCTGGGGTCCCTGAACCCCCATGAGAGGAACCACGGACACAGACACTGGTGAGTAAAACTCTTTGTGACGCTTGTTCATTTGACCTCTGAGTTTGGACACAGATGAGATGCGTGCAGCTTCTTATATGGCTTATAGATGTTTCTGTTTGCATCAATGAGTAAAACATTTCTACACTCGTGCTGTGTGTCATTTGGACTGAAATAAAGAGAAGAAAATGTCAGGTCATCAGATCAATATTTCATTAATTCTTTGCAATGGGTCAAGATGCCTTTTTAAAACCACACTTGTGTTTAAATGCTAAAAAGCAGGATGATGGACAACTATCAACCGTCCTCATCTGGGATAGAGCGAGATACGGAGCAAACGTGTCTTGTTACAGAGACCTCTGGCTTTGTGATTACTCCTAAGAAAGATCAGGACAGTGAAACAAGAGAGACGTGACATTCAGGCTGTTATCAGACTTCAATTCTGGAGTATTGCACAGTGTACAATGAATACGACCCACTATGAGGTCACATGACCTCGTTACGTTGTGTTATAGTCAGTGTGTGCCGCCCAGTTATCATCTCAGAAATATTTCGATAAGGTATACAATAAGAATTTACTTGTTAATATTAGTTAACATGAACTAAGAATAAGCACTACTTCTACAGCATTTATTAATTTTAGTTAATGCTAATTTACACATTTACTAATACATTTTTAACATCAAAAGTTGTATCTATTAACATTAGTTAATGCACTGTGAACTAACATGAACATTTTTAGTAACTGACATTAACAAAGGTAAATATTTTGCTCATTGTTAGTCAAATGTGACTTTATTGTAAAGTGTTACCAATATTTCTAATCCTTTTTTTAAATAAATACAAAAAATGGGTAATTGGAGTTTAGGCTCCAATTCTCACTAACTAGTTGCTTATTAGCATGCATATTACTAGGATATTCTCTGTTTATTAGTACTTATAAAACACATATTAATGCCTTATTCTGCATGACCATATTCTACATCTCACGATCCTACCCAATACCTAAACGTAAAGGGTTAGTTCACCCAAAAATGAAAATAATGTCATTAATTACTCACCCTCATGCCGTTACACACCCGTAAGACCTTCGTTAATCTTCAGAACACTCCGTGAGGACTGCATAGGGAGCAATGACATTTCCTCTCTCAAGATCCATTAATGTACTAAAAACATATTTAAATCAGTTCATGTGAGTACAGTGGTTCAATATTAATATTATGAAGTGACGGGAATATTTTTGGAGCGCCAAAACCCCCCCCCAAAAAAACGACTTATTTAGTGATGGCCGATTTCAAAACACTGCTTCAGGAAGCTTCAGAGTGTTATGAATCAGCGTGTCGAATCAGCGGTTCGGAGCGCCAAAGTCACGTGATTTCAGCAGTTTGGCGGTTTGACACGCATTCCGAATCATGATTCCACACAGACTGTCCTCCAAAAAAACGACCCCAAGCACCTTATTACGACCTATATTTACGTTTTGAAGTCATGCGCCCTCTAGTGGGCGTAAAAATAATGACAGTGTCGTGTTACGTCTGTCGTCATGAAATGATATATGACTGGCATTACCAATCAAAATGCGTGTTCATTTAAATGCAATGTGTGGACTTTTTACACCATTTCTCGCAATTCTATGCGATGAAATTGCGGGAATTTGCAAAAACTGCGGTTTGATGAAAAAGAGAAAAAAAGGTCATTCCCCCAACACCCTGTTCTCACTAGGCTACTACCTTAATGCAAAGAGTCATTTCTTATTACTTCCTATGATAAGCAAGCATACTAAATCACAGAATATTTAAGTTCTCATTCTGTTTTATTTCAGACCTTAATTAACACATGGCTCAAACTTAAAAAACATTGAGTCAAACAAGTTCTGTAGCTTTACTAAAGGAATATTCAACAACTTCTGTAAAAATGAATAAATAAAATGTAAAAAAATAAAATGTGTGCTTCCTGTTTTACAGAGGTAGCTATACAAAACAGACATCTTCTGTTAAATTAAGTGCTTCCAATGCACAAAGTGCAATCTCTTACTGCAACGTAAATTATTTTACATACTACTAATATACTTACAACTGTAAGGTTTTGGTACTGTTCTGTAACAAAAAAGTGCAATCTTACAACTGTAAAGTTGTATCAACAGTCTTTTGCGCTTATTTTTGTTGGCAAATGAGAATGATTTGCGTGCTTCGTCATGGTTTCACCGCGGGGTTTGCAGATGATGTTCACGTTGCGTGATTACGTCACTTCATAAGGTTCCCATGGCAATAGGGGGAAAATAATGGAGCTTTACTTGTGTGAAGTAAACGCAACATTTTTCAACTTTCTGCTAAGATATGTGACTTTTTTTGCAACGAAAATACAGGGATTATGAAATCATGCTAGCCCCGCATATTTTGCTCGCTGAAATCGGCAATTTATGCGGCGAAAGTGCGGAGTATTTGAAAAAATGTGATCCCCGCATAAATATGCGGACTTTGGCTGATTATGCATTAAATCAGGCGATCGGATAATCGCGTTTTTCTGGAGGGACTGTATATGAGCACATGCGTTCCCTGGGATCGAACCCATGACCGCATGATCACATGATTGCATATTGTTATTGCAATGCTCTGCCAACTGAACTATGCAAAACCCGGAATATGATGCAGATAAAAGGGAACAATGCATTAAAATGAAAGTGTCCTGTTGTCGAAAGGGGCGCAATTTTAGCAAACGCTCATATGGGTCGTATTTCATGAATTAAAATGAAAGTGTTCTGTTGTCGATGGGGCGCAACATTAGTAAATGCTCCTATGGGTCGTATTTCAGGGAAGTGACAAACGACCTATATGGTCGTATTGGTTGGAGAACATGTTGTAAGATTCATAACGCTCCGATGCTTCCTGAAGCAGTGTTTTGAAATCGGCCATCACTAAATAAGTCGTTATTTTGTTTTTCTGGCGCACCAAAAATATTCCCGTCGCTTTATAATATTAATATTGAACCACTGTACTCACATGAACTGATTTAAATATGTTTTTAGTACATTAATGGATCTTGAGAGAGGAAATGTCATTGCTGGCTATGCAGGCCTCACTGAGTCATCGGATTTCAACAAAAATATCTTAATTTGTGTTCCGAAGATTAACGAAGGTCTTACGGGTGTGGAACGACATAAGGGTGAGTAATTAATGACATTATTTTCATTTTTGGTTGAACTAACCCTTTAACAACCACCTTACTAACTATTAATAGGCAGTAATTAGGAGTTTAATGAAGCAAAAGTCATAGTAAATAGTTAGTAATAGTGAGAATTGGACCCTAAACTAAAGTGTGACCAAAGAATTTTTAATTTAAATTAATCCCTAGACAGTCCTATTAAATAATGATTATTTGTTACACTGGAAATGTAAATGAATTAATTGCACTGTGGGATACAGTACTCCCTGCAGCGTCAGATAAACAATTGTTTATGCAAATCGCTGTCAAGTGATTGTAGCAACAAAGCAACCGAAGTAATGCATTTCAATGTGAGTTACTGATTTGAAGCCTCGTTCACACTAGGTAGGCCTACATTTACATGCACCCACATAATCCATTAGTAATCGGACTGATGGCTCAATCAGCCTTCATGTAAATTGAGGATTGAAAGTTGTGGTGTAGACCTGAAATAATGTGATTAATAGGACAAAAATAAACATGTAAAGGCTTGAATACAACTACCTTTTTCAAAAGTACCGTGCACAGATCAGTTTCATGTGCTGAAGTTGTGTTTGGAATACATAAATGCACAAGTAGGTGGAATTTCGAATCGGATTGCAAAATTTAGGGTTCATATAAACAGAACTTTCCAAATCTAAATTCAGATTGGCGAAAATTAATGCATGACAACTGTCATTCCTGGCTCGGCTCTAAACCAGTGTTGTGTTCTGTCTGCTGTCTGTGATCTCAGGTGTCGAGCCTCCCACTCCTGCCGGTGGTCGTCTGGGCGCAGGCGCGGGAGGTTCACCGTTCTACCGTGAGCTGTGGTTCATTGTGCTGATGGCTGGAGTCGCGCTCGTGCTGTTGGCTCTCATTCTGGCTATAGTTTTACACAAGGCATTGAACAAACCGCCGTTCACCCGAGAGCGGCCGCCCCTTGTACCACTGCCGCTTCACCGCCGCAGCCCGCTGGCCGTCTACCCACCCAGCAACTCCTACCTGGTGAGGCCAAAAATCCCTTATTTTTATGGATGCGCCGATAATCAGTATTGGCAAACAAAAACAATTATTTTCAATATCAGCCATTGCTGATTGTTTAAATACAGGCCCATATGTGTCAATCAAAAGGGGGATGGAAAAACGTGTCAGACTTCAACTCATACTGTGTGTGATGAAAGTGGCTGCATCCAAAAATCGCATTCTTCCCTACTATATAGTAGGTGAAAAACAGTATGTGACAAAAGAATTATGTTTGAATTCACAGTACTCATAAAAGAGTAGGCAAAAAGTACCTACTACTTCAGGCGACATTCTGAAGTGAGCATAAGATGGACACTTTACTATCCCATGAGGCCACAGGAGAGGATTAGTGAATGGCAGTGAAGCGACACAACTGATGCTTGTAGGTCACATGATAATAACAGCATGGTGAATGCAGTACATAACAAAATCGGGTCCTCCCTTGAAATCGGATCCCTCGATTAATTGAACATCATTAATTTGTTTTATTTATAACTGAAATATTTGGACATTTAACACTTAATTTAACATACATTAAAGATGATTGTGAATACATGTAGGGTAAGTACAAATGCGTGTATAAACTAAACAATCAGGTTAAACGGATATGTTATGCTAGTAGCCTACATAAGCTAACTAATACAGATATAAATGATCATTATAGCATAGTTAAAACAGCATTTATCATAACATGATTTTGTAAGAATTGTAATCAGGTGCAAAAGAGAGTAATGTTACCTATTAAAAGCAATTTGGATCACATGGGGGCAATTTATCACTACTACACTGGATTGCATTTAGGGATGCAAAATTCAGGGAATTTTCAAGGCTGGAAATTTTCCATGGGAATTAACGGATATTTATGGGAATTAATGGGAATAAACAGGGAATTGCAGGTTAGCCTATAACAGGGAATTTAAATGTAGTTACATGTAGCATAATCTTGGTTAAAACAACCAGATTTTATGCAATTTCAGTTTTTCAATTTTTACCCTGCACATTCATCCATAACATGCACATTTGATCAAAAATACAGGGGGAAAAAACAGTAATATTGTGAAATATTATTACAATTTAAAATGATGGTTTTCTATTTTAATATATTTTAAAATGTAATTTATTTCTGTGATCAAAGCTGAATTTTCGGCATCATTACTCCAGTCTTCAGTGTCACATGATCCTTCAGAAATCATTCTGATATGCTGATTTATTATCAATGTTGGAAATTTCAGTTGTGCTGCTTAATATTTTTTTATAACCTTTGATACATTTTCAGGATTCTCTGATTAATAAAAAGTTAAAGATCAGCATTTATTTAAAATAGAAATGATTTTTATTTTGAATAAATGCTGTTCTTTTTTTTCTTTTTTTTTATTCATCAAAGAATCCTGAAAAAAGTGTCACAGGTTCCAACAAAATATTAGGCAGCACAACTGAAATTTCCAACATTGATAGAGTAACAAATCAGCATATTAGAATGATTTCTGAAGGATCATGTGACACTGAAATAGATAGCACATGCATAAAAATTTCTGCAATAAAAATATATTTATTTTACACATTTACTAAATTAGAACTAATTGGATGCAAAAAAAGAAATAACTATGTTATTTCATGTTATGACCAGACATTTAGATGTTTATATTTATGTTTGTATATGATATATTTTATATGAATTTATATAATTTTATTTAGAAATGTATATAAATTTCCCAAACTTTCCAATGAATTCCCATAAATTCACATATTTTCTCATAAATTCCAGTTAATTCCTGTTAACTTTCCAAATTTTCCAAATTTCCAAAATTATCCAGGTTAAGTTCCCGAGGAAATTTACCGGAAACTTACCGCCCCTTTGCAACCCTAATTACATTCATACCACACTCATACTATCCCAGGTGCAAAAAAAGTACACTTCTATAATGTACTTAAAGTGCTCTGTTTTCGCGCACTAATTTTGTACTTAATATACTAAAAATTCTTCTTTAGTACTTATTAAGATAATCATACGAACATCTAAGTGTACTCAACTGTGCTATTTTGAGACCATGAAATACGAACTAAAATTTGCTTTTAATATACTATCTCTGTATATTAGAAAATATATTTAGTTACCACTTGTAGTACACTATGGGTTCAAATGCACTATAAGCGATATCTAAATACATTTTTTAAATACAGATAGTATATTAAAAGCACATTTTAGTTCATATTTCATGCTGTCTCAAAATAGCACAGTTGAGTACACTTAAATGTTCATATGATTAAGAAGTACTAAAGAAGAATTTTTAGTATATTAAGTACAAAATTAGTGCACGAAAATGCACTAACTTTAAGTACATTATAGAAATGTACTTTTTTTTCACCTGGGATATATCAGTCGTGAAGTAATTACTTGTTCAAAATAAGCACCTACTCAAGACAGAAAGCGATTTTGGATGCAGCAAACGTCTCTTGTGTTGAATTTATTTAATCTATCTTTCCTCAGGGAATTCTGTTCAATGTCCTGAAATAATTCTTCACCATTCATCTATTTATTGTTGTCCTAATACTATGAGCCTGGCTGAAACTCATCTAAAGGGCATCCTGACTGTGTAGTGTGTCTCTCTCTCAGTGAAATGTTAACGGCATGTTTGTTCCTCGACACAGTTCGACACGCTTCCGGAAACGGTGGGCTCTCCGACCAGCGTCACACTGAAGGCCTTCACGATGCACATGGAGGTCAGAGCTTCATGTTTTGCAGATTTAACTGCCCATTTATGAATTTATATGCATGATAAACAAATTTACAGTAAACTTAGTGTACGGTACAGAACAATTATTATTAAGAAGAAGGAAAAAAAATGAATCGTAAAGTAATTTCCGCACCACTAGCGGCACCAAGTGGTGTAAAAAATAACGACCCTGAACTTAAAGGGATAGTTCACCCAAAAATGAAAATTCTGTCATCATTTACTCACCCTCGAGTTGTTCCAAATTTATATAATTTGTTTCTTCTTCTGCTGAAGATATTTTGAAGATCAAACAGTTTATTTCCCCCCATACTATGGAAGTCAATGGGGTCCATCACTGTTTGGTTACAAACATTATTCAAAATATCTTCTTTTGCGTTCAGCAGAACGAATAAACTGATACAGGTTTGGAACGACATGAGGGTGAGTAAATGATGACAGAATTTTCATTTTTGGGTGAAATATCCCTTTAAATTGTCTAATATATATATATATATATATATATATATATATATATATATATATATATATATATATATATATATATATTTTTTTTTTTTTTTTTTTATTAGACCAGTGTTATTAAGTCTTATTTTAGTATCACTGATATACTATTATAGTTTTTTAATATTTTTAATTAGATTTTATTTTTTTATATTTTCAGTTTTAATTTTAATTTTAAAATTCTCTTAATTTTGTTGTGAGTATTTGTCATTTTTAATTTTTTATTTAAATGTCTATATCTTTTTTTTTTTTTTTTAAGGTTTATTTAGTGTTAACTTAAACTAAATAAAAATGAGAAATGATGCCTTGGTAACTAGGCAAAATAAAATAAGTTTACATTTTTGTATAATTTATTTCAGTTAATGTGTATTTTATTTCAAATAATGAGAATTTTTTTTAGTTAGTATTTTTAGTTTTAGTTAACGATAACCCTGCTTTAAATATAAATGAGAAATCTAAATGTAAGTTACATATTTATAAAATATCGATATAAATGAACATAAAAATAAATTTAATTTCATCTTGATCATCTCGAAATTAAAAAAAATATGTATTGTATTAAAATGTATTTGTAAAGGCAAAATGAGGATGCTTTATTTTATGCTTGGTGCCTCACAGAGTTTGTACATAAGATTTTGTTGATGTTGTTCAGGAGGTGATCGAGAGTAAAGTGGTTGATGAAGACGGTTCAGCCGAGGGTGAGACGGGTGTGGTGACGGTCTCAGGTCTGTACTCACAGAACCCTTTACAGCGCAGCGTCAGTCAGCTGATCGACAAGAAAGACGAGGAAGCGTGGGAGCCGCACTTCAGACGCCTCGACAGCGGCCTGGTGAGAACGACAGGATTCGTGTTGCACTTAATTATTATTATTTTGGTGAAATTAGATTTTGATCCCATGCACGTTTGTCAGTTTGAAGGTGAGGAGTTTGTGGACAGCATCAAAGGCTTCAGCACAGTCAGGAAAGAACACACCATGTTCACGGACACTAACCTTTGACCTTCATCATGACTTCTGACCCTCATCTCATATGAGAGTAGGATTGGCACTTTCTCCAAACATCACCTCATATCAGAGGGACGTAAACCGAACTACTGTATGTTTTGGTGAACTCAGAGCCGCTCTCGGACTCTCGTCTCGATGTGTCTCCAACTCAAACAGGAGGAAATTAGATTATTCAGCAGGCCAAAAAAAAAAGGTTCACATCAACATTGAACCATGACACTAATATTTCTGTAAGATGGCAAACAAGCATTGTTTAAAGTTGGCTTGGATGGAATATTTGTTTTAACAAATCTTTTTCTGAAAACTAAATGGTTTCATTTTTTAAAGATGTTGTAATTTTATGGCAAATGCAGTATTTAAGAGGTTACTTGATAATAAAGATATTAAAGACATCCTTTTGTTAAAACTTTGTATAAAGTCATTCTTATATCATCCGAATGGATTTGAAGTCACAGTCTCTGACATTTACAGTTTTTCTCAGTCGCTTTGGTGCATTTCTCACATCACTATTCACATTTGCACAACAGTTAATGCAGTTCTCAAAACAATTAGTACAAACTGCAAAACCTAGTTGATAAGCTGCAAAAGCGTGTCACTTGCTCAAAATGGATAGGTTATTCCTCAAAAGCAAGTATTCGTGTCAATGAAAGTGTCAGTCTCATCAAGATGAAAAGTCCTGACACCATTGTTTATGAACAAGATAGTCAAATGGCTTTGTCATGTTTTCATTATGACAGTTTACTCTGTCAATGTTTTCCAATGCAAAAAAGTCAGATCTTGGTGACACTACCTGAAAATGCTCAAGACAGCACTATATACTATTTGCACAGCCATTTGAAAAATACAGTAAAGTTACACATTACTGTATTTAGTGAGGTAACTGAGTACAAGACACTGAATATGTATGTTTCACATTTTTACTGCATATGCTCTTTGCAATTCTAATTTGTTCACAGCATTGTGCAAAAGAAATAATACACCCTTATTTGCAACAAACATAAACTCCCTTTGGGTAGAGCTGTGCACAACTGTAAACAATATTGCAGTACATATGGCAAATCTTTACTGTAACACTACTGTACACTACAATACACTAAATGTGTGATGCAGTAAAGCTGTACGTCTAAATGTAAAATGTACAGTGACAAGTTCTTGTCCCACTGCAAGCTTCATGTATGACACGATGACAGTAGTGCAGCGCAGATTGTTTAGTGCTGAATTACTGTCCATTTATACACACCTGTTCTCCCGACGAAATGTTTGAATAATTGAATTTACAGTGGTTCTCCCAACATTTGGCTGCACCCTTCGACCAGCCTCAGCCATTGTGAGGCCGTGACTGACAACATGATCCACAAATGTAGCCCTGATTTCATCAGGGATCTGCCTATTGGCCTCTTCTTCCTCTTCCCCTGTTTTGTCCCCTTCCCCTTCTTCCCCGCACCCTTACCCCTTTTCCATGAGGCTGACCTTCCATTTCTGTGTCACAGTATTGTAGAAATGGTACACACTATGTCCTGCTTGGTTCATATATGCTTGTAAAATGGGGGTTTATGGGATTCACCTCTGACAGTGATTGTAGAGAAGTGGCTTATCATTGGTTGCAACTAATGCTTCACACTCCCCTTCTCATCAGTGAAAGTTGAGATTCACTTGAGAGAAATTGTTCAATTTAGGAGACATTTTCAGGAAAAAAAGATTTTTAAAAAATGTGTAAAATTTGCTTGACAGATTTTGACAACTAGTTCAACATTTTTGTATGTAATGACTCAAGCAATGAAATGAGGACTATTCGTTTTATATGGATTGACTATTCAGCATTCACAAGTATAGTTAATTTTGACTGACATGACATAAGCAAATGATAATGTTATAAAACAGCAGAGAGTTGTATGAAAGCAACTGATGCATGTCCAAAAGCATTTGCAATTTGTTCGAAGGAATGAGAAACTACTACTATGATGTTCACAAATGACTAAATGTTGTGGAGGTTGAACTAACTGTTGTGCAAATGTAAATAGTGATGTGAGAAATGCACCAAAGCGACTGACAAAAACTGTAACTCTTTCACCACCATTGACAGAATTTTCCTGCTTTCTGTGTTTTCACTGTTATACGGTAGGGGGCGCTATTACACAACTTCTGAAAGAGTACAGAATCTCCATATCAAAACACATGCAAAAAAGGAGCAGAAACAAGAGATAAAAGCATGGCTTATGTACATTGTAGTCTTTGGAAAAAAACAACATGATTTTCTCAGCTTTTTATTAAAATGTTGATTTATTTATGAAACTTACCCACATTCAAGTGTTGATAAAAAGAATGCATGAAGCTAGAGACAGAAGCAGAGGCTCTGTTCTTTCTTTTCATAACTTGCATGTATAGATATTCATACAACAAAATATTATGGGGGCCATTACAGTTTTGTGAAAATTATCAAAAATGCTGGCGGTGGCTGGCAACGTTTAATAAAATGAATAAATAAAAAAAAATGCTGGTGGGGAAAGAGTTAAATCGATTTTCATTTAATATATTTTTTATCATTTTTTAATTTTGCTTTAAGGCTTGATTCATGAAACATTAAGAATAAAATTCTTAACCATTTTATTGTTTTCCAACAAGAATAATTTATATTCATATAAAAAAGGGCAAGACTCTACAGGTAAAACCATTGTTTACTTTTCTATATTCTGAAGGTTTTTACAAAGCCATTTGTGCATTAGTTGCCTGAATTTTTTATTCATAAGAACATGGTGACTTTTTTTCTTTTCAGTTTTCTGGCTATAGACAGTATTTTCTGATTTATGGAGGGATAAAAAGAGATAATTAAATGTTTTCACAGAGAGGATTTTGAATATGTCGAACAATATCGAAGAATTTTGAACCTGGCTTGATTCAATTTTCAGATTTCTGTTTTGGAAATGAATGCAAATTAGTGATTTTTTATTTTTTTTTATTAGATAATACCTCATTTGCATATTTAAATATAACATTTCAGAATCTTGTAATACAAAACTATGGTCTTAATGTACCAATGAATCAACTGGGGTCATACGGTGATATCCCTGACAGCAACATAGTGTCGGCCCAGATCCAGCCCACATCTGGTACGTGGATTAGACGCGGACCAGATGTGGGCCGGATCTGGGCCAAACTATGTTGCTGTTTGTTAATATGTTAACATTTTACCTGGTTTATCTGTGGCATCTTAAGAAAAAAAAGAACAAAACTTAGGAAAACTAAATTTAGGACTAACTCTCTCTTGTCTTAAATCGCCAAAGGTATGAAGTTCCTTTAATACAGTGGGTCATTTCAATTATTTAACATAACACAAGCTGACATACATTTTACAACTGCAAGATTCAATCAAGCAATTCTCTGTGTCGTTTCACACACTTTACATTCAAAAACTGGATTGCATGCAATTTAAACTGATTAAAGGACAAATTTATTAAGATTTAACAGAGTAAAGATAAATTTGTTGCATTAGACAAGCAACCGCATGATAAGGATACTATACAACTGGACATTCAAGAATTACATTCTACAATTATTTTCTTAAAAACATTTTCATGAATCCGGCCCGTGAGAGGCACTCAAAGACAACTTCTTCACTGAAAGACACAAATGCACAGCAGGTTTGATGAACAGAACAGATGTGTTTATTTGAAAACTGCCCTGCTACATACAATGCATTATAAAATACTAATTCAAAAGGATTGTTAATGTTGCATTAAAAATAAGGTACAAAATTTCATGCATCCAAAAAGGCAGCGTTTCATTATTGCTTGTATAAATATATAATCTCTAGTTACTATAGTACGTGTACCCTGATTTACTGTGCACTGCTAATGTTTCTCAGAATCAGGCCACGACAACCTGACGACACAAACAAGAGCTGTAGTTCAATATATAATGCAAATGTCGTGTTTTGCAAAATCGTTCCCTTTTAGGTCAATTGAAAGTGCGTGCAACGACTTTTTCGTTCTGAATGCTTTACAAACATGAAAACAACATTGACTCTTAACGCGAGGACGCGTGTTCATCTGGGACACGAGACAATAAAGTGCTTGACTTGCATTAACATGCAAAACAGCACAACTGACTGATGAAACAAATGAACATCCTACAAGTGGGTTTCCCCCACAGAACAGACTGATTTAGACCGAGACATGAGGTGTTTTTGTCCTCACATGCAGAAATTGCCACCTGAGTTTAAAGGATTAGTTCACTCAAAAAATGCTGTTCCAAACTCTTATCATGGAACACAAAGATAAACGGCTATCAAATGACTTCAGAAGATTTGGAATATGGCACATGATCTGTACGGACCTCTTTTATGATGCCGGAATATTTTTCACCTTTCCCTGGAAGAAATAAAGGTTTGGAATGATATGAATACATGACAGATTTGTATTTTTGAGTGAAATAATCCTTTAAGGTTGTGCATCTGCGGGAACACAATATAAACTCAATCTCTCCATCAAAAACAACATTCTATGGAAACTTGTTTCTGCCATGAAATAAAAAAATGTAAAAAAGGTAATTGCGACTTTTTAATCTCACAATTCTGTCAGAACTGCGAGATATAAACTCAAAATTGTGTTATAAAGTAATAATTGTGAGTTATAAAATCAGAATTGCAAGATATAAACTCACAATTGTGTTATAAAGTCAGAATTGTGAGTTATAAAATCAGAATTGTGAGATATAAACTCAAAATTGCGAGTTATAAAGTCAGAATTGTGAGTTAAGGTCAGAATTGCGAGATATAAAGTCAGAATTGCGAGTTATAAACTCAAAATTTTGAGTTATAAAGTCAGAATTGCGAGTTATAAACTCAAAATTGTGAGTTAAGGTCAGAATTGCGAGTTATAAACTCAAAATTTTGAGTTATAAAGTCAGAATTGCGAGTTATAAACTCAAAATTGTGAGTTAAGGTCAGAATTGCGAGTTATAAACTCAAAATTGTGAGTTATAAAGTCAGAATTGCGAGTTATAAACTCAAAATTGTGAGTTAAGATCAGAATTGCGAGTTATAAACTCAAAATTGTGAGTTATAAAGTCAGAATTGCGAGTTATAAACTCAAAATTGTGAGTTAAGATCAGAATTGCGAGATATAAACTTAAAATTGTGAGTTATAAAGTCAGAATTGCGAGTTAACTCAAAATTGTGAGTTAAGGTCAGAATTGCGAGATATAAACTCAAAATTGTTAGTTAAGGTCAGAATTGCGAGTTATAAACTCAAAATTGTGAGTTATAAAGTCAGAATTGCGAGTTATAAACTCAAAATTGTGAGTTAAGGTCAGAATTGCGAGATATAAACTCAAAATTGTGAGTTAAGGTCAGAATTGCGAGATATAAACTCAAAATTGTGAGTTATAAGGTCAGAATTGCAAGATATAGTCACAATTCTGAGAAAAAAAAAGAATCAAGTTTATATCTCGCAATTCCGACTTTATAACACAATTCTGAGTTGTGAAAAAAATTCAGAATTGTGAGATGAAAAGTCACAATTACCGTTTTTTTTTTTTAATTTAGTGGCGGAAACAAGCTTCCAAATCATTCAGCTTTTACAGTCACACATACAAAAATATCACCTCCGATAGGTTTCAACAAAGACTTATCAGCCAGAGACAATCATTCATTCTCGTTACAGGACCTCAGTGAAGACAGACAGACGTGTTTATCTCTTTATAAGTGTCTTAGCTCTTCATACCTTGTTCTTCCTCCACTCCTGATATCTCACATCATCACAGATTTCACCTCAACTGGGAGCAAACACGTTTGCTCCTCCTCATCTGAATATTAATACTGTCATAGAGATGTTAGAAGCACAAACCCTAAAGCTGGCCAAACAGAACAAAGACCATCTAGTAAGTGGCAATGAAATTAAGTATTATTATTATTATTATTATTATTATGTTGTTTATCAATAAAGTACCAGTCAATCTGCTCAGCTGTGACTGCACGATTTCATCCCGATATGATTTTACAGCTACATAAATAACCTACACAAATATTTTTCCCTGCCTTTGCTTTCAAATCATAAGAAAGCCACCAGCAGCTCAAAACTTCCTGAAATCTCATTTCATCTAATGGAAAGATCACAAGAGCGAAATCCTGCATCTAGATCTGCACTACAACAAACTCATGTGAATATGACGCAAACATGCATGAGTTATGACAGCTGCACTGAGATGAAAAAATATCAGCTAGAGGAAACTAGTTGAATCAAGTTGACCATGACTGTAATGTGAACTGCATTAAGGAATAAACTAAATACTGCACTCAAGCTCACACACAATAACATCTACACAAACACATTCAGACTGAGAAATAAATGCCACTGGCGGGGTAAATTCTGTGCATTATTAGAGAAGAACATCATCTGGAGAGACGCAGATGATCAGATGTCCAATGTACCGATGATATTAGCTGGTTTTCAACTCTGGAAACTCTATGTGGGACACAACACTGAAACAACAAACATGATTGGATAGATTAGTTAAAGCCTAATATATTACACTAGCGTTCAAAAGTCTGGGGTCAGTACGATTTTCTTTAAAGAAATTAATACTTTTATCCCTCGAGGATGCATGAAATTGATCAAAAGTGACAGTAAGATTTATTTATATGGTTATAAAAGATTTCTATTTCAAATAAATGTTGTTCTTTTGAACTTTCTATTCAAAAAAATGTATCACATTTTCAACAAAAATATTATGCGGCTCAACTGCATTCAACATTGATAAAGCAGCATATTAGAATGATTTCTGAAGGATCATGTGACACTGAAGACTGGAGTAATGATGCTGAAAATTCAGCTTTGATCACAGGAATAAATTACATTTTTTAAATATATTAAAATACAAAACAGTTATTTTAAATTGTAATAATATTTCACAATATTACAGTTTTTACTGTATTTTTGATCAAATAAATGCAGCCTTGGTGAGCAGAAGAGACTTCTTATAAAAACATTTTAAACAGTAGTGTATATTGTTGTTTTGCTGTATATTGTGTTGTAAATAATGTTTACGAACACAGCACAGAGGAGACAACACACACCACAAACACAGACAACAAAAACATATTCTACACATGTGTGTCTGTTTACTTAGCTACAGTTTGGAGAAAAAATTATCTGCAGAAGTGAGGTATATCAATATTTGGATGTCCTTATTTGGAATAACAAATTATAAATACCTTTTTTTTGTCGTTTGACTCTATAGTCAATATAATTAGTGTTATATGAAATCAACACACCTCTGTCTCCTGATCTCTCACACCAGTGCTAAAGATCAAATGCAGCAAGAGCAAAAATAAAACATATAAAACACACAAATGATCAATGAGGTTCAGACTGACAGTGATGGAGATTGACGAGTGTTTGAGGTGTCTGATACCTTTGAGGATGTAGTCGGTCAGAAGAGCAGGAACCGTGTCACTGTCCTCACGCATGGCATGAAGAACTGCAGAGAAACACGATTAACATGTACAACAACACACACATGGACTCTCTTTAAATCTGCCATTAATATTATCATAACATTTAATACTTTTATATCAATGCATTAAATATTGAAATTGAATATTATATATTACACACAGACTAATACACACTGCCCTCCAAAAGTTTGGAAACGCTCTAGAAAAGTGGGGTTTTGGACAATATTGGCATTAATCCTTTTTAATTTGTGATAATTTTGCACTGATAAGGGACAACACAAACTACGAAAACATATTTTATTATATAAACAGTTTATACAAAGAAAAAACTTAAATTTTCGATTCATCAAAATATCCACCATTAGCAGCTATCTGACCTAAACTGGGTTCTGATTGGTTCATTGTATTCTAAACTTAATTGGCAATCAATTGTTGAAGCTATTAAGGTGTGCTGACCCAGAAATCTTTTACAAACCTGTGCCAAGTTTAAACCAGTAACCAGGCATCACAGCTGGCAAAGGGGCATGTCTGACTTTTTCCATTATTATGTAATTAAAATGAAAATTATTATTGCTGGTCTTCAATGATAATGTCAAGTTACTAGGGGTGTGATGAGACGGGTATCTCACGAGACGAGACTCGAGATTGAGTTCAAGACGAGACAAGATTTTTACACACTATTTTTAAGAAATCCTCAATGGCGAAATACATGACTAGAAAAAATATTCTGCAGGTGTATTTGAAATGTTTTAACTAATCATCTTGTAATGAATGTCATTCAGTTCTACTTTCTGAGTATGAATTATCATATGCAGTAAAAGACAATACTCAAGTACTGTAAAAGGTTCTGCCACTAACTCAGCTGACGGGCTTCTCTTCTGTATGATTTCAGTCTCTTCAGGCCATACTGTAGATGATTTATGAGCTTCTACAACTTTTGACCTCCTAACTGAGCTCCTTTCCACAAACTGATCATAGAAATAAAAACAGTATAAATAAAAATGGGTAACACTTTACAATAAGGTCTCATTTATTAACATTAATTAACCAACATCAACTAACAATGAGCAATATATGTGCTGCTACAGTATGTATTAATCTTTGTTTATGACGTTAGTTAATAAAAATAGTCATTCATTGTTAGTTCATGATAGTTCACAGTGCATTAACTAATGTTAACAAATGAAACCTTATTGTTTGTGCTTAATAAGATTAAGAGAAAACTGTTATTCATTTTTATGGTAACACTTTACAATAAGTGCAACCATAATCGCACTATCAATATTCAAAGTGCAAATAAGACCAAATTTTTCTTTGATACAGAGCTAAGAGATGGTTACAACTACACTGCCCAGCCTAAAATAGCTTTTATATTGAGAGATATTTACATTCATCAGGGAGCCGCCTTCGAAATGCGGGGTATTGAGATCGCGTTTGAATGCGCGCTCGCATTTACTTTCACGATTGCGCGTAACTCTGTAAATATGGAGCGGCGGCGACCGTTATCCAACTGAATTAAATGTTTTTTATTTAAATACAAAGCAAAACGACAGTGGAGGCGTAATGTAAACGTAGTGGTGGCATATTCTTTCCTAATCATCCTAACACTCTGTCATGGCAACATCACGAGACTACTTTTCGCCTCGACGAGAAATCTCGTCACATTTTAGTCTCGCGAGATCTCGTGACGCGAGATCTCGTCACACCCCTACAAGTTACTGTAATGTATTTGCACCAAAAAATAAGGATTTATGCTGATATCGTCCAAAACCACACTTTGCCAGGGGTGTTTCCAAACTTTTGGAGGGCAGTGTATAATTTTATATTAGTACCAGTCAAAAGTTTGGAAACATTACTATTTTTAATGTTTTTGAAAGAAGTCTCTTATGCTTCTTTCAGGATTCATTGATGGAAAAAAAAAAAAAAAAAAAAAAAATTCTAACAATATAAATATTTACTTTCACTTTTTATCCATTTAACACTTCCTTGCTGAATAAAAGTATTTAATTTATTTCAAGAAAAAAAAAATAAATAAATAAATAAATACTGACCCCAAACTTTTGAACGGCAGTGTATATTGTTACAAAAAAATTCTATTTTAAATAAATCACAGAAATAAATTATATTTTAAAGTATATTAAAATAGAAAACCATTATTTTAAATTAATAATAGTAATAATAATTTCACAATGTTACTGTTTTTTCCCCTGTATTTTGGATCAAATAAATGTAGCTTGATGAGCATGAGAAACTTTTTAAAAAAGATTTAAAATAGTAACATTTCCAAACTTTTGACCAGTATTGTATATATAATATTAAGTAATATTTCTAAATTGCACACATATTCACGTTGACTCACTCTTGGTCAGGATCTGCAGGTCTTCTACAGACGGCGCTCCACTGCTCCTGTCATACGGGATCACCGTCGTCAAATACTGAGACAAAGAAAAAAGCGGTCAAAAATCTAAAACATCAAAGTACGTTTTAATAGATAATTTAACTGATTTTTCAACAATGAAAGAACGAACAAAAAAATAAGAAACAGTTATGTTTAACATCTGGGAGACAGACTTTTATTTACATTCTCTGCACTAATTTTGGGGGAAATAAAATCAGTGGATTTCCCCGGAATACATTTAAACAAGGTAAAATGTGTAAAATGAAGCTGCAGTTGTATTGATATATGAAAGCAAGATGAAGTTAATTAAAACATTTGACATGTGTGGGGTTGTGTAGAGCTTTGACAATGTTCCAGTCCTACAGAAATCTGTGGAGATTTCTGTGTAATTTGTGTGGGCTTGCTAATGAGAAGTTAGTAATTATCATCCTTACGGTTCCTGGCACATGCGAGCGGTCGGATCTCTGCACTCCTCCTGTGGTCTTTATCTTCCTCTTTTTCTTCAGCAGCTCTCGATGCTCTTTCTGTCGGTTCTGCACGTCGATGATTGCCGAGATGAACGTGTTCTTCACCTCCTTCTCATAGTCCAGCTCCTCCCTCACTGCCAGCTGATCGATCAGCTCCTCTGAGAATCCACGGATCTGTCGCTCCACCTCCTCGAGACGCTCCAGCAGCTCAGACACACAAAGACCACGCAACCCTGAAATACAGATGTTGAGAAAAAGTCTGCATCATTCACAAACTGGCACAAGCTTATCTCCATTTCTACAGCACCATTATTTCATAACATGCTAATTTCAACACTCCAGTTCTGTGTGAACATCTTCCGACATAACAGCCCTCAAAAAACAGTTTCCATTTTACATGTCAGCAAAATAAACTAAAATATACCAGAGAAATTTCTAATTTCTTCATACTGACACAAAAATAATATGCTAATATACATGCAAAGTATGCAAGTTAAAGGGTTAGTTCAACGAAAAATTAAAATTCTGTCATTTATTACTCACCCTCATGTCGTTCCACACCCGTAAGACCTTCGTTCATCTTCGGAACGCAAATTGAGATATTTTTGATGAAATACGATGGCTCAGTGAGGCCTGAGCAATGACATTTCCTCTCTCAAGATTCATTAATGTACTAAAAACATGTTTAAATCAGTTCATGTGAGTACAGTGGTTCAATATTAATATTATAAAGTGACGAGAATATTTTTGGTGCACCAAAAAAAAATAAAAATAACATCTGATATAGTGATGGCCAATTTCAAAACACTGCTTCAGGAAGATTCGGAGCGTTATGAATCTTTTGTGTCGAATCATGATTCGGATTGCATGTCAAACCGCCAAACTGCTGAAATCACGTGACTTTGATGCTCTGAACCGCTGATTTGACACACTGATTCATAATGCTTCTATGCTTCCTGAAGCAGTTTTTTGAAATCGGCCATCACTATATAAGTCGTTTTTTTGTTTTTTTGGAGCACCAAAAATATTCTCGTTGCTTTATAATATTAATATTGAACCACTGTACTCACATGAACTGATTTAAATATGTTTTTAGTACATTAATGGATCTTGAGAGAGGAAATGTCATTGCCGGCTATGCAAGCCTCACTGAGCCATCGGATTTCATCAAAAATATCTCAATTTGCGTTCCTAAAACAAAAAACAAAGGTCTTACAGGTGTGGAACGGCATGGGGGTGAGTAATAAATGATATTATTTTAATTTTTGGGTGAACTAACCCTTTAAACATTTGTATAATTATTAGCAGAATTCAAGTAAAACAAGCTCACAAGCATTTCTTTAAGTGCTTCATAAAATTACTTAAGGAATTAAAAATAAAAAACATTAAGAGCGGTAAGGGTTTTCTATTGTTGTTAATTTAGAAAGACTAGTATTGTTTCATTATATTTTAGTATTGATCCAACATCCATACTTGATATACATACTAGTGAAGCACCGAAATGAAAATTCTGAGATGAAAACGAAAACCGAAAATAAAGTGTATTTAATAATCAATTAATCATGCCATGTGACCAATGACCAATATCAGAGAACCATGAACATGTGAATGCGATGTTAAATCATTGATATATTATTTAAAATCTCAAGAGGTAATTTAAGGTGAAAAAGGTTCAGCTGACCAAAAAAAAGTTGTGAATACACACACATGCTGTACTTACGTTCCTCGCAGCTGCTGTTAGACGTAGAGTGTGCGAGTGTGTGTAACTCATGTGACATCATGGAGAGGTCAAACTGAGATGGACTCTCATGTTCCTCGTCATCTGGAGACTCCTGCATGATCTCTTCAATCTCCTCTATGACCTGATTAACACACACACAGGTTATGGAGATCAATGCATAAGTCTGACTACATCTGTCAAGTCACCTTTATTTATATATTGCTTTATACAACACAGATCGTTTCAAAGCAGCTTCACAGTGATAAACAGGAAAATAACAGAATCAGCAATGCAAACTTCAAATATATGTTTGAAATATGTGTACTATGTGTAATAGTTAATTAGTTATAACATGAGTTCAATTCAGCTATAAATCAGCAATTTGTGACAAATGTTAAACAGCCGGATACCACTATTCAAAAGAAACTCAAACTCAAATGTTTCGTTTTAAATCTACTGCTGTAAATACATTTCTATGAGGGTCATTGTGAAGGTATAGCAAATATCATTATGAAAACTTTAATTGCACTCTATAACTGGCCCTCACTAATATAATCTCAAAGGTGTTGAGTGTGTATACCTGTTCTGCAGTAAACAGCGGCTCCTCGTTCACACAGGAGATGATGATCGTGTGCATGTCCATCTGATCCCTGAGCTCCTCGTCATCAGACACATCAAGATTACGGACCTCCACCGCCTAAAAATAAACAAACAAAACACACACACAGGTTTGTTTTGCTATCTTAGTGAGGACATTGCATAGACTTCCATTGATTTTATATCAGGTCAATGATGTTTTCACCTAACCCAACCCCTACTCCTAAACCTACCTATCACAGAAACATGTGCACATCATTAGATTTAAATGAAAATGTAAAACTAGTGAGGACCAGTCAATGTCCTCACTAGTGGGTTGTGAAATTATTTCACAATGTGAGGACATTTGGTCTTCACAAGTATAGTCAAAATGAGCACACACACGCACATAGTGTGAAAGGACACATGAACGGATGGACAGATCTCACCTCCTGAGGTCGGAGGTTTAGTGTGGGCAGGTGTAGTGAACGAGTGTGAGAGGTTTTCCAGTCCACTGGCATCACGTTGCCATAGTTCTCCGTCAGAGCATTCCATATCCTGTGAAATAACAAGAAAACAAGAATTAGACAGTATCTACAACCTCTCATAAGGTTTATATATGCAGATTATATATATATATATATATATATATATATATATATATATATATATATATATATATATATATATAGTGAGAATATGAAGCTCACACATGAGGAGGAGAAAACATCTCAGTTTTATTCAGTGACTCAAATAGAGCAAAAATATGCAATTTGGTGCAGATGTTGATATTTTTTATACCCAACAAGTAAGATTCTGACAGCTTGTAATGTAAATCAATGTCTTTATTACAGTATAGCAGACTACTTACACAAAATGCATATAAATATCAGTTGTCTCTCTGTATCTGCCAATAATATGTCTAAGTAAAATGGTATTTAAATGCTTAGTTTTATTATTAAAGCTCAATGCAATACAATGATGATTGAGAGATGAATAAATAAAAGCTCCTCAAAATGCTTCATATTTGATGCTCACATTTTAACATTAAAAAAAAGATGGATAATCATGGATAATCAGGTAAACATAAGTTGCTTCAGTCCAGTAAGTGTTCGTCTCAGAAGATAAGTAACTTTTATATTGTTAGTAATGTTTACTTTACAAAAAAAATCATTGAAGATTTCACTTTTTTAAAATTATGACACTAATAAAACCTTTACAAAATACAAAAATGATACTCAAAGGTATTTCCAAGAATATCATGGTAACGTACTACCATGGTAAATCATGATACTTTATTTAAATGTAAACAAACAAAAAAAAAAATCACAGCTAATAATATGAAATCCGACCACTAATTCCATACAATATAGAGTTAAGTAATTAAAACGGCAGCGAGTATATTTATATAAACATTTATAATATAATTATATTTAACATATTTCACGTTATACTCCTATTTTGAGTGTGTTTTTGTCACTCACTCGTCGTCGCGCAGCAGCTCGTGCTCACTCACTGCGCGCACAGAGACGCTCGTGCACGAGCTGCTGGAGTGAGGGAAGCTCGCGCTCAGCGTCTCGTCGAAGGATGCGAAGCTTTGGATCTGCGGTGAATTCTCCGGTGCCGCGGCCCAGCTGGTGGTCGAATCGGCCGCTTTGAATTCGTTAAAATCCTCCCAGTCTTCATCAAGCGGAGCGCCCGGGGCCGCCATGACTGTGGCGGACGACGGGACACAGAGAACGCGCGCGCGCCCTAGCGCTAAAGGACGGAGGGGGCGGGGCGACGCTGCCACGTAAACACGCGTAATCAAAGCCGCTTTCAAAAACGTACTGTTACTTTTTATTTACTTTTGATAAAGTTTTTTTTTTTTGCTGTGTAAATCTTGTAATTATTATCTTATTGAGTTAAAAATATGTACTTATTAGTAGAATACTATATATTTTTTATAATTATTGAAAGTACACCACCGTATAAACCTAATTAAATCAAAATAAATAACTAGTTAATAAAAAAAATTCAAATCGCGTCTTAATGTTGTGTCGTAATATAATATAAAAGTAATATTCTACATTATAGTAACATATAAATACTATTGTGTATATATGGTATTACCATCTGATACTATTACTATACCATGGTACCGCCACAGTACTTTTTGTAGTGGGATTATTCCTGTTACAAAGGAAACCAATTATTCTGTAGAGGTTTAAGAATTGGTCAACACTACAATATTTTAACAGTGGTCTTGTGACCCCATGTGCTTCAATGTGAAATGCTTCATTATGTTTCAAAACCCTGAATGCTTTATTGAAAATATGCATACATAACACATTTCCTACACAACAATACAAAACAGTACAATCACTTTTGAAATAACACATTTAATGCAAATGGATGCCCTTCGTACAGGAGCAGTTATCATGACGAAAACCTCTCACACATCTGATTCACAGTCAAACATGAGAGCAACACATCTGCAGTTAGCTGGAAAAGAGAGACCCTCTTGCATATGGTTAGTAGAGAACACAAACCCCACTGTACAAGAGTAACAACACTACCCCCATCATCATCATCAAATGCATTAACAGTATGTCCACCGCTGTAATGAGCAGGCTTGTTTTTAGGTCTTTAAAACAATGAGGAATAGCCAAAGAAACTGACAAACTGCTCTCAGATCAGCTAAATCAACAGCAAAGATGTGTCACAGTGCACAAGCATCAGCCTGGTCCAAGCAGCGACCAATTATTGTTGAGATTTTATTTGATTTTTATTTGCTTATGGCACAAAATGGTCCTCAAGTAAACAGGCAAAATTCAATGAAAACCAAAACAGGCAGATGTTGCTGAGAAATTAAAAGAAATTTCACTGAAGCCATATCAAAATCCATTTTACAAATCTTTAATGACTGAAATAGTCATGGGAACAAAATCATCCATTAAGTGATCTCAAACAATTGCTTTAATAACGAATTTCACGCAGCGCTTTAGCGCCCAAGCTGTTAAGATTCATAAAGTTGGCGAGGCTGAACCCTTAAAAATTTTATTATAATAAAGTATTTGATGCAAGTTTAGAAAACAGTGTGAAATAATCTGGATATCCATTTGAACTTTCAACTGCGAGGCAAAGGCCGGAGCGTTTAGCACCATCTTATGACTGCAGAAAGCATATGTGGATGTCAATAAAACTATAGTTAATGTAATAATATATATTTTTAAAATGGAAAGAATGCTAATAATGCTTAAATAAAAGATTAAAAAAAGAGGAGACAATGTATCTGGTTATAGTTTAATATAATGATACAGAGATAAAGTCAACCAAAAAAAAAAAAAAAAAAATTGAAATATTGTAAACCAAAAAAGTAACAAAAACTTCCATAAAAACAGGCAGAAAAGCATTTCTTTTCAAACATTTAATATCAGTCCATAGCAAATATTTATTTCTCTCCAAAAGGGGGGACTCAAATGCTCGTTATTTGGTGTAAACAGCTCAGATCAGGGAACTTGACCTTGTGGGTTTAATTGAACTATCGTACAGGCAGAGCTTTCGTGTGGATGAAATCGTTGTGGATATGTAGTGCGGTTGGAGACGGTTTATTTTAATGCTGGTATGGCTGCTGCAAGAAACATTATATCGGGGCTCTCAGCTCAAATGTTGCTGCATAGGTCGTTTATACGCCACAAACTCCTCATCAGGAGCCGAATATCTGATTGACAGTTTGAGTGTCACAGTATCTTTTCTGTTTAAAGCTGTCGGCACGTTTTCACGTACGTTCTGTGTAAGAAGAACGTGCATTTCGCTCTCAAAGTCACGTTTCCGTTCAATTTTTTCGTACTAATATGACAAAGTCTCTCTCCTGAACGCCACCTCTAAGGTAAGTGGTGAAAACAAGAAACTTCGCTAATAGCTTTCTTTAAAAAACAAAACAAAACAAAAGATACAAAATGGTTGTCAAGTTTTTGTTCCACAGATGAAGGTCTCTGGGGATTGGATCAGATTCTGTTAAAATTATTAATACAGCTAAACAGGGGACACACTCACGCTGGTGTGAAAACAGTGCCACATGCGAACGTACACCAACTTCAGGCACATTTGAACACTCACACACACACACACACGGCTGTGCTACAGGAGGGAGGCCGAAGCAGAGTTTGAGACGAACACTCAAACTCAAACAGACCCCTGCTGATGTGTGACGTGGGCCCGGTGGAAACAAATGCAATTGTGTTCTGAAAGATAAAAAAAAAAAAAAACAGAAAATCTACAGCACTCCATCATCAACACTAAAGCCCAAGCTGATCGACTGCTAAAGGAACAAAAGAGAATTGCTAGGACTAGTATTTCTTTTAAAAAAAGTGTTTTGTCCTTTGCCGCTGGAGGATTGAGAGCGAGAGAAAAACATTGAGTGTGAGTTTATACACCCGGCCGAACCCTGGTCACCCACCCGGGCGCTCGAGCCTGATGGGGGGCATCTAATGTGGAAACACGGGAATCCCGCGGAGGGAAAGAGATCAGATCCGTCGTTATGGAAGCGGGTCGCTATGGAGGCAGATCAGCGTCAGGGGTCTCTGCTGCCTCCGGACTCCTGAAGGCGAGGCTCTGAATCTCTTTCGCGTTTGCACTCGTGTGTGTCGTTGTGGAGGAGGGCAATGCTCTAATCGTGTTTTTCTCTGTTGGATTTCGCATATTTCTCGTATTAAGAAGCCGTCTGTTCCAGGGCTGCCATCAACTGTCCATACTGCTGCAACTCTCTGAGGAAATGAGAGAAATTGTAACTTTAACTCAGCAAGGATGCATTAAATTGATCATCTGACAGTATAGACATTTATAATGATACAAAAGATTGCTATTCTTTTGAACTTTCGATTCATCAAAGAATAAAAAAAAATGCGTTTCCACAAAAATATTAAGATGCACAGCTGATTTCAACATTTATAATAACAAGAAATGTTTTTTGAGCAGCAAATCAGCATATTAGAATGATTTCTGAAGGATCATGTGACACTGCAGACTGGAGTAATGATGCTGAAAATTCAGCTTTGACCACAGAAATAAATTACATTTTACAATATATTCAAATAGAAAACAGTTCTTTTAAATTATAATATTTATTTCACAATGTTACCAGTTTGACTATTTTTGATCAAATAAATGCAGCCTCGGTGAATATAAAAAAACTTTGGTAACACTTTAATTTAGGGTCTTATTAGCATGCATATTACTAGAATATTGGTTATTTATTAGTACATACTAATGCCTTATTCTGAATTCTTAATCCTACCCAATACCTAAACTTAACAACTACCTTACTAACTATTATTAAGCAGTAAATTAGGCGGTAAAAGTAGTAGTTAATAGTTTATATGTGTTCCTATACTAAAGTGTTACCAAAACTTCTTTCAAAAACAAACTTTTGAACAGTAGTGCATATAACACTTTACAACTGAAACAAATCTTGTAATGATTATTTTATTTCCTCCAGACCTGTTTTTAAAGTTAACAGAGTGTACTAACAAAATTCTTTTTTAATTATGACTAAACGGAAGCGCTGTTCTTTGGTAAAAAGCTTCAGTCACAACAATACTGTTAAGAACCTGCTTGACAGCATAATGGCTTTGGTAAGTCCCATTCTTTAGAACAGCATTAGGAATACTGCTAAAGTGACAAAACACCGTTTCTGTTCCTGTTCCAGAAAAGTTAGCTCATGCATTCATGACTCGATCATACGCAATGCACTACTGGCTGAATGTCCGGCAGCCTTAATAGAGATTAAACTGTAACAAAGTAGTTAAAAAGTCTTTAACAACGCTTAAAGTCAACATAAAAAAAATTACAAATTTACAAAACCTGTTTTACTTCTATAACATAATAGATTTCAATATGAATCAGGACATTCAATTCAAAGAGGAAAAAAATGTAGGGTGGGATTTTATTGCTTTGCTGCAATAAAATGCAACAATATTATCAAAAACAATTTGAAAAAAAAAAAATAAATAAATAAACTTTTTATAAAAAAAAAAATCACTTAATATAATAAATGCTTAATAATTACATTTTAATAACTAGATTGAAAAGTTTGTAGACAAACTTTGATGTTGGCTTGACAAAGCTGTAAAGTTTGAAAGTTTTATAAGCTTTAAATTTAGTGAAGTGGAAAGAGAAAGACACGTTTTGCTATCATGCTTTAACATGTTGCTATCATTAATTAACATGTTGTTACCATGATTTAACATGTTGTTAACATAAATTAACATGTTGCTAACATGTTTTAAAGGTGCCCTAGAATTAAAAATTGAATTTACCTTGGCATAGTTGAATAACAAGAGTTCAGTACATGGAAATGACATACAGTGAGTTTCAAACTCCATTGTTTCCTCCTTATATAAATCTCATTTGTTTAAAAGACCTCTGAAGAACAGGCGAAACTCAACATAACTGTTACATAACAGTCGGGATCATTAATATGTACGCCCCCAATATTTGCATATGCCAGCTCATGTTCAACTGTACTGTATTCAAGGAGACAAGACTGTCGTTATTTTCATTTTTAAACACTTGCAGTCTGTATAATTCATAAACACATCTTCATTCTTTATAAATCTCTCCAACAGTGTGTAATGTTAGCTTTAGCCATGGAGCATTATCAAACTCATCCAGAATCAAATGTAAACATCCAAATAAATGCCATACTTGCGCGATTAGACATGTTGCATGACGAACACTTTGTAAAGATCCATTTCGAGGGTTATATTAGCTGTGTGAACTTTGTTTATGCTGTTTAAGGCAGTCACAATCTCGGGGGGCACAAGAATTTAAAGGGACCGCAGCCTGAATCGGAGCATATTTAATGATGCCCCAAAATAGGCAGTTAAAAAATTAATAAAAAAAAAAATCTATGGGGTATTTTGAGCTTCACAGACACATTCAGGGGACACCTTAGACTTATATTACATCTTTTGTAATACTAGTAATGTTAGTATGTTTGGGGATGCTGCTAGCATGAATTACCATGTGGTTAGCATAAATTAACATGTTGCTAACATGTTTTAACACATTGATAACATGAATTAACATGTTGTCCTAAGATAGTCCTTAAGCTTTGCTTGTGATAGACAGCTTAAATACTCTTTAAGTCTTATTGTATAAATGTTTTGACTGTCTATGGGACTTTTCGTAGTTTTGATCATCCGTTTAACGAAAATTGTAAGACGGATCAGTTAGAAACGATATATCACACCGAGTCAGAACAGTCTGAAGGTCTGAACCAAGTTTGGTGGTTGTAGCTTGAAAGTTTTGGAGGAAGAAATTTGAAAGCCACAGAAGAAGCTTAAATAGTAGATCAGTATGTTGACTGTCAAGCCAACATAATAATAAAAACATTTTAACAAATAAAAAAATTGAGTGGATTGTGAAAATTCACAGGTTTCTGCAAGACAGGAAAAAAAAATAAAAAAATAAGATGACAATTTTTTTAGTAATATGCTGAAACCAGGAATGTGTATTACACAAAGTCAATCCTATTTACTTAATGTTATTGAAACTCATTTAATCAGATTATTGCTGTCTTTATTGTCAAGTATTATCTAGAGTGATTTTTTGCTTGTGCATCAACTAGGCTGAAACCTAAAGGTCACCCAATGAATCAGTGAAGCACTAACTAGCAGTGTAATTACACTTCCTGTATGTTCTGCGATTGGATAGTATGTCTGTACCATTGAGGCCGTCCAGCTCTTGTGCGTCCAGGAAGGGTGCGGGTCCCCAGATACGGACTGTGCCGTCGTCAGAAGCGCTGGCCATAAGACTGGGAATACACGGGTTCCAGCTGACACAGTTCACTGTGCGCGTGTGTCCCGTCAACTCCACGATCGGCAGCTCGCTGCGCTTGTGCCAAATATATACCTTATGATCTGAGAGAAAGAGCGAGATTGAGCGAGACTCATTGGAAATACTCAGGAGGAAAGAAGTGGAGGAATGAATGAAATTACCTTCACTACCGCTAGCGATGAAATCCTCGTTGTGTCCACCAAAGCAGGAGTGAATGGTGTAGAAACCCTGTGTCACACCCTGATACTTCCTGACCAACACACGGTCCTGTAGGTCCCAGAGATGAACGCCCTGAGACAAACACACACGAGATTTGGTTAGGACACAGCGAGAGACACGAGAACAAATGCATTCGCTAACAAACACTTTAGACAATTTAAAGATATTTAGAAAATAAGGATAACATTACTGCAATACAATTGAATGCAATATTCTCAAAAATAATTTGAAAATAAATGAAAGAAACCCAGAAAAAAATTAGCAGTTTAGCAATTATTAAATTATAAAAATGACAATTTAATCCAAAGATAGTAAATAAGGATAAAATTGCTGCAATAAAAATAACAAAATATTCTCAAAAATAATTGAAAAGAAAATTAATAAACTTGAAAAATCTAAACAATAAATATATAAATTAAATGTATTTTTATTAAATAATTATAAAAAAATAAATAATTATTAATAATTTTTTAAAGTATTATTTAATTCTAAAAAGCACTCAATTTAATTTAAAGGTAGTAAATATAAGCATAATATTGCTGCAATAAAATATCTTCAAAATTAATGTGAAAAAAAAAATCGATCTGAAAATGAATTTTTTATTATTTTAATATGTGATAAGTATATTATTTTAATAATTATCATTAATGAACTACTATTATTGTTCAAATCATGAATAAAAAAAGAAAGTAAACATTTTGGATTTTGTAACAACGAATTAACATATGTTTGAGACCCATCTGCTTACCTGAGTTGCTACATTTAACAAAGCTAATCTTCCATTCTTAGAAACAGTGAAAGACATTATAGGATGATCTTCCTGAACTCTAGAGTACAGAGAGAGAGAGAGAGAGAGAGAGAAGTGAAAGGTCAGACACAGTGTCCAAAACTCAGAACCATCTGAAAATCGAGATCACAGCTGCTTACATGTTTCTGTCTGTTAGGTCCTCGAAACTGTATCCACGGATTCGCTGGTGTGTATCAGAGGCGAGAACAGTCCGTCCGTCGTTCATACACCAGAGGCACTGCACACGTACGCCTTCCCACGACTCCAACAGGTTTCCGTCTAGATCCTGTCCAAGCACGACCAACAAATCATTAAGTCAAACTTCAATTATGACACAATTCTAATTCTGTTGTAAAGCAGCTCTAAATAGACAGTGTCATTATTCAGCTCAAGTCAGTTCAGTGTTGATTCAGTTCGGTTTAATAACTGTGTAAAGTTTATCATTACTAAAGAAAAGCCTGACAATCAAAGCCCATCAAGTCCATTCAGCACTTACACATTGGTAAAACTGCCCTCTCTGTCCTCCTGTAACGAAGCGCTTGGCGTCAGGGTTCCAGGCGACGCTGGTCAGGCTGTCCTCATGAGACTGACTCATCTTTGTTCGCAGTTCTCCTGTCTGACCACCAGGTGAAAGAAGAGAGTCAGAGGTCAGAGTTGAGCTAAAATGAATGAAGTCTACATCTAAAACACTTCAATGGTGAATCAACCAATATGGGTTTTTAATAGTTATTGTTGATATATTAGAGAGCCGGGTGGCTGACGACCAATATAAAGCTAATTTATTACACAATTTAATTTAAAGATAGTAAATAACACAATGATAACACAGCTGTAATAAAATTGAACATAATATTTTCAAAAATAATTAAAAATAAATAATTTGAAAATTAATTTGAAAAAGAATGAAAAATAATTGCAATACTTAATTTTTATAAATTTAAATATATTATATATAATTTATTGTAAAACATCTCAAATTTAATTTTAAAGATAGTAAATAAACCACTGCTGCAAAGAAATGTAAAAGTATTTTAATTGAATAATTGAAAAGTAAATCAATGAATTTGAAAAATCTAAAAAATTTATAAAAAATAAATAAATAAAATAATATTAATAAACAATTTTTTAAACATTTTAACCATTATTATTTAATTAAACAATAATAATTTAAAGGTAGAATATAATATAATAAAAAAAACACATACATATATATATATATATATATATATATATATATATATATATATATATATATATATATATATATATATATATATATATATATATATATATATATACACATATATATATATATATATATATATATATATATATACACATATATATATACACATATTATATATAAAATATTCGTAAATAATTTGAATAAATTAATTTAAAAATGGCTGAGTTTGAAAAATATAAAAATTTAATCATAATTATTAATAGTTTTAATTATTATAATATTTAACGATCATTATATTATTTAAATATACATTTTAATAATGATTAATAAACTGGCAAAAAAGAAAATTATTTTTATTTTGGATATTGTAAAAATGACATAACATGCTTGATATTTTCTCTTTTTTTTTACTTCCAACAAAACAAGCTTCTTGCAACAAACTGAAGAGCAAAGGTTGTGTATTACAAATCTAATCAATGCTTTATCTATGTATTTTATCATTTTTGAGTAGCCAGAGAATGATGGGAAATGTCATAGACGTTTAGCCTCAAACTCTTAGTTTTAAACTTCCTATCATGCTGTATTCCAATTCTACATCAAACAAAACAAGTACAAAATAATCCACATCCACCAGTAAAATGTATAATACAATTAATAAAATTAAAATGTGCTATATGTTCACGTGCACTTATTATCTTGTAAATACAATAATGACTTAGCATTAGATCAGCCCAGATTTGGAAAATCTTGCATATTTTTGGCAAAAAAGACGCGATGTGCACTGTGCTTACCTGAACGTTCCACAGCCAGAGCTCAGAGCAGTCGTCTGGACCGCAGGCGATCAGGTAAACATCATCAGGACTCCAGGCAAGATACGACACACCGTACGCGTGACCCTCCAGAGTTCGTAAGAGCTTCAACTGATGCGAGTCCTGTGTGTGAGAGTGGATATTTATACAACACCATCCCTGAGTCTCTTTAAACAGAGTTATTCAAGTTTGACAAGTTTTGCTGTCGCTCATGTCGGCAAAAATCACCAACTCTCGCTGAAAACGTTTGACTTCCGAGATGCTCAATGTACACGTGAAAGTCATCCTCACTCACCGGCTCCACCTGCCAGATGATGACAGTTGTGTCTTTCGAGCCTGTGGCGAGTTTAGTGCCGTCGTTGGAGAACTTGCAGAACCAGACTTCGTTGCAGTGCTCTGTGAGGATCTGCTGTGTGTAACAGGGAAACTGTTTCCTGAAGACACAAACATGGAGATGGCATGTGAAATCTTTGAGAGCAGAGGAGGGGGTGTCTGTGTGTGTTGCGTTCGAATGTGTAAACGCAGCACACCTGGTGCAGACGTGATCCAGCAGTAAGGACACAGAGTCCAGACTGGAGTCCAGTTTGGTGTTGTGATAAAGGCAGCGATCTCTCTGCATCTCCACGGCCTGTCTGAGCAGCGTCTGCAGCCGCCGAGGAGGCAACATTACAGAGGGGGGCAGGTACGCTAAATAACACACACAAACAAACAAATATAATTAAGATAGATGATATGAAATGAATAGAAAACAGAGTAAGAGCAAAAGACTGTGGGTTGTGCTTGTTTACTTGGCTATACGCTGAAGAAATAACAAAATGCAAAATGTTTTCTTTTGAGTGCCTTAAATCTTATAAGATTTATATTTATTAGAATATTATAAAAAATTTATATAATAATAATAATAATAATAATAATTATTATTATTATTATTATTATTATTATTATTATACAAATATAATATCCATTTAAAATTACAATATATATAACATAACAAATAACATAATATTTTTGCTATCCCTTAAAAGTTTTCAATATTGGGTAATACTTTATTTTAATGTGAAGTAGTTGCATGTTAGATGTACTTACTAAAGTAATAACAGTAATTTATGTATAATTACAAGCAACTAACCCTAAACTAAACCCTAATCTTACCTATAAAGTAAGTACATGTAGTAAATTACTATTACTTATTTGTGTAATTAAACAGTAACGTTATCTTAAAATAAAGTGTAAGCCAATATTTCTAGATGATGCTAGAATAGACAGAAAGAATAAAATAGGCAGATACAATTAAATATTAAACATTGGCCAATAATGACAGATAAAAATTAAATATTGGCTAATAACCAAAATCGGTTAGATTTATTGTACATTCCTAATCAAATCAATAGATGGCTTTTCACACTTGAAATAGTCATCCTTGGGTCATTGTAAACCAGGTTTAAATGGAATCCTGGGTTATCTTGCTTCACGTTTCACACTGCTTATCATTTACCTGGGGTTAACAATTAACATAAACTGACATGTCACACCGGACAATCCTAAACCCTGGGTTAATGTTCTGATTTGCATATTTGTGGTGCCAGTGCCACTGACTGGACAAACGCAGCACGCGATACGTTTACATAAAGGCTCTACCAATGCGCATCCTCATATTACATATGGCCGACTGTACTATCAAGTTTATCCTGAATGGACTTTTCGGACTATAAAAGGTAAGAATGAAATTCTCTCTTCTTCACTCCAAATGTCACGTTTCGTGTCACCATTAGACATTTTTCACCTCAAAAAGCTGAAATGACTGTTTATTCAATGCGCAGTGTTTGCATGACTGTCCAAAGCATGTGAAAATGAGGCACATTTTTGCTTGTCTGTGGCTAAGCATGTGCCGTAATAACATTCTAACACTGCATCGCTTCACACTGTACAAGTGTAGCACAGCAATGCGGGGTTAACACTGCAAAAAAAACAATGCAGGGTTTAAAATGATGATAACCTAGGGTTAGGCACAGTGTGATATGTCTGTGTAAATGTGTTTGTATACTCACTCTGGAGCTTGTCCAGTAATCTACATCGTGATCCAGCGCCTTTTCCCTCCCATTCAGCCTTTGCCTTCAGATCCTCAGCATGGCTGCACATCAGGTACCTTAAAAACACACAGCAAATCAGAGTGAGCCATCGATTTTCATAGTACAAACTCTATAGCAGTAATACATTTTTAGCAATAACAAAAAAAAAAAAAACCTTTCAAGACTTTCAAAAAAAAAAATTGTTTGTAGTTATTAACAACGGCGAGTATGTTAATATGCATGTATGTGTCATGTTTAGTACCCGCTGAGCACGTGGATTCGATCCGTGTTGTATTTGAGTGGAGTCAACTCTCCTCTCAACACCTGCAGAGCTTCCAGAACTTTTCCATCCTCCAAATACTCCAGATACTTCTGCTGTAATAGCAGAAACTTCATCCGCTAGAAAGAAAGAGAGAAATAAAAAAAGACTCACTTCAATGACCCAATCAATTATCATTCTTATTGCTGAATGAATATCCCAATTTACATTCACACAACAGTCAGAACTTAAATGGAGACACAACAAAAGACACGGTCACAATTAAATCTGAGCCCCCTTTGAAGGACACGGACAGTGTGAATGCAAAGACAACTTGGTTATTTTTCAGTAGAGGTTAGAGTTTAGTTCTTTGAAGAGGAAACACCCTGCGATCTTTTCTTCACCCACAGGACAACAATCAAAAAAATCTGTATGCACTGCACAACCAGAAATGACCAGGAACCAGATGCATCAGTTACAACTTAGCTTAATTGTGACGCAAAGGGGTATGAAGTTACAACTTAAACACTACTAACTATTTGTGTTGGACCAATAAACTTAGTTGAAAAGTAACTAAAAAAAAAAAAAAAAAAAATTTACAAAACAGATTCACTGAACTGCATCAATAAGCTCATGTTTTACCTGACAAACATCAATCCTTCAGACATAATGTTTTATGAATAAATAACGAACCTGAACTAAACAGCGTGTGCATGTCAAACAAAATCAATCATAATAAAATCTCATTTCTTATGTTTATTTGTATCAGTATTTATTAATATTAAATCCAAATAGCTTCTGAATGCTATTTACATATAAAAATACTTATGTTATTTCATGATTAATTGTCGGATTTCAGTGGAAATGTATTTTTACCATAAGCAAAAAGAAGTTAGAATAAACTTTTACAGGAGAAACTGTTTCAACACAACTACTGCTCACAAATTTGAAGGCTGCAATTGGATCATTGAAGGTAAACATCATATTATGCAACTATGCATTACTTTACAAAGAGCTAGTACTAGCTATGTCGTGCCTCAAGAACATATGGGTGCAACCACACTAAGTACAGAGTTAGTCACAAACTAGCTAGTACTTACTAAGCCTTCATAGTGTGGGCTTGACGTTCCAATTTAAGAAAGAACTTATGAACAGCTGGTGACAACCCTAGCCAGAACGATTTCTACAACACTTGTTCCAGATGAAGCTTCAGAAGCTTTCAGCATTAAGAGTGCATGTGGCCAGGTCTGGTGGTCTTACCACAATAGCGTTGGGTGAATGCATCAATGCTTTTAGCTCGTTGAGGTCGTTTTCAGCCTGTGTCACACAAAGAAACAGAAAAATCAATTCAGCATTTTTTTTGAAGGATTTTGGGGGGGAAAATACCATCAACCATAGTACAGTCACACCATATAGAGTTTACTTTAAAACATTCATGCTTAATGACAAAATAAGTCAAGTGAACTTAAAACTCAAAATGGTTTGAATTAAATATAAATGGCTACAAAAAGTATCTGGACACTTCAGTTACACTTCATTTGTCTGAATGTTATTGCATTAGATAAGAAAACACCAAAAGGGTTAAGATTAAAAACCAAACTTTAAGCAAAAACACAGGTTTAAATTCTAAAACATATACTGTTCAAAGTGAGCAAATGACAACTTTTGTCTTTTGAATGTCATTTGTGATTTTTGAATGAGCAATCACTTTAAAATTAATGAGCATTTTCTGCACAAATTCCCTTTATAAGATTAAAAGAAGTAGTAGGTGTTTGTAAAGTTGCCTCTATAAATGGAAGGAAAACTAGTAAAGAATTAGACGGAAAAATAGGATTCAGCTTGCTTCATCACTGTTAGTTCAGGAGTTCAGAAGAAAAACAAAAGAAATCCCAAAATCCACAGAAGTGACTGAAACAGTTCCTTAAGCCAGAAGCACAATTTCTCCAGAGTTTGTCTTTTCCCACCACCAACCCTGAAAATGTCAGCATGATTATTGTTTCTGCCTGACATCTTAGAAAAACTTGGTTTCGATGGTCCAAACTTTCCTAAATTCAGGTGAGAGATGGTCAAAAATCTGCTCCTTCCTGTACAAAATACAACATATCTGGATTGTTTTTATTTCCACCCATTTAAACTACACTGCAGACAAATATATGAATGTACTTTTCAAATGACCCAAGACTTTTCTTCCAGTTTGATTATGAAGTGTAAAAGAAAGGGAAAGACCTATAATCAAAATGAAGCAAAAATAAATGGCTGAATTCACCATGAAGCTTTACCCAAGACAAAAAAACTCTCATATCCACCTTTTTCCCATGCCCCTTGATGCTTTGCTTTGCACAAATTATGAGTGAAACTTACGTTAATCGTAAAAAATTAGCTCCATGAACGGAATAATAAGCATTTTCAAAAACTGGGTACAAGGAGATGACATTATTCTACTCACCCTACAACCATCAAACATTAAAAGGATATTTAAAAGCATTAACAAACTACTACAACAGACCATGAATAACCCCCAATTATTTCAGCAGCAATATTATGGACGTGTTAAATATCACTGCAGTAATATAGGTCTGTATTATGTAACATACATTGCCTTAATCAAAAATGTTCATTAACTGCAACGTTGAGTGATAATATTTCTAAGTTCCTTAATTTTGACAGACAATAAATATTGTAAGTATTTAGCTGCTTAGAAAGTAAACATTGCTAATAGGGATTAGAAGTGAAAAGAGAAGACATTTACATTTTAAAGCATCCGTGTGAAAACAAACCAGGAAAGAGACGTGAGGATTGGGGAGAAAAAAAACAGATTCTTAGTGCATTCCAGTGAATTATTCATGGGATATATCGTAAATTAAACTGGGAGAGCAGACCACAAATGCACAGTATATATTGTCCTTTTTCATACTGTAACAGCGGAATACAAAGAAAAAAGGAGAAAAAGAATGCAGCGACTGAAAAGAGTTCTTGCCACAGATATTCTTGTCATACCATTAAAATACCAAGCGTTATATTATTCTCTTGAAGTCTGAAAATAGATCATGTAAGGAATTTTACAGCTCATTCAGTCTAACTGACAGATAAGGATTATTTGTAGTGCAACCTTATGATTTGAAATGATTTGTTTTAGTGTTTTTGAGTGGAACTTCCCCAAACCAGAAGTGCCTCCCATAATCTGAAACACAGTAAAGGGTTTGTTAGGAAAAAGGTGGATACACATTTACCTTTGACTAATGGTTCACCAATCAGTCAGCATGATCAGACCTTAATAAACATGACACAGCCTTCACAACTCATTCTACATCAATAATGTGAATATTTCCAAGAGAAAAAAAGATATTTAATGAGGAACAATGAGTCAGTTTATCCATTGGGAGCTGACTGGTTTGTTTTAGGATTGTTTGAATTTAGCATCTCAGCTACTATTAATGGTGAGAGACAAGTGGGAAAAACAGAAAAAGCAAATACATAAATAGATAAACAACAAATGCTAAAAAAGTTATTTAAAATTTAAAGTTTATTTTTGATTAAAAAAATAATAATAATCTAAAACTAAATATGGCCTCACTTCAGTAAAAAAAATAATAAAGGAATTTATTAGAATTCAAAAGTGGTTGGAACATCATCCAAAAGCAAAAGACTAATTTTCATGGTTCCTATACATATTTTCCATTTCAAAATTCCATACACAAAATTTCCAGACCTCCTTCTAAATTATTTTTCAGACCATATTTAGCATATATGGTTCATACAGCATTATTTTAGTCATCTGTAAATAGTTTTATTTTTCTCTGCTTTATAACCTGCATATATTCGCCTCTGACACATCAGTTTGACACTGCGAAGAGACTTATGATAAAAACAAGTTTTTCATAATGAAAATGTGTACCTTGAATTCACTCAGTCATGTTCAACAATCACAAAATTTTTGCCATGAAAACACTCTTGTATGATGCATTCATTTTTAGACATAGTCTGTAAAATAGGATGGGAAAATAGGGCAATAGTCTGGAAGCACAGATATTTTCCATACTCTGTTTTCTTTTTTTTCCATACTTATCCAGACCTGGAAATTATTCCATTCTTTTCCAAACTGCGTAGGAACCCTGTATTATTATGAAAGATTAAAAAGACAAGCATATTTTCTTTAACATGCACTGATGCATCGTGCAAAATAAAATTACAAATGCATTGAGAAACTTCATGGGGTAAACTTTGACTTTAAGCCACGACAACAGTGACCGTCTTTCCTGACAACTTTGGATCTAAACCATAAAAATCATGACATTATCCCCCGGGTTTCACAGACAAGGCTTAAGTCTATAGTCCCAGACTAAAATGCATGTTTGAGCCGTTTTAACTGAAAGAAACTTGCACTGACATATCTTAAAGGGGACCTATTATGCCCCTTTTCACAAAATGTAATATAAGTCTCTATTTATTATAGCTTGTCAAATTTGCCCCTATTTGGGTGTGAGCAAAAACATGCCATTTTTGTGTGTGTCCCTTTAAATGCAAATGAGCTGCTGCTCTCACTCCCTTTCCAGAAGAGGGCGGAGCTTTAACAGCTCAACAACAACAAAGCTGGAGAATCTCACACAGCCAAAATGAGGATTGTCAGTAATGGTGTTCAGCCTTACATTGTTCAAACTGGAGTCAACACTGATGGAGAGACTCAGGAAGAAGTTACAACTTTTAGAATGAAACTGGACGTTTCTCAACGGTTAGTGGATAAATTTATGTAGTTGTTGTGGAGTTGATTCAACTCATCGACTAGCATGTGCCATCATGTTAATCTTTTGTGCAAATCCAGCATTGAATTGACCCTCGTTTGTGAAGCAGTCCAGCGTAAAATGACGGCATGTCAACAACACTCTACTACAACAACTCTTCCTCTTCTCTAAAGCAGCCCAACATGGCCTCACTCCCTTTGTTGCGTGTTCCCAGGGGCGGGGTTTATGTAAATTTTAGGGTTTGTGATGTCACCAACCCAGGAAGTAGTAGTAGTCCTTACAAGCCATTTGTTGTCGTCCTTAAAAAGCGATTTCTGTAAAAGAAAATATCTCCCTTTGCATTGAACTTTGAGCGTTGTAACTTTGCAGATGTTGTTTATGTTCAAACAGCAACATTACACGCTAACTAAAGTTTAAAAAAGTGAAATCATATTCAAGGACCCCTTTAAAATATGTCAGTGCCATTGTTTTGTCTCAAGATGCACACCAGTAATGTCTACTTCTAAGGCACGCTTATAAAAGCTACTTAAATGTCCTAATTGAACTAAGATCTAATCCTGGCTTAATCGAAGCCCTGTCTGTAAAATCAGGCCTAAATATGACATGTGGAATAAGCTCACCTTGTCCCATTCCCCTTCCATGACGTGGTTCCGGAACTTTGTGGCTGACGGATGCTCCAATCTACAGCCAGATTCCTGCATCAACAAATCCACCGTCTGACTAAAATAGAGAAAGACAGACATAACACACGAGAAGTGTTGAATGCACTGACCTTTATCTAAGCTTCATTGTTTCTATTTGCAATCTTTGAGTAAAATAACAGTGATTCAAGCACATCTGATCTGAAATATAAAAGGCCAACTATTAAACTTAGTTAATGAATGATGGCACTTAATGAATATATGTTACTAACACTGATTATTATGTATTAATTGTTTCATAAAAGCACTGAAGACATGCTATATATTGAAAATAATCATTGCTTAAGGGGCTCTGGTTGATTTTATGTGCAATTACCTGCGGCACTCTGCCACATCACCATTATATATGAGAATAGCAGCACTCTTGTGTCATACGGTTTTATTATAGTCATAATCATCCTCAGTTATGACTATATTCACAATATAGCATTTCCTTTTTATTTGCATATATTGTAGGTTAACAAAGACAGAAAAACAAAACAGACAAGCTCAGGCATGTTGATGCACATGATGCAGTAAACAGGACGCTACAGACAGGTGAAGGTTTCTAGAACAGTGTGAAAGTGTTTTGAATGCAGGGTCTCACAGAATTACGTCATCCTATGATTACAAAAGAGAGAGAGTGTGTGTGAGGGGGGAGGGGATGGATGTTTGCAGTTTTCTTGATGTTTTCGGTTCATCTTGTAGTCTAGCTCTTGGACGTGTGTGTTCAAGCACAGTGATATGGATTGTGATTATTCAGGATTCATGTTTGGGGTTTGAATCTGAATGGCAGCTGATGGCTTTAGCAGATCTTCACTAAAATTAGATTCAAGCTTCTTTCTAATGTAAACCAGCTGCTACACACACATTCCACAGCCGCCATTAAAACGCAAAAACACACAGAGGATGTCATAATGATTTGACATAGCGTGAATACACATATAATGTTATGACAAAAATATGCTGCTTTTAATGAATTCATCTTTACATTTGACACTGTTAAAGCAAAAATACGCTTTCGGGCCCTGGAAAATACGTGACACACGCACAGCTGTCATTTGTGATCGCACCTTTCTTTGTGTGTATCTGTCTGATATTCAGGGTTGAATTATAGGTATTTGTATATTATTTTGTCGGGGTGTAAATGTTTGGACTGTCATTAAAAGATTGACGTCGCTCGTTTCGTTGATCACATAACGGCCGCGGTCTAGTTGTGTCGCGCGCTCGACCTGTCAAACCGGGTTTTACCAGAACCGACTCGGTCCGGTTGTGCTCCTCATCACCGCAACACTTACTTCAGCCCTAACCCGTGCAGATGCTGTCCGATGAGGCGGATCACATCCTCCTCCGCCTGAGACAGACGCTTCTTCTTCTTCAGGGAACCCGAACCCGTCCCGGAGGCCCCCGAAGCCGAGCCCGCGTTGCTCTGGAGGCCGTTGGCATCTCCATTTTGCGTGCTGGCTGGGTGGTTCTGCTCCTGTCCGGTCCCGTTAGACTGCATATTGGTGCCGGTTCGGCTGAGGTGGGTCGCTAATGGAAGGCCCGCTGAAGCCCCGGGCTCTCCTACTCCCTCCGCCGCCGAGGCTCGGTGCTTCTTCCGCGGGGGCGGCGACGCTCCGCCGGTGTCCGAGTCGGAGGAGGAGGAAGCGGAGGCCAGAGTTTCCTCACCGAGAGCGGCCGTGGTTAGAAGCCGGTGAAGCCCGGGGGAGGGGAAAGAGGCGTCGGGCTCCCGCGGTCCAGAGCGCGTTTCGTGCGAGGGTCGTTCGTGTTGTTGTTGTTTCTCTCCAAACAGCTGCAGATCTAATGGCGTCCAGGCGCGCTGACGTCACCGGACATTCTGCTGCTGCCTCACTTCCGGACGGCGCTCCAACCAAAAGGGGGCGCGCAAAGAAACTTAGCAGCAGATATTATTAATTCTTCAACAGTTATGATAATTTATATAAAATTTACAGGGAACAGATAACCAGAACAGTGGGCCTATTAAAAATCTATAAACCTGTTTTTGGTTGAAAAGTCATTATAAGTACCATAGTTACCAGAGATGTAACCACATCCTTTCATGATTAATCAATCCAACTTAATCTATGCAATCTAATTGAGACAAAAACCTTCATATTTTTTCAATTACTTAACAGTTATAACCTTCAAATGTAAAGTCTTATTAAGTTGTTTTATACATTATTTGAGTCATTCCACGAAACCGGATTTGGACTTGCACATTTTTAGATTTTTTACCAAAATGTCTTACTTTTCTGAACACCCCTCAACATTAATGACATATTTAACTTCCAGAAAAACATATTTTCCCATCTCAGGCATCAAATCCCTATTATTATTGGTCATTATTTTAAGTTATGGGCACTATGGGAGCTCTCTGAATATTATTATAAAATGTATTTGTGATAAAATCAACATTTTCCTATTAATCAGATGTCCCTCACACTAATTCAGTAAATGCAAATATAAAAGTTACATAAAATCTCACACTTTTGATAGACTAAAGCCTGAAATGGGCACTTTTTGTGACAGCAATTTCAGCATTTTTTATCAGAATTTGAACTAAAATCAGTATTATTATGATTGCTCTGAACATTTCAGACAGAATTCAACTAACTTTAAATTACCTTTTATTTAACAAAAAATAAAAAATAAAATAAAAATGTAGGTGTGACAGGATTGACTGTGACGGGGTTGTGATTTTTTGCCCAAATTGGCCACTGCTCTAAATCTAGCGCATGCCATGCATAATATTAAGAAATCATGAATAATTTTCACAAGTAATAGTTTTCTATCTTTAATTGATGTGACGGGGTTGAGTCATTAAGCATGACAAACACAATTTAACAACATAATTTAGTTATAATTATTAAAGAAGGTGGTAACTTGCTCATAATGTTGTTCAGAAAACTTCTATGATGTCACTTCCTATTAATGACGTCACATAAGTATCAGTTCATTATGGTTTGTGTAACAGGATTGAGGGGTTACTGAGGTACAGAACTAAATTATGTGATTTTAATGAATAATCATGAACTTAGAAAAAAAAAAACATTACCAGCAAAAAAGCACAAATATTTATGGGAAAATGAATGGACTTTTTTCTCATTTTATTATTCATATCCCAAGTACACTTTCATAGAAGGCCTTGAGGGACATGAAAAAATAGGTGGTCAACTGAAAAAAACAAAATAATTTCTAATATGAAGATAAAATGATTGCCATGTTTTTAAACATTATTAAAGGACACATTTCAATTCATACAAAAAGCTTTTAAAAATATATTTTGGTGATCCAATAGATAAAATACACTGAAAAAGGTCAAATCGTACCGGTTTCGTGGAATGACTCACTTATAGTTACAATTATTTCCCTACTAAGGTTTTTATTGGACAATTAAAATTCAACAAGAAGGTACTAAAGTTTGGCTCTGTTTAATGTGCCTTGTCAAGAGTCATTAAATCATTCGTCTCATTTGGTCAAACAATAAAACACTGAGAATGGCATAAAAAGCTGCTAAATCTACACAAAAAAAATCCATACACATTCTGAGAACCATAACAATCTATAGCCAGGAGTTTCACAGAGTATATACACAAGACAAACTGAATGTCATGACTGAAATATGTTTATAAAAAAGCAATAAAATATCAGACAGTTGAACTATTGACCTGGAGATGTTTGACTATTAAAAATGCCATTTGCTTCAGTAAAAAAAAACATGCTGACTACACGTCTTTGTGTGATGTATAAGCTATATGTAAAATAAAAATATAATAAAACTCTCTGCCTTCTGTTGACGCTCTCATAATATAAAATAATGAATGATACAACATTTCCCATGTTCTGTTCAAAAGATGTGTGTGTCGTCTATGTATGTCCCTAAATCTGAGTAGTGCTGTTTAACTCCTGATTATGAGTTTGTGTCCACAAATTAATATTAAAGAATTTCCATCATGGTTTATTTTATGCTTCACACTTCTTTATATGTGCTTGACATAGCCAACAATACAATGTTCAATAATTACAAATGACAATTCATAGTTTACTGTAATTTTGTGCCCTGCCCATCCTTATCATATGGACACATATGTTCTTTATCAGCTTTTTTTAATGAGGGAATGTGCATAAAGTATGAAAACACAACGGACCAGATGGTGTACTTTCAACCTTTGGCTGTGGATGCTTCTGAATTTGTTTTTTAAAAATGTATCTGTTTCAGAGCTGTTGGGTAGTGCATTTGCTGCAGACATGTTGAGCTGTAGTGCTCATCTGGGAGACACAGGTTTGTGTCTCCTCTCTCTCCTCAATAATTCACTGTCCCCTTTCCATTTTTTATATAAAAAAGTGGAAAGTTCCCAAAATAATATAAAATAAAGTGTCAATGTCCAAGTCTTCTTCATTCCTCTCAGGATTTGTCTAGTATTTGATGTGGGAGAGAGACCGCGGTTGTCTTTGCGACAGGTTTGTCTTTGCCCTTCATGAAGAAAGTGAGCAGTTCTCCTTTTCCTTTCACAAAGATGGGTCCTCTTCTGACAAAACGGAAACCATACTCCTTCAGGATGTTATAGCAGTCCTCCACCACCTGGGGAGCACCAACACCATAAAAACAAAGACATTTGTGTTAGTGCCGAGTGGTACATTGAATATTTATATGTTTCTTAAAGTCAGTACCATTAGGCTGGTTTTGCATGTAAGTTCGCATGTTTGCATGCAAGTATGTGAGTATGTTAAGACAATGTTTTAATAAAATCTCTAAATTACATTTATGTTGCAAAAATTGCATTAGAGACAGGAAGTTAAATTCATTTCTGTGAATCATTTCAGATGGTTTTAAAATTGATTTAATGATTTATTTAAATCATCACCAAAATAAAAAACAAATTAAATATATATATATATATATATATATATATATATATATATATATATATATATATATATATAGGTGCTGCATATAAATAATGATGATTAAATGTTGATTAAATATTAATCTTCCTTGTGTTTTCATGAAAAACTGTGGAAAACATGCCAATATTGACAATATGGCTTAAAATTAAAAATTGAAAAATATTGAAATATCATTTATAGCTATACTGGCCAGTTAGTTTTAGGGAAGTTAAATTCATTTCTGTGAATCATTTCAGATGGTTTTAAAATTGATTTAATGATTTATTTAAATCATCACCAAAATAAAAACAAATTAAATTATATATATATATATATATATACAATTATAAATATAATATTTATATATTTTATATAAAAGTTTATATATATATATATATATATATATATATAGGTGCTGCATATAAATAATGATGATTAAATGTTGATTAAATATTAACCTTCCTTGTGTTTTCATGAAAAACAGTGGAAAACGTGCCAATATTGACAATATGGCTTAAAATTAAAAATGGAAAAATATTGAAATATCATTTATAGCTATACTGGCCAGTTAGTTTTAAATAACTTTTTAATTATAAATAAATTATAATTATTTACTTTTCAAAAAATAAATAAAACTTATATCACCTGTATATTACCCATAACACCAGTGGACTCCATACGACTGGCCACGTTCACAGTGTTTCCCCAAATATCGAAATGAGGTTTGCGTGCACCAATCACTCCAGCTAACACACTCCCCTTATTCAGACCTGACAATAAAACACACACACACACACATGTTGGTGCACCTATCATTATGAGGACATTCCTTAGGCATAATTATTTTTATAATGTACAAACTGTATATTCTATCCCTCCACACTAGCCCTACCCCTACCCATCACAGAAAGCTTTCAGCATTTTTACATAAAAAAAAAACAAAAAAACAAACACACAATTTTCCTCATGGGGACCAAAAAAAGTGTGTGTGTGTGTGTATATATATTATACCCCTTGCAGAATCATGAAAATTGCATGTTATTTTTTATTTAGTACTGTCCTGAATAAACTATTTCACATAACTACATAAAGTCCACAAGACAAAAAAATAGCAGGTTCAAATATGCAAAAGATGCTGGAAAACTGAAGAATCTGCAGGACCTGAAAGATTTTTCTGAAGAACAGAGCTCAGTCTGCTCAGAGCAAACAAGAGACTCAAGAACAACCATCACAAAACATAAAAACAGTCGTGGATCATCCAGGTAATGACACATTATTAAGAATCAAGGGTATGTACATTTTTGAATGGGGTAATTTTTATAAATTCTGCTATTTTTTTTGTCTTGTGGACTTTATGTAAACAATTGTTATGTGAATTCAGGACAGTACTAAATAAAAAATAACATGCAATTTTCATGATCCTTCTTATTTTGTTAATACATTTTTGCAGATTCTGCAAGGGGAACGTAAACTTTTGAGCTCAACTGTATACTCTTCCAAAAGTAACAGGTCTGTAGTTCTGTTTCCTGACCTATGCGAAGCATGAAGTTATTGAATGACTGTTTGTTTAGGTTTCCAAGAGTGACTTTCATAGCCAGCGCGAAGTCTGCCAAATCAGCGAAGTGTTGCCAGCGCTCCAGGATGCACTGATCCTCTATCTGTATAACACACACAAATCATCATCATCATCAGTATCACAGACTCCATTGGTGTAGACATTATGTGCTCTAGAGTGTGTTGTGCGCACCTTGCGGTCGGCGTATCCGTTAGTGTTGCTCTCCGGCGTCACTCCTGACGCAGCCATGTATGTGCTTCCGATGGTCTTGATTTTCGTAATGTGGCGAAACTCTGTGCGATCCAGAAGCTACTCAGAGTCAAAAAACACATCATATGATTTTAAAGTGAATTTCTGCTGAACAAATGAGAGGTATATAAATAAATACAGAACAAGAGACACTCACACTGTCAAAGTCAGAGATGATCTCATTAAGGATTCGGAGGCATTCTATCCCTCCGTTGTTTATACTCTCCTCCGTGTAAAAGTCGGAGAAGTTGGGAATAGAGGCGAACATCACGCCGATCTCATCATACGACTGACTGTAAAGTTCCTGCAATAGACAAAAAGAACATTAATATGCACATATAGGGATAGTTCACCCAAAAATGAAAATTATCCCATGATTTACTCACCCTCAAGCCATCCTAGGAGTATATGACTGTCTTCTTTCAGACGAACACAGTTAAATATAACACATTAAAATATATCCTGGCTCTTGTAAGTTTTATAATGGTAGTAAATGGGGGGCGTGAGATTTTGAAGTCCAAAAAAAGCGCATCCATCCATCATAAAAGTAATCCATACGGCTCCAGGAGGTTAATAAAGGCCTTCTGAAGCAAAGTGATGGGTTTTTGTAAGAAAAATATCCAACTTTATAAACTACCAGCTTTCGGCAGATGGAATATGCAAGTCAACTTGCGTGAAAAGAGTAACCTCTGATGTATGACGCAGGATGTAGGAGTATCGTAAGCTTAGACGCCTCTCACGGTTCAAACAAATACGGCAAACTCAAGCTCCTCTTCTCTCATATCGAAATCCTCTGACATTTCTCTTTAAACATTCTCGTTTTAGACTTCTAATTTGTGTTTTGCTCTATCCTCTGTGCTTCCGCATTCATCAATACATCATGCGTAGGGTCAGGGGTCACTCTTCTGCCACAAATAGATGCGTACGGCCGTCTGCCGGAAGCTAGTTTTTATAGTTTATAAAGCTTTAAATATGGAAATTTTTCTTACAAAACCCATCACTTTGCTTCAGAAAGCCTTTATTAATCCCCTGGAGTCGTATGGATTCCTTTTATGATGATGGAACTTTTTTGGGCTTCAAAATCTCACGCCCCATTCACTATCATTATACACCTGGGAAGAGAGTAGTCATATACACCTAGGATGGCTTGAGGGTGAATAAATCATAGGATCATTTTCATTTTTGGGTGAACTATCCCTTTAAGGACTAAACCCATTACTCCGCCATGATTGAGGAATATACTCCCATACCTCATCTCGCTTCTTGGAGCCCAGGAAGTGTTTGGCCACGTGATCAGGAAGCATGTTAGTGACCAGCGCCTCATTGTACGTTCTCATTTCATACACTTTCTCCTTCTGATCGTGCACCTCAACCTTCCACAGAAACAGCTTACGGGACTGTCTTTCCACCTGAGAGAGAGAAACAAGAATTAGCATGCTAATAGCTTTAAAAACAGAGGAAAAGAAATAAACGTGAGTTTTTAAGCTGTTGTTGGACATACGTGGCGTGCAAAGTAGTAAAAACTCATCATCATGATGATAATCATCATGGTCAGCAGATATCTAGTGGGAACCACCGAATACCTGAAGAGCCACAGAAAATAATGAAAAAATCAGGTATTAGCCAACTTTTTCCACTTTTGTGATCGGCATTTCTAACACAAAAACTTGCTTTTTATCACTAAACACTATAATTTTGATCACTAATACACTATAAAAAGCACTGTGCAGTATTTAATTACATCAATGTCATTTGTCTCCTTTCTGTGTAAATTTGGCTCATTTGAGCTTGACTCACCTGTAGTCCAGGTAGCGAATGAAATCGTAGATGTCGTAAATGTACATCCAGCTGTGGATGTTTACGGCTCCTGTCACTATGGTAACCAGCAACATGAGCGCCAGCTTGACGACATGGCTGAGCTGTACGAGCATCACGGTTGCCACGAGCGACAGCACTGATATGTATCCGTAGTGTTTGGGGTTCTCGGCACATCCGCCGTCACCCAGAGACTCGAGCGTCAGGCCGGAAGTGGAGTTCAGGAGCAGGAGGGGGGGCTGAACACAGCTCAGCTAAAGAAAAATGACAAGAAAAAGGCATGACATCCTACAAACATGCCAATCACAGTGAATAATGGGAAAGAGTTGAAATGTTTCTTATCTCACCATATCAGCCACCTCAGCCATGGTCAGAACAAATATGGCGGCCATGGCCCATGTGTTACGAGCCCAACGTGTGCGGTCGATCCACTGCGAGAAGGACACCAGCCTCCGGGAAAAGACCTGATACACACACATCACAATGTTACATGGATGGTCTTGAAGTGTTAAAATGACCAAAACTGAAATAAAAATAAATGCAAGCTAGATAAATAGATATATATGGTACGGGAGGGAGCATGAAGAATTATTTTCACACATGAATTGGCACCTCTGAATCCAGCCCTTAAATTCATTGAGAGTCTTTGGGATGTGCTGGAGGAGACTTAACAGAATGCTCACCTCTTACATTGTTAATTTAAGATGTTGATCAAACATTGATGCACCTCTTGATGGAAATAATATTATGTCCTACATGTTTAAGAAATGAAAAGCTACACAGTCAAAAGAACTGTTCCCAAACATATAAAATGCTAGAAACATAATAATCACAGCAATAAAGATCCAGTCATAGACACTTAAATATTTGCCTATTTAAATTCTGTCATTTATTACTGATTCATTTATGCTCCGATGCTTCATGAAGCAGTGTTTTGAAATCGGCCATCACTAAATAAGTCGTTATTTTGTTTTTTTGGCACTCCAAAAATATTTTCGTCGCTTTATAATATTAATATTGAACCACTGTACTCACATGAACCGATTTAAATATGTTTTTAGTACATTAATGGATCTTGAGAGAGGAAGTGTCCATTGCTCCCTATGAAGGCCTCACGGAGCCATCGGATTTCAGCTAAAATATCTTAATTTGAGTTCTGAAGATTAACGAAGGTTTTACGGGTGTGGAACGACATGAGGGTGAGTAATGACAGAATTTTCATTTTTGGGTGAACTAACCATTTAAATCCATACATTTTTTTTGTCCTGGCAGTGTATAAAAATAACAAAAGTACATAACAAAATTACCAAAAATTTTTGCATGTGTTCCCGGTCATTATTAGGCTGTGTCCGAAATCGCCGCCTATACCCTTAAATAGGGCATTATTTGAGGGGACAGCCATTTGTAGTGGTGTCCCAAACCATAGTGGAGGTTATCGAAGCACTCATTCAAATTGACAATGCACTGCAATAACGAGTGTACAACCAATTTATGCTAGAGAATACCCAAAAAATAGTTGCGTGCCAAATAATTTCCTGCGTTTGACCAGAAGGTGGCACCTGTAGCTAAATCGTCCATCCATACATTCTGCAAACCGCTGGTCCAATGTGGCTACAATGTAAATTCATTTTTAATTGATTAAATTGTTTAATTTAGATTTATACATAGTTTCCATGACATAGTTCAAGATAAATATTTTCATCTTACTACTGGAGCTTCCAGTTTGAAAGTTTCAATGATTATTAAACAGCAAACACAAACTATGCAAAAGTGAAAGCCCTTCCGGCACACTCAGTGTCTGAATTCACTCTCTCGTAGGGGATAGTAAATGAGGGTATTGGGGGGGCGATTTTGTACACAGCATTATTTTCCACAGTTCCTCATTAGTTCCACACCTGTTCTTATTTCTGTTAATTACTCTGTGTGTATTTAAGTCTGTGTTGTTTGACATTAAGTTTTACATGGTTGTTTTTGCTAGATTTTTCCTGTGATTTCCTGAGAGTTTCTTTTGGGATTTTGAACTGATTAAAGACTAATTAATTACTGCAACCTGAACGTGACAAAATATTAATAAATACTACAATAGTATATAAATAAAATTATATAAAATACTAAATATATAAAATACTTTTATATACCAAGTAGAGCGGCATGATTCTAGATAAATTGAGAATTACGATTTTTTGTTTCAAACAAAGATCACGACTTTCCCACGATTCTAAACAGACAACTAAACAAAACAACATGTAATTTACTAGATGTTCTGACAAAATATTAATTGGTGCAGTCTATTTAAAATGTTTAATTAATCTGAATGAATTATTTTAAAAAAACTATTTGAATGAATAATTCAACGACTCACTGATAAATAAATACTTCACTTTTTTCATTACTGGATGAATCAGCGTTTTGGAACAAATCAATGACAAATACATTTTTTTAACAGTCACTTGTCGCCACCTATTGGCGTAACAATGTAATCGATGAAATCGTTATTTGAAGCGCTACCGCAGACATCAGTGTTTATATCCAAACGATAAACTTTTAACTCAGTACTTCTGTGATAATATGAATATTTGTAACACAGAAATAATGATACTGTTGGTTGAAAAGACTGTTTGTGAAGCTGTTTCATACCTATACATAATAACTGCTTTCTCTGGGTCAGCGGAAGAGCAAACACAGATTTGAATATTCTGTTGTGAACGAATCCGACTAATTATAACCCCAAAATAAA